>NW_006299479.1:359105-417345 GCF_000327345.1 Myotis davidii | reverse complement strand
CTGGGAGGCCGGGGCCGAGGCGGCAGGCTCGGTGACCTGGATGTGCTGCACCTGGATGGCGTGCTGGGTGTAGGTCTGCGGGTCGTGCAGCTGGCCCACGTCCACAGTGGATTGCTGAGACTGGTGAGGGGAGGTGGCCTGGGGGAGGCAAACACAAATCCATTCTGATCGAGGCGAAGGGGAGTCTTTCGGGAGAAGTTCAGTTCAACCAACATCCCAACAGGAACACAGGATGAGAGGGAAGAGAACTTTAGATCCAACGCTTCACTCCCAGGGAGCCCACACCTAAGCCGAGCTGGCAAACGTCAGGGGAAAAGGCAGTTTTCACAACGACGCTTGTAAAACAGGGGCCACTAATGCTTTTAACTTCTGAAGGAGAAGGAGCCAGAAGAACTATAGCTCTTAATAAAAGCTGGATGAGACGCTCTCCGGAATCGGAAATCTTTCCCCTTCAATTTCAATTAAGTGTAATGACCTACCCTTTATGAGTTAAAAGATATCACGGGAGAGAATTGCCTTTTAGCTTGTCTCGACTGAACCACTAGAACAGCCGTTCGTAACCTTTTATGCATCGCAGACATCTTTGAAAACCGGCTAAAGTCTGAGCCCTTTTCCCAGAAAAATGTACATGCACATCGTATTTTACAGGCAAGTCCAGGGACCCATAGATTCTTCCAGAGCCCAACCTTTAAGAGCCCTCCCGTAAGAAAAACGAGAGGAAGAACCGTCAGTGAGTGGCAGCTTCCACTCCCTGCTCTGGTATCAGCTTCCAGTTTTCAGAGACCACGTGATCTCCATTTGGCTTGTTCATGCGCCTGGCGGACCCTCCCTCAGTGTAATTAAATGAAACAACAGTTCTGGGAGGGTTCCTTCTCTCAGCTCCCTCATCAGGAAGAATGAGCTACTAATTACCTGGTAGAAGGAACACAGTTCTATGCCAATACCAGCGATGTTCAACCTTTTTCATCTCATGGCACACATAAACTGATTACTAACCTTCTGTGGCACACCAAAAAATATATTTGCTGCCGATCTAACAGAACAATAAGTATAATTTTGATTCATTCACGCCAGGCAGCTATTGTTGTGTTGGCTGTTGCCACTTTTTTACTTGATAATCTAAGGCAGTGGTTCTCAACCTTCCTAATGCCGCGACCCTTTCATACAGCTCCTCATGTTGTGGTGACCCCCAATTTCATTGTTACAACGCGACCCACAGGATGAGAACCACTGATCTAAGGGAAGAGAGGCCACTGCCCCTGGTTAAACAGTGAGGTGCTGCATGTTTTAAAAACCGAAGGGGTCGCAACCCACAGGATGAGAACCGCTGATCTAAGGGAAGAGAGGCCACTGCCCCTGGCTAAACAGTGAGGTGCTGCATGTTTTAAAAACCCTGCGGCACCCCTGTTGAAAATCGCTGGTCTATTCGAATAAGGCGCTGACTGGTATTCAGAGACTGGGTCCCATTTGTTCTTAAAGCTCCCACTGAGAGAAGGCACTTGGTGCCTGTGTCGGGACTTCTCACACTGGCACACTGGCTCCTCACCAGGAAGTCACCCCGGTGACCCAGGATAAGGATGCAGAAGAGGCTCAGAGAGTCTGCGCGGGTATTGCCCGCGGCAACGCAGATGGCAGCATGGGCTGGAGCCTAAACCCTCTGACTGCTAAGTCGGAGCCCTGCACGGCCTGCGGAGGGCTTCACAAACGCCTTAGACTCTGAATGTACGTGCAGAAGCACTTTATAGCAGGGCCCCACGCCAGCTCTGAGAATCGTTAACCTCAGGGCCACATGCGCTGGTGACAATGTGGCCTTCAGGAAGGGAACAAGAGACGGGAGCAGTACAGTACCGGGGCCACTTGCACCACTTGAAGCTGTATGTGCTGAGGCTGCTGGAGACCGGGTGCGGACTGTGACACGGGGATGTACTGAATTCGCTGGTAGTCCCCTTGCGGCGTCCGGTAATCGGTCGTTAGGGTCTGGGACAGCTCTGTCATGGCCTGGGTTAGCAGGTCTGTTGTCTAGAAAATTCACACAAACGCATTAGTTGATGGCAGTACTGCTTGTAGCTACTTCAGTGCACTTAGACCCTACAAAAGGCTCATTGGTATCACTGGTGGATCGTGGAACCTACAGGTTAGCCCTGAACTCAGACAGAAGAAATTCCTGAAAGGATGCTGGAAGGTTACCTACGTATCTGTCTGTATCCATCTGTCTACACCAGGCCCAGTGGAGTTACCCTCAAGGTTCGGACAACCTGGCGGCCAAGGAGCAGCACTGACTACCCCTTTCACAGAGGAGACCCGATCAGAAGCAGAATGGCCACATTTGCAGCCAATTCAAGACTCTGGCCCTGAAGGAGAGATGCGCTCGCCGGTCACACACTTACCACCACGGTCTCGCCGGTGGCACTGTCGGTGGTTAACACGGCCGGAGCAGTGCTGATCACAGCGGTGGTCAGCGGCGTGTGCAAGGTGTTAGGGAGCTGGGCGTACTCTGGATGCTTCTTGCGAATGTGCTGGACCATCTTGGTCTGGAAAATTATGGCAAAAACCAAGAATGAGTTACTGCTGGAATTAGTTATTCCCAGTCTTTCTCAAAAGCAAACCTACAAAGGCTCCTAAAGTCTCTGATGTTATCCATTTAAAAAAAAAAAAAAGAGCAATGCTGGCTGTGCCCTCCCTAAGGCAGCACATGCTATGAAAGGGAAAAGAAGAGGCTGAAAGAAATTAAAGAATCACATGACCCCCCGCCATCAGGCAAGGTAAGAACACCTCACGGCACCCTCTGGTCCCACCAGCACCTGCCACAGTTGGTCACAGCCCCCTTTTCAGGAACCATCCCGTGAGCTCCCAGGCAGTACTCAAATGCCCGAGCTCACAAACTCTGGGCTGGACTCTCACACAGGAGGCCTCAGCTGCAGGCCAAGGAAAAGGAGCCCAGTCAAGTGCTCAGGCCACCAGATGGTGCTAATCCTGGGGCAGGCCCACCCTCTTCTCCCCTGTTCCATCTATGGGTCCCAGCTCTCAGAAAGCAGCTCCTTATAACCGTCAGCCCCCATCAAGTTAGAAGAAGCCAGCAGAGTGTCTGGGAGGAGCCACCTTCTCTCCAGAGACCTTTTACACAGCGGCCCAATTCGGACTCCGCCAGGAGCTCTCCTACCTTGCTGCTGTACTGTTTGGAGCAGTGGGGGCAGCAGACAGGAGGAGTGGCTATGGTGCCGGTGAGCTGGGTGTGGGTGCTTAGCATGGGGTCTGGTTCTCCAGGGCCGGCAGGACGGAGCTTCCGGATGCTTGGTGGGAGCTCGGCCCCAGGATGGTTCTTCAGGATGTGGGCCTTCCGCTTGCTGGCACTTTTGTAAACCTGCAAGTTCAGATGCTTTGCCGTGAAAGCCGTACCCAGTTCCCCTCTCCTGCTTAAAGCCAACCCTCTAACAATTTCCATACAAGAAAAAGAAAAAGTATTACTGTAGCCCAAAATAAAATAGCTATCATGCACCCAAAATAAACAGATAAAATGGAAGATAACATATAACATAGATTAGAATAAAACAAGGACATCATCTAGCCCGGCCAGTGTGGCTCAGTGGATGAGTGTTGACCTATGAACTGGGAGGTCACTGTTCAATTCCTGGTCAGGGCACATGCCTGGTTGCAGAATTGATTCTCTCTCATCAGTGATGCTTCTATCCCTCTCTCCATCCTCCTTGGGTTTATAGATCCGCGCTAGTAATAGTGAAAACAGCCTTTCTCCTACAGTCGAAGAGGTGGCTACACAGAGACAGACAACTGTCCCTAAGGCCAGTCCTCCTTAGCCTTTCTGTGAAAGCTCTCACATGATGTATGGACTGCCTGATGCCAAAGAATCCTCCACAATGAAAAGCCTAATAGCAACCAGCACCTCTAGTGGTGAATGTCCACTGTATAAGGAAACAGTATTACAGTGAAGCAATAAACACATATTCTCCTTCTGTCTTTTTTGTAACTGTACAGAAACGAAGAATGGAATAGCACAGAGTACTCCACCGCAAAACTTTTGCACGTGCTACTCGATCGTCTAGAAGTCGAAAATCTACCATATGCCTTACAAACCCGCTGATAAACACTCTCATTTTAGAGCGAAGGCATTTTAAATGAATCCATATACTAAGCTCTTGGTAATAAGACCCTGCTTTTGCAGCAAAAATCACAGAGAAGGGAAAACGAGTACAACAAAGCCAGTTCACTCTGAAGAAAAACAATTTGGCTTCAGCTGAGGCTACACTTGCAGCCCTTGTTTGGTGGAAAAACACTGAGAGCCGGGGAACCATCTGTCAAGAGCCCTGCAAGGTCCTGGCCCACGTTCCCACCCGCAGACCAGCTGGCCCTGCGCAGGCTCCCACGGGGCCGCCGCGGCGGGCGGTTCCGTTACCTTGTCACAGTACTGACAGAAGTAGTCGCGGTTGGGCTTGATGATGGGCAGGGTTAACTCGGGCACCTCCTCTATCTTCATGTCCGGGTGCCTCTTCGATAAGTGATTGACCTGAATGGGAGAAAGGAAATGAGAAAAAGAGAGCCCACGGCGAGCAGAAGCAGGCAAAGGTCTCTGAGCGCCGGCGAGAAGCTGACATTCTCTGCAGCAGCGCCCTGAAACAACAGGCGTTGGGCCAGAACCAGGCCCATCTGACACCAGAGCAGTAGCAGTCCCTGTTAACAGGAACTCAGCAGATTACGGAAGGGAACTGGGTGGGTCACTGTGGATCCCATGAATAGTCTTTGATGAAAGAACTGTTGGCAAAGGGAAATTACAGTAGCAGGAACTTCTCTGGTGAATTCTCCTGATGCAAACCTGTCTTTCATTACTTAGTGTCCTCCTAAGGGAGGACATTGAATGAGATAAAAATTAAGGTTGTGAATTTTATTTTTTTTAAAAATATTTTTATTGATTTCAGAGAGGAAGGGAGAGGGAGAGATAGAAACATCAATGATAAGAGAGAATCATTGATTGGCTGCCTCCTACACACTCCCTACTGAGGACTGAGCACACAACCCAAGCACGTGCCCTTGACTGGAACTGAACCTGGGACCCTTCAGTCCACAGGCCGAGGCTCTATCCACTGAGCCAAACCAGCTAAGGCAAGGTTCTGAATTTTAAATGATGCTCTCTGACTTTAGCTCCTGGCAGAAATACAAAGTCCTCACTTAATGTCGTAGCTGTCAATAGGTTCTGCAACTTTATTTTTTTTTAATATATTTTATTGATTTTCCACAGAGAGAAAGGGAGAGAGATAGTTAGAAACATCGATGAGAGAGAAACATCGATCAGCTGCCTCCTGCATATCCCCTACTGGGGATGTGCCTGCAACCCAGGTATATGCCCCTGACCGGAATCGAACCTGGGACCTTTCAGTCCGCAGGCCGACGCTCTATCCACTGAGCCAAACCGGTTTTGGAAGGTTCTGCAACTTTAAACAAAACAACAATAAGGAAACCAATTTTACCCCAGGCTAATTGACACAAATAGGGATTAGGCCCCTCTGGCATCTCATTGAGATTGTAACAGAAGGCCGTATTGGGGCCTGCTGTGCGCTGGCTGTCCTGGTGTCCCAGCTAACCTGGTCGCAGGCCTGCCTTGATGAAAGTTTCTTCTGTTGCTGTGTCATAGCTGGAAAGAGGCATTAAAGGAAAAGTCGGCGAGAAGGCAAAGAGCCCAGAGGAAGTACACTCAGGAACACAAACGAGAAGAGGGAAATAAAACATGGTAAGACCAGAGACTGAGACGGGTAAAGCAAAACAAAACTAGCAATGAAAAGTGATAGATAGCCCTGGCCGGTGGCTCAATGGTTAGAGCGTCAGCCCATGCGCCAAAGGGTCATGGGTTCGATTCCTGGGTAAGAGTACGTACCTAGGTTGCAGGTTCTCCCCCGCCCCACTGGGGGAACATACAGGAGGCAACCAATTAATGAGTCTCTCTCACATCGATGTTTCTCTCTCTCCCCCACTCCCCCTCCCTTTCACTTTTTCTAAAAAAAAAAAAAAGTCAATGGAAAAAAACATCCTCAGGTGAGGATTAACAAAACAAACAAATAAAATAAAAAAAATAAAAAAGTGCTAGCTGTACACCTCTTTTAATGAACTATGGCAAAGGAGGACGAAGGGAGACTGGCAAGGAGAGAAGTCCAAATTGGGAATTGTTCGCCTGTTTTTCCCCCAGCCACTGCGAGAACCTATGGACAAGTCTGTAGAGAATACAGGTAGATACAAGAGCCATCACCATAGAACAGAAATGGGAGGGGAAAGGTGGCGGGCGGAGCCCGGGGCCACTCGGCACTGACCAGCATGCCCCGTCTCCGGAAGCCCATCATACACAGGCGGCACTTGAACGTGAAGCTGTCGTAGTCGGTGGACGTGATGCGAGGCTTGAAGGTCTTGGAGCGGCTGATGCGGTCAGCTTTCTTGGCCTCCCTCTCGGGATTATGCATCCTCTGCATATGCTCCCGCAGCTTGTCTTTCCGCTATGGAGAGAAAATCGTTGAAAAGGTGGCGGGGTGAGAAGTGGGGCTAGAAAGTTTTTAATTGAAGGGATATTTTTAAAATATCAACACAAGTTAGCAGTGACCACAACCTACTGAGATGCACCCGAGTTGCCAGAGCTGGAACATACAAGGACATGGCAAAGTGGCTCGGAATGACTCCGTCCACTAGCAAGTAAGTGCATCTCACCGAGCCTCAGTGGAAAATGACCCTTCAGTTTGAAAGATACTGATTTTTGCCCGGCCGATGTGGCTCAGTGGTTGAGCGTTGACCCATGAACCAGGAGGCCATGGTTCAATTCCCAGCCAGGGCACATGGCCAGGTTGTGGGCTAGATCCCTAGTAGGGGGCATGCAGGAGGCAGCCAATCAATGGTACTCTCTCATCATTGATGTTTCTATCTCCCTCTCCCTTCCTCTCTCTTTAAAAATCAATAAAACTGTTTTTGTTTTTTAAAGAAAGATACTGATTTTTTAGAAACAATACAAAAAGACTGCATTTTTTGCAGAAGAGATCAAAGGATACATGGAATAAGTTTGGTAGTAGGAAGTACAAGACAGATTGATAATGAACGATAGCTAATACGGAATTTACAAAGCAGTATGTAAACTCAATTCTCAGATGTTTTAATAAATATAATGACATTCCTCTAAATCCCAAATAAATGTAGTCCAAGCAAACAATTACACTGCCTGCTATGGACAGAGCTTACGGTCTAGGTCTAGAGAAGCACATGTTGGTGTGAGTCCCTAGAAAAACAGTGAGGCAGAGCCCATCCTGAACAAGAACAAATGCAAAAACAAAACACGCCAGCTCCCGTGCCCCGTGAGGCGCTGCTCTTGGACATATGACTACACAGTTTCTTGTGAAGGTTCAGGACCTCCCGGCAGACTAGGTCCTCTCCTTTTGGGTACAGACTGGGAGGTGGGGATGAAGCAGCAGCTGCGATGCTCTCCGGTCAGATGCGGTGGTACCAGAGCATCCCTGCTGTCTCCCATGAGCTGCCAGCTCTCAACTGCCAGCCCTGCTGGCCAGTTCATGTCCACCCCATGGGCAGCCACTCCGTCATCCACGGGCAGCACCAGCTCTCCCTCACAGCCCACCGTGAGCTGGAAGGGCCTGGGTTCTCAGACTCCCCGGTTCCCATTTGTGCACCCAGACCAGGGTTTCATACAAGGGTAGCAGTGACCTTTCTCTGGTCCTCCAACTTCTCCTGTCAGACCTTTATTTCTCCATCTCCTCCTGTAATAAAACCCCTCATTCCATAGTACTCATAGTGGTTTGGCTTCTCTGACTGAAGCCTGTCTAATATGTTGGGTGAAAGTAAAATATTAGCAGAAAAGTGTGTGTGTGTGTGTGTGTGTGTGTTATACCTAGGTGCTAAAATGGTATCTGGCAAAAAATAGATTACCAAAAAAATGTTAAGTGGATTGGATAGATGGCCAACCAGTTAGCATCACAAAACAGGCATCCTTTTAGATAAATGGCCATTTTCCCAATTCAGAAACAGAAAAACCTAGACCCCTTTATACTTTCCCATTGGAGTCCTTTAGAGAATTCTAAAATACGCTACTATATATGAAAGGCCACCGAGATTACAACCTGCAACACACACACCATAGAACTTAAGCTTTGAAAGGTGTTTCCACGTTCTGTACAAACACATCCTTGTTAAAATTATCTTTCCCCTCCTGATACTGTTCCAGTTTCCATGACAGAGCCGCCTACAGTCAGAGCCAGGAGGGTGTCCCTCCACAGATCTTTGCAGAATCATCTGATTTTCCAATGAAGCACTGTTTTTAACCATTTTTACATTTATTTGTTTAACTCAGATCTCTGGGCCTCCCATGGGTTTTTTCTGTGCTTCTAAATTCCAGGCAGGTTACTGAATTTATTTTTTATTTTAATCCTTGACATCATTAACATTCCCCAGAGTGGTCTAAGCCCTCTCCGCACCCTACAGATGTCCCACCTCCATCAGATGACGGTCCTGCTGCTGCAGAACTCAATCATCAGCCTCCTGTGCTTAGTAAGTGCTCAATAAAAATCTCTTGATTTGATAAGTAAGTGGACTGTTCTCTTAGGAATGCCTCATAGCCATTTAGTTCTAGTTATCAGACATCTGGATTATTTTAGGAGATGCATTATTACTCTGTTCGGGGATCTGAATGGATAATTTTGGGAAATGAAGGTGAGCTTGTTTCCTTAATGTTATCAGAATAACTAACTCAAACATGAGGCACGAAATGCGTCTCCAGACCAGTTCTTTGAAAGTGGGTGATGAGCTGAGGAAACAAACACGCACTGATCCTTGGCTCTACATGACTCAGGCTGCTCTGCTTACACACCTTAAACTGCTTCCCACACGTAGAACACAGGAAATCCTTGCGGTCCGAGTGCCGGAGCATGTGGAGGCGCAGCTTGTCGGGGCGGCAGAAGGCCTTGTCGCACTCCGTGCACTGGTAGATCTTTTCTGAGTGGAAGCTCCGCACGTGTTTTTTCACCTGCCAGCAAAGGGAAAAAGTCAGGGGACTGGGGCACCAAAGGAAATGACAAGGCAGCTTATCAACTCTAGAGGGCGCCAGAGGCGTAGCCAAGCGCTTTCAGAAACTGAGCAAGGTAATCCCATTAGCTGTGACTGGTGATTGGCCTCAGGAACACACACTTTCCTTATGACAAAGTGACAAAACAAGTAGCCAGAAGCCTCACAAATCTTAACCTCCCATAAGAAGAGGCGGAAGGAAGATGCCTGCAGTCAAGGCCCTGATTACATGCAACCAACGTTTTTTTTTCTTTTTCTTTCTTTTTAAGATTAAAAACAAGAGTTCCCGCCTAGCCGGTTTGGCTCAGTGGCTAGGGCGTCGGCCTGAGGACTGAAAGGTCCCAAGTTTGATTTTGGTCAAGGGCACATGCCCAGGTTGCGGGCTCGATCCCCATAGGGGGTGTGCAGGAGGCAACTGATCAATAATTCTCTCTCATCATTGATGTTTCAATCTCTCTCTCATCTCTGAAAATCAATAAAAATATATATATATTTTTTTGCTAATGTATATGCCCATGTTTTTTTTATTTTTTTTATTGCTTAAAGTATTACAAAGGGTATTACATATGTGTCTTTTTTTTAATAAAAATATATTTAAAAAAAATAAAATAGATTGAAGAAATGTCCTCAACTATAAAATTGTTACAAAGAAGGGAAGAAAATGCAGGTGACAGGTGACGGCAGTCTCAATTTTCCAAAAATCCGTGTCTCTCACCGAAAGAAGGGAGCAGAGGGGAATGTCAGTGGCCGACACTCACCTGGATAAAATCTGGGAACCGCTTCTTACAGGTCGGGCAGGTGAAGTAGCCGTCATTGATATGAATGGCCACATGGTCTTTCAGCAAATCAAGGCGGTCAAAGGATTCCGGGCAAAAAATGCAAGAGTACGTCTTCTGGTCCGAATGGAGCTTCATGTGGCTCTCCAAGGAGGCGCTGCTGATGAAGCCCTTGTTACAGAGGTCACAGGTCAGCGGGCAGTTCCCCTCCCGCCCGTGGAAGCGCAAGTGCTGGTCCAGCTTGTCCTTTTCACGGAAGGCCTTGCCACACTGCAAACATTTAAAAGGCCGGAAGGACTTGCGAATGAACAGATGCTGGAGAGCTGCGTTCTGAAAGACACACACAGACATGATCGTTTAGGGAGGAAATTAATGTGTGATCGCACGTTGATAGAGAAAGCGGATGACCTCTGCGATCACAGATTTCCCATAGAAATGAAACTCTAGGACACACTGGGGAAAAAAAAGATTTTTCTGGCGAGACATTAAAAATGAAGACATTGCAAAGAAGTTCATCGTGAAAAGACGAACGTTTCCTGTGTTTTGTTTTATGTCTATGTGTGTGTTTTCTATGTTTTATGTCTATGTGTGAGAGGATTTAAGCAACATTCAAAAACCTATTCCCAACAGAGGGCTTGCTCAGTAAGACAAATCCTAAAGTGATGTGGAATAAAAATTGCAGACTTGGAAGAAATGACTTGAAATTAAGTCACACGTGCATGAATGAGACTGGAGCAAGTCAGTCAAATGTTACTTGTTCAAGTCCTTGAGAAAAAGAATTCAAAGCTTGGCCCGGCCACCGTAACTCAGTGGTTGCATGTCAATCTATGAACCAGGAGGTCACGGTTTGATTCCCTGTCAGGGCACATGCCTGGGTTGCAGGCTCGATCCCCAGTAGGGGGCATGCAGGAGGCAGCCGATCAATGATTATCATCACTGATGTTTCTGTCTCTCTCTTCCTCTCCCTTCCTCTCTGAAATCAATAAAAACTTCCTCCTCAGGGCTTCTCCAGCAGGGCTGAGAGTGCACGTTACACTCATGTCTTGAGCAGGTGTTTAGGAATTCTCCTATCTTCCAAGTTGACTGGGGCTGCTCCAGGCTTGCAGCAGATCTTATTCACCTTTGCATCGAGAGCCCTTTAAAGATACCTTATTTCATAGGAAGTGTTCAATAGAAGTTCGAGAATTAATTAAACGTATTTCATATGAAAATCAAAAAGTATTATTTCAAACTTTCCATAGCATCTGCAGAGATCTTTAAGAGTACACCTTTCTCAAATCAGCCAAAACTCGCTTTCGCTTTGTTCTACTGCCTAGCAGTTGCCCAACCCTTTAAATCTACAGATCCTTATTTTACATCAAAGCTCTCAGTATTTTAGCTCCTGTCAAAACTTTATGGAAACAGGGCAAATAAGCAAATGCTGTCCTGAGGTTCAGAGAGTCCAGATTTAGAGCGCTTTCGGCAAGTAAGAATCATTCCCTTCACCCAAGTCACCGAAGTTCCCAAGGGCAGACACAGTGTACACCACCTCGCTGGAGAGTCCATTTCTCCTTGGATGTCACCTCTAGGACTCAGTGTTGGTTTGATCCATTATGCTCACAGGGCTCCTGTCACCTCTGATTATGGATGAGCATCCTCAGACACTAGATCTAACTGAGCAGCCACCTGGCTCCACTTTCTCGGTTCTTGGGACAACCTTGCTCTTATCGTCTTGTTCATTCCCGCGGAGCCCTGAGTACAGTCTCGGTCCCCGAGAACCAGAATGCCTTTCTCTGATCTGATGATCCTAATGAAATCCTCACACTGCCCGGCAGGAGTGCTGAGACCATTCCGACCACGGATGCAGGCATTTCACTCCGGGATCTCCTGTAGCTCGGAGCTACAGTCGGCACACATTTCCAGGAGAAATCATGAAAAATGGTGACAGCAGCACAGATGCATCCGTTATGGGCCTTGTAATGCTCACTGGCATTAATGAGATACAGCCAGTGAACCACACCACCCTACACGGTGCAGAAGCTGACAGAAGGGAGCCAAGTGGTACCGTTGCTAAAATCTGTGATGAGAGATTCAACTTACAAGGCAGTGAATTCTGAGTCCACAGAGTTTTTGCAGACAAAGACCATAACATGTTTCTAACGTTTGATATCAATAGCTCAAGAAATCTAAACTCTTGATTAATTTCCATATTATTTTGATCCTGCATTCAAAGCCTTGGGTGGGCTAGTCCTGCCCGACATACCTCACTCACTGCTGTCCTTCACCTGGCACCCACCCTAGGGTCAGGCTAGTGTGCGCACTGTCCCATAACCACACCACGCACACCTTTCTCAGCCTGCACCCCATGGCTACCCTCCTTTGAAACTGTCGAACTTCTTCCGGTCTCTCTATGAAGGACTAGTTTTAAGTTTCACTACATCTATGAATTCTTCTATTCCCTGACACCATCATCTTTTTTTTGCCTTTCACTCTTCGAGGTTCCTTTAACAATTATACGCTCTACTTTTAAATTTAGCTCTTAGCACCTTACATTAGCACTGTCTTCCCAATCAGACTGCAAACTCTGAGAAGTCAGGCCTCAGGGAAAGTTCCACTGTACACAGCACATGCTGAACATGCGTTAGAATTCAATACCAGTCCACGCGTCACTCGAACTGTCTTAGAGCTGCAAGGGACCTTGGATTGATCACTTAGTCCTACCCTTCCTTTTGTGTCTGAGGAATCCTCAGCCCATGATTAACTCGCTCATCTATTGGAAAATAAATGATCATTTCCATTAACTAATTTGCATTTACTGCCGCAACCAAGTTGTAGTTTCTACCAGGATTTAGACAGTATGGGTTGCAAAGGATAGCAGGTAAGGCAAACACTTAAAGGAACATTCTGTTATTATAACACAGAAACCAACCTACCTGCAGCTCCAGCTGAGCAGGCAGCATTAGAGGAGAGAAAAATAGTTATATTACCGATTGGCTTGGAAGACTTCCTTTCAGTTGGTCATTACCAACCTGGACAGAAAAGATGAAAAAAATACATAGCCCTACCTTTTAGAGTGTGTGAGAGGGGAAAAATAGCTCAACTAAGACTGACCTTTAAGAAGCCACATGCACGTGGCTTTTGCTTTGACATGAGGAACCTTGTACGAAAATCGGTAACCCACTCACTCAAGAACACAAGTACAATCATAGCTAGATTATACTTGTATGTCCATATCTTCACTACACGGGTGGGCTTGAGGTTTTCCCATCAAAAAATAATTAAGTCTAGTAAGCATGTCTCTGGACTTAGTGAAAAATCAGAATGGCCAAAGCAGAAAAGACAATAATTGGGCAAGAGCATGAAATGCAGACTGGGAAGTAACGTGGAATGATGGATGGGAAGTTACTGGTTCGCAGCCGTTTGCCTTTCTGGCCTCTAGTTCTGTGTGTTTACATAGAAATAACATACATGGAGCCACAAGTGTTATATGTTTCCATTGCAGGACCCTCACAGAGGTCACGTAGCCTCAGTGGGCTCAGAGCCCTTTGATGCTACCACGTAGCTATTAATATCTAAACGCATTTGCATAAGACATGGACTACACTATTTTTCAAGGTCCCTTCTAGCATATAGGCATATAAGAAGGCCAAAAGAAATATTAGCTGCACCTATGCAAGTGAGAAAACCAACAGAAGCATTAGCTAAAACCATGAGCCATCTAGAAATTGGAAAGTTATACAGAAAGAGTCCAATCATCCACACATAAGGTACTAATAAAAGTCTTTACACATCCTGCTCAAAAACAGGGGTTTAAGACACTGTTTTCTGAATGCAAACTGGCAGCACGGGCACTTACTCCACAAAAACACACTGCTCTCCACACGCACCCCTGCAGCTCCTGACTCGGACTCAAAGGCTATCTGCAGAGTAAGAATAAGACGCGTCTGCCTGGAAGTCAGAGAGGCCCTACAGCCCTGTGGCCTCGAGTCAAGATGCAGGGCACACAGGGGAGATGCTGACTTGCTCCCGGACCTACAGCATAACTTCGAGTTTTCCCGGGGGGTGCGGGTCGTACCTGCCACATCAGCTTGGACACAGTCCCTTTGCATCGATGGCTAATGACACTTGCCAGTCTCCCCTTGAAAGCTGCAGCTAACCAAACGAAGGTGCCCCAGGGTAACTTGAGAGCTATGATTAGACACAGATGAGCCTGGCCAAAATGTACGTAGCTATTATAATGAAATGTACTTATTTCTCCATTTCCAATCAGTGAGTTTAGGGATCCAGAGAGCTCTGTGACTTTAACTATACCAGTCCAGGAGCTGCCAAAAGCCCAGCTCTGCATCCTTAATAAACGGATGGGCTCCAGAACCAGCCACCCTGCTGCCACAGGGCACAAAGACATTGAGACCCAGTTAACACCTTCTTCCAAAACAAGGGGACCGCGCGTGGGATAAGCGAGATGCAAGATTTTGAAGTGGATGGTGAACAGGTTGGAAAACACAGCACCTTTCGGCCGGCTGACTGGAGAAAGGCCAGCGCCTGCTGCCCACTTACTCGGATGCGTTTGGCCCTGCGCATGTCGTCGGCGGTCAGGGTGCTCTGGGTGGGCAGCACACTCTCCTCGTGCTGGGGCTGCAGGTGCAGGCTGTGCGCTTCCGGCTCCTGCTCCAGGGAAGACGGGGTCTCCTGTGGCAGCTGAGGGATCGGGAGGGTGGTCGGTTCTGGTTGATCCAGCCCATTCAGGGTAGCTGGCTCAGCCTCATCGAACTGTTCCTTGGGGGAGAAATGTAGCAAGTCCTGAAATTGCAATAACCAAGAATTATTCCCTCACCTAGATAGAGATGAGCGTGCTTTGAAAGAATGTCTGTCAGCTATGGTTTTGAATTACTGCTTTTTTGAAATGACTAGAATCGTAATGCTCAGAAAAAGTATTTCCCTCCTGGGGAAGTTAATTAGACAACTACCCATAGAACGTGAAAACTATGAGACATTCCAGATCACTTCACGGGGAAAAGACTCTTCTGGAACATCACTTTTTAATTTTTAAACTAATTAAACAGAGTCCCCCAATATCTCCAGACAAATTCAAAGCATTAGGGTAGGAAAGTTGGGTTTTTGTTCTAAGTAATATCTGAAAATATAGTTTTCTTTGCCTTTCTCTAGCCACACTTTTTTTTTTTTTTTTTTACTCATTCATTTTTATTGCATTTTACAAAAAGTTAACAGCAAGTTTAAAAAACAAAGCATGCCCTGGTCCATCTTCACGGATGCCTTAGAGGGCACTGCTCCTGACTCCCTTTCCCAGCCTGCACTGGGCGGGGGATGCTGCCCCAGGCTGTGGATGTGAAGTTCTCCTTTGGGTCTCCAGCCACACTGTAAGCAACAGGCAGCAGAGGGCTGGCCTGACAGAGCTGTCATCCTCGGAAGGGCATCTGCATTAAATCCAATAGTAGTGCCGGTACATCCTCTAATTAACTACAATAGTAGTGCCCGTATGCCCTCTAAGCCAGCATCTTTCCCATCCGCCCCATTACCTGTGTCCCATCATCACACTTCTCCCCATTTTCACTGGTGATTTCCAAGCGGATAAACTTTGGAGGACGCCCTGGCCGTCGACCTGGGCCAAATCGCCTCTTGCCTCGTCCCCTTCCTCTGCATCTTGTTCTGAGGACAAGAGATTGGGTTATAATGAGTCATGGCTACATAATGCGCCATAACGAATACTTCTCCAAATCTTGATTTCCTTACTTTATTATTCTTCCTGACTTTTTTCCTAATGGGAACAATTGTTTCTGCTAATATACACTTTTTAAATGTCTCATCTTTGCTGTTTAGAGAGCTCAAAGAGATGTCTCAAATTATTCAGGGGGAAAAAAGGAGCTAGAGCCCTGGCCGGTGTGGGTCAGTGGACTGTGCAACCCAACCCTCCGCCGACTCTGCATGGCACCTCCCAGCGAAGGAGCTGGAGATGGCACGGCCACGCTGGTGGTCTCCCTGTAATTCATGGCCATGGGCCTCAGCGAGCTCCCCGGGCTGCAGGCAATCATACTGTACTTCCCAGACCACTTCCTTCCCACTCCCTAAATGCCCACACCGACTCCTCTCTTCTCAAATCCTACAGAGGTTGGTAGTCCTACCTCTGTTCTCTGGTCCTTTCCCTTCCAAACCACTCATTCTTCACCGGGTCAGTTGGAAGAGCTTCTCTCTGGACTCCCTGTCTTCACTCTTGCTCCAATATAAGCTAAAGTGGTTTTTTATTTTTATCCAGGTGATGTTTTAAAATATAATTGACATCACAATACTCTCTGATCAAAACACTAAAGATTTCTTACCAACACTCAGAATAAAATCCAAATTTCTCACCATTACTCATAAGGCCTACCTGATCTGGCTCCTGCCCACCCCATCCGGTATGATTCTCCCTCGTTTATCTTTTTTATATAGTGGAGTTAAACATACAATGAAGGAATTATGCTAATAAAAATAGTCTGAAAATCAAAGATGCAGATTATTTCAAAGGTGTATGCTATCTCAAGAATTCATACTTTAGGATCTTTAGCTAGGGAAGATTTAACTAAGGTGAAAGGCCCTCCCATTGCTGGGGACTGGTTATGCTGGAAAAGAGTTTTATGATAAGTGAGGATGGAGTGGGAGAGAAATGACAAAAAAATTCCCCTCAGCAGCCTACCTGGTTACCTGTCTACACACACACATATACACAAACACTCGTTAGTTTATAGACAGTATGAAATGAGTCTGGACTTGAAAACCTACGTTTCTGAAACCTTCCCCATCATTCTACCTGCTAAATACATCCAGTTTCTCATCATGAGAATTGAGATGCTGTTGCAACTGCTCCGAGCTTATAAATCGGCGGTTACATTCATAGCAGGGCCAATTCTTCTCTTGCTCTCGAAGAACTACAGTCACAGGAGAGAAGTTAGAAAGGCTGATGATCAATAGACAGCAATAAAACTCAAGCATCCTCCCCCACTCATCCCACCACAGCCACGTTCATAAACAGACAGTGTCTGCTACTTGCATTACTGTTTAAAATCAAAGGCTAAAGTTTGACAGAGAACAATTTTTAGGACCTTATCTTCTGATATATTCATGGTGTAAGACATCAAAGGAACAAACACACACACACACACACACACAGCCTCACCACACTTGAAGGACAGAAAGTACTACAGTGAAAATCTGTATTCAGATAACCTAGTGATTCAGATGCAAGCTTCAAAATCTGAGGGTATATTTTATCACAAATAACTTGAAAATCGATGCCCAATATCACCACTTTGGCACAATGTTCAGAGCTGATTATATGCATAACCTATGACCCAGCAATTCCACTCCGAGAGGTACGTCCCTGAAATGCACACACATGTTCACTAAAACACATGCATAAGAATGTTCACAGTGGCACTCTTCATAAGACCCAAAAGCTGGAAATGAACCTCCCATATAATAACGAATTTAACCGGCTTTTGTCCCTGGCTCCTGGGAGATAAACTCTATCTTGGACTTTCCCAAGTAATATGTGTTCTTGTGACTGATAGTAGTCCCTGACCATCCCTGAATTTATGCTAATGAGATGACTCTGATGAGGGCTGGCTGTGCCAGAAAGCCAGGCCACTTGATTACAGATTGCTTTGAGCAAGGCGATAGCAGCCAGGGCGCGGAGCAGGAGCCGGAGGGTAAGTTCAACCCCAGGGACAGTGAGTCACTCCATGGCGCCTCAGTAATGAGACCTCAAAAAACCCTGGGCCTCGAAGCTCAGGTGATCTTCCATGGTTGCTAAGCACACATCCATGTGCCAGGGAGGTGGCATGGCCCAAGGACCGATTTGGTACTCTATTGTATGAATATACCACAATTCATTCGTCTATTTTACCGTAATTTGGGTTGTGTATATAAAGCAATTCTGACACTACCTACTTGGAGTTAGGTCACACAGCAATGAGAACGATCAAATAACAATACACAACAATATGGATGAAGCTCATGAACATAATGTTGAGCAAAGGGTGCACACCAAAGGTGTATACATCACACACTTCTATCAGACAAAGCTCGGTGCCAGCACGTCGTGTCTGGGAGGGAAAGCAGGAGGCATCACATTGGGGTGAGGGGCAGCTGAGAGAAGCACGGAGGCCTCCTGGGACACAGGTCCCGTTCCGTGCCTGCACCTGGGTGCAGGTGACACAGGTATGTTCACTTCATGGAAAGTCGCCGAGCTGTATACTTCTAATTTGTGCCTTTCCATGTATGGAGATTATCCTACCGTAACACTTATATGAAAAACAAAATCGATGCCTGTCTGGCTATGTCCCCAGAGATTACATCTAGATAGGAATCACCCTCTGATTGAGCATGTGCAGGGTTTCATTACGTTAAATACTATTTCCCAGCACTCATGAAAGAGGTGTAAAGATGTCACTGTCATTTGATCCTAGAATTAGACAGGGATGTGTCGCTCTAGAAAGCCTGCTGGAATATCTTTTTAAATACATTGAGATAGAAAAACTAGGGGTTGCATAAAGATACAATCTATGTAACTTAGAACTCATATATAACATATATATATACATATAAAAAACACAAGGCAGCCACCTTTCCTTTCTTCCTCAGAAATGTCATGAATTTTCTGGTTCACGAACTCAGCGTAGGACGCGGCGTACCACACCTGCAAGAACCAAGCGCATCGTCAGGCACTGCGGGCCATCACCAGGTGTTCTCTGCGAGCTTAACTTCTCAAATACTTCTCCTGCTCCTACGAAACAATGCGGGCCTTTCCACAGCCCGTGGAGAGCAGCTCACAGCAACAACCACCCCCCTGGGCCCAACCCCTCCAACTCCAGCCGGCAGATGGGCACTCAGGAAGTTCATCTGCCAAGGCACACAGCCTGTTTTCGTTGGCCTTTTTTTAAAAAAATTGTTTTTGTTATTAGAACGACTTCGCAAGAGGTGATATTCATGTCTCTTCATCTAAATAAAACACAGCCTCTCCTGATGTTTTTATCTGTATTTAAACACGGGTGTTCACACAGCTGTCATCACAGTGGCCCCCACCAGTCACCAAACGGCTCTCACCCAGGGCCTCCAGGTGCTGCCCCGCCCTTCCTGGTCTCCTCCCCGCTCCCTGCATCTGCTCCATGTCTGGCTCTTCTTCCTCTCCCTGACTTCTAAATACTGGTGTTTCTCAAAGCTTAGTCCAAGTTCGGGGCCTTCTTCATTTTTACAAAGGTGGTCATATCCATTTCCAACCAATTCTATGCTAATAACTCCCAAATCAGTATCTCCATCCTAGACCCACCCTGTTCCCTCCACGTACATTCTATCGCCTACTTGGTATTTTGGGTGTTTCACAAACAGCTCCAACTTAACATCCCCAGAACTGAATTCAAGATGCTCCCCAACTCCCCTACTAACCACTGCTTACCTTCCCCATTTCAGTTAATACCCCACCTTTCACCCAACTGCTCAGACTTGAAACGCAAAAGGCATCTTGGACTTTTCTGTTTTCTTCTCTGATCCTTTAGCAAAAGCTGGTGATGGCTCGAATGTTCTTCATCTCTGTTTCTGCCGCTAGATACATGGCAACGAGCCTCCTCTTTTCTACTCTTGCTCCCTCCAGCCCATTCTCCACACAGAAGCTAGAGTGGTTTTCTTAAAACACCGTCAGATTCCGCCATTCCCGTGCTTAAAAGCCAGCAACAGCTTCTTGTTTGGTGACAAACCTGACATGTTTGGCAGCCTCCTCAGGGCACATAATCTGGTCCTGCCTTGCTAAGCAATCCCAGCTCTCATCACTCTGCTTCACTGTGTCTTCAACCAAGAGGCCCGTGGTCAGGTCCTCAAACATGCCAGTTCTTTCCCACCCCAACCTTCACTTGCCCTTGCTGCTTCACCACTAGGGATGCTGGATTCTTTTCTTCACCGTCCACTAACCCTGCCCTCTGCTGGCCCCTTCCCGTTAGCTAGTTCTCGGCCTAATTCTCTCTTCAGCAAGGCCCTCCCTCTCCAGCGATCTAAACTGGTCCCGTTCCTACTATTTGCTTTTTTTTTGCACCATTTGTTTCCTTCCTAATGCTCACCACTATTTGATATTGTTTGCTTATTTATATCCTTTGCCCATCCTCCTCTCTCCTCCCTCCCCCATCTAGAATACAAGTTTCCTAACACAGGGAACCGTCCACCTTTTCCTCGTGTCTGAAACCAGTAGGAGTTCCGTGTATTAATCCCTAAATGAATGAATCCTACATCATTGTTATGGAACATTATTTTAGCAACATGAAAATATTAATTTTGAGACACTTCATTTTTAACTGTGGATACTATTCCACAAAGTCTGTATTCTAAAATGTACTTAGCCATGGCCCTGTGGTTGGATTTTTAGGTGATTGTGGTTTTGCTGTTATAAATTCGGGGAGGGGAGAGGGCGGGGAGTAGGAAAAGCATTAATTAATCACAATTCCTAGCAGAGCCCCCACTGAGGCAGCTCCATACCTTCAGTTCCTGCTTGGGTTCCACGTTCTTTATTGTTGTGTAATACACGTGATGGCCATACTGGTAAGCCACCAGGTTCTGCTCCAGGTGGTTCTGGGCTGGACGCACAAACATCATCCAGTTACAAAGGGTCTCATCAGACAGCTCAAACCATAGGTCTTCGTGCAAGTCCCTGTCTTTTCTGTCCCCTTTGTCGAGGGAAACCTGCAACCGAAGAGAAAGTTCAAAGCCACACCAAACAACAAAAGTAAAATCTTCAATGTGCTCTGCATTCGCATCATAATAATAAAAGATTAAACCGCATGTCCCGATTCTCCCCCTTTGCATAGCTCCTGGAATTGTGTCTTGCCAAATATAAAAGGGAAAGGATACTTCCAAAGAACCACCTATAGGAGAATGACCTGGCAAAACCTCCAAGTTAACAACCTGATTGTAGAGCTTCTGATGATGTTTTATCATTAACTAACACATCAAAAAATGCTACAAATAAGCCAGAAAATGCAAGCAAAATACTCTCCGTTTCATTACAACTGGCTTTCATTTGGGATTCAACTGCATTCATTTATAATGTTCAGCCTGTATTTCTCTTTATAAAGGAGTATTCTTTCTTAGGGATTTAGAGCATTTACCAAAGAACACCTCCCCGTGACAGCACCTAATTTCTCAACACACCCCAAATATTTTTCCTTCCCACTGCCCTTTCTTGGCTCTCCAGAGTGGCTCTCAAAGGGGCAGTCAACAAGGGGTTAAACAGAGGCAAAAGCGTCAAATGTAAAAAAAAAAAACGATTAGTATAAATATACTTTAACATACAGTGAGCTATTCTCTAGCAAAAAGATTCCACATCAGTTTCAAAAATTGAAAAGTGATTTTCTTGAAAACATTCTTGGTACTTAGAGACCTCTTTTCTGCCAAGGGTCATTTGGATATTTGTAACCTCATTCGCAGGTCATACGATATTATCAATTTAAAAATTAGCCAGCCCTAACCGGTGTGGCTCAGTGGATAGAGCGTCGGTCTGTGGACTGAAGAGTCCCAGGTTCGATTCTGGTCAGGGGCATGTGCCTTGGTTGCGGGCACATTCCCAGTGGGGGGCGTGCAGGAGGCAGCTGATGGATGTTTCTCTCTCATCTATGTTTCTAACTCTCTACCCTTCTCCCTTCCTCTCTGTAAAAAATCAATAAAATATATTTTTTTAAAAACTTAGCCTGCTCTATTTGGTCAAACATTTAATTAACTCACCCCTACTGCCTGGGCAGGGCCAGACCAAAGGATTTTGCGGGCCTTATACGGCCCCAGGGCTGTTGTTCCCCACCCCTGGTTTACACAATCCTCTGTGCTCTAATCATTTTGCGCGGAAGATGTTAGAGCACTTGTTATAGGCTGAATCATGTGCCGCGCCCCCTACCCCCGCCGCCAAAAACAAACAAAAAACTTCATATGTTGTAGACCTAACTCCCAAGAGCTCAGAATGTGACTATATTTGTCGATAAGGCTTTTAAAGAGGTGGTTATGTTTAAGTGGGGTTATTAGAGTGGATCCTAATCCAACCTGACGGGTGTCCTTACAAGAAGAGATTGGGACACACAGAGAGAGACACAAGGGCAGCCTTCCAGGGAGAGATGACCAGAGATGCAGCAAGAAGGCGGCCTCTACATGTCAGAGAGGAGCCTCAGAGGAAAGCAACCCCCCAAAACCTTGATCTTGGCCTTCTACCCTCCAGAACTGTGAGAACATGCCTTTCCGTCATTTAACTGGTGTTTTGTTATG
The DNA here is from genome assembly GCF_000327345.1 of Myotis davidii. Lineage (NCBI taxonomy): Eukaryota > Metazoa > Chordata > Mammalia > Chiroptera > Vespertilionidae > Myotis > Myotis davidii. The sequence continues at coordinate 395,254 of NW_006299479.1, read as the reverse complement.
CAGCTCTAGCCAACTAATACAGCCCCGAACACCGACACCTTTCAGAGCTGCTCATGTCCTGCCTTAGCAATCAACTGCAAGGAAACTGGGTTAGGAGGCTCAGTAGGAAAATGTGTGCCCTTTACAAGTAATGAGAACAAGAGTGAGCTACGAATAAAGCATAGCTTACCTTGAGATGAATATAACAGTCTTTCAGTTCGGACTCCCTGACCAGGGGTCCCTCCACGGGGCCGAACTGGGTGCGCTTAGGGATGCGCCTTTTGGAGAACACACCTCCGAGGAACCGATCAATGTAGAGGACCAGGGGGAGGCTGGCTCTGGCTCTGGTGAGCACGGGACGGTTGGGGATGGGGTGCAAGGGGCCGTGCTTCGGGCACACGGAGGCGTGTGCATTGTTACACTCCTCACACCCTGCAACGAACAGCAAACCCGCAAGTCAGGCCTTTCAACATGACTTGATCTCAGGTAAAAAGTTCTAAGCTGAGCCCTGGCCGGGTAGCACAGGTGGTTAGAGCAGCGTCCTTATAGGCCAAAGCTGTGCATTCGATCCCCGGTCAGGGCACATAGAAATCAACCAATCTATAGTAATAAAAGCCTAATATGCAAATTGATCGAACGGCTGAAAAGGGGAATGACCATCCGGACGACCTTCCAGACAACCTTCCGGACAAAGCCGGGGCTGCGAGGGGTGAGGCAGTCAGGGCTGCGAAGGCCTATTCTTGCACTAATTTCGTGTATCGGGCCCCTAGTAGATGCATAAAGAAGTGGAACAACAGATCGATGTTTCTCTTTCTCTCTCTCTTTCTCTCTCCCTTTCTTTCTCTTTCCTTCCCCCTGCAAAAAAAAAATCAATTAAAAAGTTCTAAGCTGAAAAACCCCAAAGTTTTCAGACCAAAATTCAATTAACTCCTATAATTACAATACCCATTCAATTGTAATATATTAGCTTTCATAGGCCAATAAAATCCTGAACTTCTCCTCTAAAATCAGGCAGAAATCAGCTACGCCTGCCAAAAATAATATGCAGGCTGTGGCTGTGACTTATTTCTCTACTGGTATTATTCCAATAGTGGCCCTGAAATTTACAAATCAATTATAATATGTCTGAAAAGAAAAAAAGAAGAGCTTATTAGGCTAAATGTTATAAAATCTGATGAGATGAAGAAGGTGAATTTTATAGTGTATAAATTATGTCTCAATAAAGCTGTTAAAAAGAAAACCTGACAATACCATTTAATCAATTTTTTCAAAAGAAATTATAGAAATCTCATTGTCTGGGAACGAAAACAGAGAGCGTACTGTGCAGTTTGAGAGTTCAATGCACTCCGTGACGGTAATGCTTAAATGAATGAATTTAACATCCCAGCCTTCATTTACCTGGATGGCACAATCGGACCCACCCGGAGAGGACGCGCTGGCTCATTCTCCGAGTGATCAGTTTACACTAAGCATCCACACTCACTGCCTCTCTCCCCGTAGCACCCGTCTGTCAGCTAACCGTCAGAATGATGTATAGATAGCCACTGGACCACACAGAGATCATACTCATGACCCTTAGCTAATTTAATTAGCCAATCATATTTTACCAACTCTGGCTGTGTGATGATCTGGCTTAGGAAATAGGAATTTCCAACTTCAACAATTCTCCAATAGTGAAGAGTTACTCTGTATGAATGTCTATAAGAGAAAGTGACTTTATGCATATTTTGACTAAGGAGTGGCCTTGAAAACACATGCATTCAAGGAAAAACACATGAGGTAGTTCTCTGTTGGACATGAAGGTGAACTCTGGCCCCATGCAAACGGGCTTTACCACCATCACACGGAAGGTCCCAGGAGAAATCTGGGGGGTCCGGCCAGTGTGGCTCAGTGGTTGAGTGTCAACCTATGTACCAGGAGGTCAGGGTCCAATTCCCGGTCAGGGCACATGTCCACGCTGAGACTTGATGCCCTGGAGCAGGGAGCACGGTCCACACAGGAAGCCTCACTCATGAGAACTCGCCGGTACTCACATAAGTCGTGCGGGTCAAAGGGCCGAGGGGGATCCGGTTCCCAGTCATCCAGGTCTGTGTCTTCACCATCTTCCTCCTCCTCTTCCTCTGTGTCCTCATCCTCATCCTCATCCTCTTCCTCTTTGGCCTCCAGTCTACTCATAGGGTTCTGTAGAGTGACCAGAGAGTCCGAGCCGTCCACACTCTCAATGGAAGGTAACACCTGATTATGCACCGGCAGCGAGGCCTGGACAAAGTCGCATGACAAAGTCAGCACACGTCCCCTTACAGTTACTGTAGCCACGGACACACGTGACATTCAGGTAGTGGGAGCGGGTATTCTTCACACGAGCCCCCTCCAAGGCCCTGGAAAAGTGATTTCCATCCATCGGCTGTAAACAGAGTCTGCCCTCAGTTTTGCTGTTTCTGCCCCATATCCAGGCAAGCTGATGAGAAGTCCCAGGCGCTCCCTCCTTTGATACTGGCAGGAGTTTCAAACCCCACCAGCACCTGACCAGGTGCCCTCAAACCCTCCATCTCGACAAAACCCTGAGCCATTCCTTACTCCCTCTCCAGCCATTTCCAACCTGCTGGAGAGGCCTGCCCTGCCTCCCCTGGGACTGCAGGGATGTGAGCTGCAGACCTTTTCATAGCCTTGTGGTGTGCGTGTGGTAGCATCAGTCTCAACCTCTGAACTCAGTTTTGGGTGGGGGTCCCTCCTGCCTCTTCAGGGCGGCCGCAGCACTGTAGGTAATGATTTTACCTACCTTCCACCACTCACTTCTCAAACCAAGCACACGGTGCAACCTGCAGCTGGTAAAATTCCATGGTGAGCAGCTCTCCCCCTCCCCCTCAGAGAGGCTGAGGTCTTAAGTAAGAATGAAAGTGGTGTCTATGTATTTCAGCGTGCTGAAGTCAGTCTTTTGCAAATAAGAGAAGGTTTGGGTCATGGATTGGGTTAAGGCCACCTTACCAAATCTGCTGGCAGAACATAAAAGGTCCCTCAGAGAGTTTTCTCACCTAAATGAGTGCCATGGGTTGCAGACCACCCAGATTCCTTTTACCCAATCTTATTTCTCCTGCCCAACTAGTCCCAATGAACCCTAAGTTACACTCAAGCCATGTCCCCTTACAATTTAATAAATACAGCAAGGCCCTAGCTGGTTTGGCTCAGTGGATAGAGCATGGGTGCTCGGACAGAAGGGTCCCGGGTTCCATTCCGGTCAAGGGCACGAACCTAATTGCAGGCTCAATCCCCAGCCCGGGATTCTGTGGAAGGCAACCCATCGATGTGTCTCTCTCACATCAATGTTTCTCTCTCTGTGTTTCTCCCCCTTCCCTCCCATTCTCTTTAAAAAAATCAATGGGAAAATATCCTCGGGTGAGGATTAACAAAAAAATAAATAAACACAGGAAGTTCATTTTGAACGTCTACTCCCTTTTTCCTTATCTCCCCACCTGGCGTTTTCCTCACCCAGAATGCTCTTCCCGCACCAATCTTCTAAAGCAGACATCACCTTCCAGTTTCTCCATGACCCATCCTGACGCTCTAGCCCTCCCTGACTTCTCTGCTCTGACCTGTGCACCTGGAGGCACAGAATCCCATCCACGTCACCCAGCCTCTGCTCCACAGTCAGCACCTCCCGGGGCAGCCGGACCCCGCTGGAGAGTTCAGTGATGGTCTCTGTGGCGTGGAGATGTCCCTGTCCGTATCTCCCATGCATTGGACGGGCCCTACATCTTCCCTCTCCAGACACCTGAAGACAGTTCTTCAACTACGTCAAGACCAAAACCTCTAACCCATTCACATGGCCAAACTTCCAGCCCCTCTTCATCCTGCTGTCTTCATGGGATCCCCGGTGGATTCCATACCTGTCTGAATGTAGCATTAGCATTTATGACGGCCTCTGTTCCCCTGCTGACCCAGCTCGCGTTTGCAGATCATTAAATACCCAGGCCCCTCTTCCCTCTCAGAGAGCTATTAATCCACTTCTCTCCTCCTCAGAACTTAAACAGCTGATTTTCACTCAAATGAGAGGATTCTGCATTTCTTTCCAGTCAATGTCCTTTTATTGCTTGTTCTGTCCTTCCAGTCTGCCAAGAGCTTTTAGACGCTAGATTCTGACCTCTCACACATTGGCAGGCCCCAAAGCTTCACGGCCACTGCCAAACACCACCTGCTTTTCAATGCTACGCGTTTTCCTGCGAGTCCGCCTTGACTCTCCACCTGCCGCTCAGGGAAGCAGAGCGCATGGGCTTTGGCGTCAGATGTGGATTAAAATCCTGGCCCCCTACTTGGCAAGGTAACAAACTGCTCTGAACCTCAGCTTCCTTATCTGTAAAATGGACATAGCAATAAACCTACACCAATAGGTTGTGAGGACTAAATGAAACAATAATGTATATGAGGCTAGTAGTAAAGTGTCTGGCATTTAGTAAGTGCTTAACATTAATAATAATATATTATTATCATAAATTCTGTAAGGACTGAGATAACATTATATGTAAAAGACTGCTGAACATTCTATGTTCAATGAAGATTACTTTGTGAAAATATATCGGCCCCTTGAGAAATGACACCAGTCCCTGTAGGCCCCTAAAGGAACTGGGCTGCTGGTCACAGAAACCCCCGTGGTGGGTTAGTTGTGCACCAAGTCCAAAAGCTTCCTAAACTCTATAACGAGGAAGTACTGAGAGTGTTTACAGAGCCTGACGGTATGGCAGTCAAACCTCACAGGGAAGGCAAGGGAGGGTGGGGGGAAGGGGGAGAGATCAACCAAAGGTCTTGTATGCATATATATAAGCATAACCAATGGACACAGACACTAGGGAGGCGGGGGTGAGGGCACGAGTGGTGGGGGTTGGGGGGCAATGGGGGAATAAGGACACATATGTAATACCTTAATCAACAAAGAAAAAATTAATTTATTTATTTTGTAAAAAGATCATTGTCCAACGTTTAAAATACTCAGGCTTGCCCAGCCAGTGTAGCTCAGTGGATTGAGCATCACCCCATGGACCAAGAGGTCCCGGGTTCGATTCCTAGTGAGGGCACATGCCTGGGTTGCAGGCTTGATCCCCAGTAGGGGGTGTGCAGCAGGCAACTGACTGGTATGCCTGTCTCATCGCTGATGTTTAGATCTCTCTCTCCTTCTCCCTTCCTCTCTGAAATCAACAAAAATATTTTAAAAAGTAAAAAATAAAATAAAATGCTCAGGCTCCAGAAAACAGATAAAAAGCAGTTACCTCCAACAGTGCGTGCCTGTTTTAACATGCATGCCTGTAACCCAGGAGCCCCGACTCCTACAGGGCATCCCACCTCTGCAGCTCAGGGCCTTCTAGAAGCTTTACGTGGGAGGACAGCATGCTGGCGGCTGCTTCAGCTTCGGCTTCCATAAAAGCAGAAGGAAATACCTGCCGAGTGAAGCCTGAACAAGAAAAAGACCAGGGACTCCTGTCTGGCAGCAGGACTGTGTTTGCCACCTCCCCTCACAGCTGCCCCTGGTTCTCCAGCAAAGCTGCTGCGTCCCCACTTGTTATCTCAGAGCACAGTTTCAATGTCGCCCTTTATTCTAAGCACTTAAATTTTATGCCTGTGTTGGTGATGAATGTTATCACACACTGAACAAACCAAAGCATATATCCACCTCTGCTCCTCATAAATTCTTTATATCTCTGCAGAGCCAACCTCAAAGAATGAATTCAGCAATTCAGAGGCGTTCCAGCGGAGCGGAGATGTATTTCCCCCGCAGATGCTGCTAGAAAGACTGTGGTTGGGCAAGGTTACCGCTGGCTTCTCGCCACTGCTGAGAAAGCTGACATTAAAATAGTACCAGCAACCTTCTCCTCCCCCGCGCTGAGCTCCCCTAAAAGACTGTGGCAAAGAAAAGGCCCGACACTTCAGCATTATCTGGAAAGACTGATGTTGAAGCAGAGGTTGAACGCATTGCAGAATCGTGCAAACTACTGCTGAAAAGGGATGGGAAGGGTCCATGACAATCATTGCTAGGGACATACTGTCTATTTCCAAAAAGCATAAACCTCAACACACAGTAGGCATGCATTATAAATTTGTTCAATTAATGATTCAAATTCAGCCTGGCCAGTGGTTGAGTGTTGACCTAGGAAGCAGGAGGTCACTGTTCAGTTCTGCACATGCCGGGTTGTGGGCTCAATTCCCAGTAGGGGACGTGCAGGAAGCAGCTGATCAATGATTCTCATCATTGATGTTTCTATCTCTCTCTCCCTCTCCCTTCCTCTCTCTGAAATCAATTTAAAAAAACAACATATTTTTCAAAAACTAATTCAAATTCAACTGACACTTACTGGGAGCGAGGCATATTTTTAAATTCCTTTGAGGCCAGGTAACATTACTACATCGCTCCTAAGTGGCAGAGATAAAATTCAGGTTCTGATTCTGCTTTTTCCGCTACATCACAACGGCCCCTAGGGAGCAACGCGGAGGTGAGCCTCACATACACCTTGAATCCCAGAGCCACAAGGCACCCACCCCTGCTCCGGAGACAACAGCCAGGCGGCAAGGTCGAGCGGCAATTATACTCACAGAAAGAGAATTCAACACGAAAGTACTTTAATCCTGTGCATTTTGTCACCCACAATAAAGCACGGGAGGTAGGAGGAAAAAGAATTTGTTAAACTTATTGGTGCACGTTCTCCGTCCCACTTAATGCCTCGCTCGGTAATTACCTCTGAAACTATGTAATGCATTTCAGGAGGCAATTTATGGGAGGAGTGAAACAGGAAGCCACACTGGACAGCAGCAAACGCAACAGAATGCTTCAGGTCCCTCCCGAGACCCATGATCAGCAGCATATTTCCTCCTCAGCGTGTGGGGAGTCGCACATGCTCATTTTCAGAAACAAAGAAGAGACTGTGCTTCCGGGTCTGGAGACTGCGGGTGCCTTGCTTAGGGAGGAGGGAAGACACATGTGAAAAAGGCTTCAGCCCTAGCCGGTTTGGCCCAGTGGATAGAGCGTCGGCCTGCGGACTAAAGGGTCCCAGGTTCGATTCTGGCCAAGGGCACATGCCTGGGTTGGGGGCTCGATTTCCACTCCCGTTCGATTCTGGCCAAGAGCACATGCCTGGGTTGGGGGCTCGATTTCCACCACCCCGCCCCAGTAGGGGGCGTGCAGGAGGCAGCCAATCAATGATTCTCATCATTGATGTTTCTATCTATCTCTCTCCCTTCCTCTCTGAAATCAATAAAAAAAATATTAAAAAAAAGAAAGAAAAAAGCTTCAGTGGGTTTTGCCACCACTGAAAATAGGAACCTTTTTGATAAGGGGGAGTGAGGGGGGAAAGCTTTTATCGTCTGTGTTAAATGCTCATCCAACTCTCTATCCGGAATGTATCCACACAGAATAAGCTGACAATCAATGAGGTGTTATAGCCAGGAATAAAAACCATGAGGGTTGAAAGGAAGCTGTAATAAAGAAAGATGCTAAGCCCACGATTACACTTCCTTGTGATGTCACTGTTCACAGAGCTATCGGAGCCCAACCTTCCTTTTGTACAGAACATGAAACAGATTGTTTCTGGAGATTGAAGAAGATGAAGGGCCCTTTGAGGTGCAAATGGCAACACCATTTCTAATTAAAATATGCCTTAATAGTAAAACAACAGAACACCATTTTGCATATCAGATTGGCAAAATATTAAAAGAACGGAAGGGTGTGTGGTAATGGGCATTCTCATATACTGTTGGTGGGAATGTAAATTTTTTCACCTTCTGAAAAGCTACTTAGGGCATCTTGCCAAAATAACTTTCCCAATTATAGTGAAAAATTTTAAACATATTTCAAATAGAGAGAATAGTATAATACACCTCACACACCCATCACTCATTCTCACAGCTAACCTTATTTCAACTACTCTCCCACGCACTTTCTCCCTCACTAGGTTATTTGGAAGCAAACCTCAGGCATTGTTCATTTTCACCTGTAAATAGTTCTGTAGATACGCCTACAGAAAAATAACTTTTAATTTTATATATTAGCATATCTAAAAAGTTAATCATTCCTTAATATCATCAAATAGCCACTTAATGTTAGGATTTCCCCAGTGGTCTCATTTTTTCTTTTTTTTTTACAACTGGTTTGTCCAAAGTCTCCTTTAATCTGTAAATCCCCATTCCTCTTCTTTTCCTTTGCAATTTATATGTGGAAGAAAGGAGGCCTTTTGCCTGACAGTTTCCCACAGTGTGGACTTTGCTGACTACAGCCTGTGTGTCTCTGAACTTGTTCTAGTTTGTCTACCAGGCTTCCTACAAGCTGGTAGCAGAACCCAGAGACTCAATCAGATTCAGGCTCAATCTGGGGAGAGGAATACTTCATATGAAATGAAGTAGAAGGTACACAACAGCAGGAGGCCTATAATGAATGGTTCTCTCTTTTTCATGATATTAACAATGTTCAGAGGGTCAGGTTGATCCATCCGTTATAAGGTGCCTCGTCAGCTTGTTCCCGATGGTTTCAGACTATTGTTAATGATCACAGCCTAGGTCCATATTTCATTAAAGATGAAAAATGGTGATATTCTAAGCCAGGCCTCCCCTCTTTCTTTATTAGTTGGAATGCTTCTAAAAAGATATTTCCCTCATCAAGTAATTGTTTACCTGAGTACATTCAGGGGAGAAAGGCCGTATTCTTTCTGGTCATTTACCAGTTTCCTGAAGAATGAATGTAGTGGTCCCTTACCATCCTCAAAAAGTGACCAGTGCGTTATTGCTTTTAATATCGGTATGAGCTTATGGGTTTTAAATCTATTTAATGTATTTCAATCTATTATATTTGTTTTCCTTTTAAAAAATATTTTAAATATATTTTTATTGATTTCAGAGAGGAAGGGAGAGGGAGAGAGAGATAGAAACATCAATGATGAGAGAGGATCATCAATCAGCTGCCTCCTGCATGGTTCCCACTAGGGATCGAGCCCACAACCCAGGAGGTCACAGTTCAATTCTGGTCGGGGCACATGCCTGGGTTTTGGGCTTGATCCCCAGTAGGGCGAGTGCAGGAGGCATCCGATAGGTGATTTTCTCTCATCATTGATGTCTCTTTCTCTCCCTTTCCCTTCCTCTCTCTGAAATAAAAACATATATATATATTTAAGTTCAAAAGCAGAAAGTGCTTACCAATTGAGAATGTACTTAATAATCACTCGAGACACTCAGTGGTGTGGCTAAGTTAATCATACTACCTGACATGAAAATAAAACTATTTGGAGTAAGACTGACAACATCGAGCTCCTGCACCTTCTTTATCACTTTCACAATCTGGAGGAAAACAAGGAAATCCCTCAAAGTCAAAAAGGCCATATTAGAAATATGGATGAAAGGAAAGAAATGTTTTAAAGGATAACCAAAAAGAATCTCCGTTTTTCAGAAGCTAGACTGATGAAGGCTGCCATCAACTTTACTTTCCTATATAAGAAGCACACATTTAAGAGAATACACAGTGCAGAGGGTTGGGGAACATTCCAGGGAATGGTAACATTCATAATATTATCCCAAACAACAAAGGGGCAAAAAGGAACTCATTACCTGCTGAGTTGTAGCATCCTGTTGGACATAAGCTACCTGGCTGGGGTCTGTAAACAGAGTCTAGACAAAAACAAAAACAACAACAAACTTATCAATAGATCTTTAGACAGCTCGCCTACACAGAAAAAATTATCCTACTGCTAAGCACCGATTCGTGGGAGAGTTAGCTCGCATATAGCTAGTAATAATCCTTCATTAATAAAGAAGATAACGATAGTAATCTTACATTTAGCTAAAGCCTTTCATTCAGATGGCACCACAGAGGCTGTGTAGGCTAACCATCTCAACTGGCTAACATACTTCAACATTTTACTCGTCAGCACAGCCTCTCTTGAGGCTGAATGTCACGGCTAATTTAAAAGGCCTGTCATGAAAACATAAAAGACACGCCATGAACGGGGGTGCATTCACTCACACTTACACTGTGAACCACAAGGGGTAGACCTACAATAAATGAAAATGATAAACATGCATAAAAATATAGAAGAGTACTGCACATGCAGCCATGGCAACTCTTTAAAATATAAAATGCACACATTATCAGAAGAGCAGAAGAAAAATAAGCTGAATTTAATGTTCCATAGATTTTTTTTTTCAGAAAAGCCAGTAAAATCACAATTTAAAAGAAAGTTCTCATAAACACATTAATTTATGTCACGATGCAGCAAAGCTGATTAAAGAAGAAAAATCTTAAAATTATTTTAGCCCAGGGCACCACAGAAAACCCCCAGTCCAGAAAAATATTCTTTCCCCTAAAACCTTTAAAAGACTTTAATTTGCCCACGCCTTGTGCAAACGTATGGGAATAAGAACTATGGCTACGTTTCGATTGCAAAAGAATGTAAAAGAGAGTTTCAGCCAGTGCCAGATTCTTAAATCTGAAATTAAAAATTAACATAATTCAGACTTTGGTGGGGGGTGGGGAGGCCTGCAATGGGGAGATGAGGACACATATGTAATACCTTAATCAATAAAGAAAAAAAAGGAATTCAGACATTTGGTAATAAACAAAGCTGGATACAGAACAGTCTTTACATAAACTATGTGATCTTATTTTAATACAGTTAGGGGACTCTAATACCTTAATCAATAAAGAAAAAAAAAAGGAATTCAGACATTTGGTAATAAACTAAAAGCTGGACACAGAACAGTCTTTACATTAACTATGTGATCTTATTTTACTACAGTTAGGGGACTGTGCCTAAGCAGAGGCATTCCAACACTACCATCTCAATGTTTGGCAATTTCATGTTTATGCCAATTTGAAAGGTATCAGTTAGGTTTTTTTTTAATATGTTTAAAAGTGCTTTGTCCAGTGTAAAAAAAGTGCTAACAAGAGAAACAAAGAGTTATATATTGGGGAATATTTGTGTCATACATTTGGAGACTAATACCCCAAGTCACTGGCAAAAAAAAACCCTATAACTGTACAGCTTTTACCTTCGCTCTATTACAGTTCTGCAAATCGGTAATGAATTACTAATAAATAGCAGTTAATAAGCTAGTGGGACCTTTGCTTATACATTTAACTACAACTCTGTATGTTTTCCCTGACCTGTCTTTGATTAAGCTAGGCAGAACTACATGCCATTTTTGGAAAAGTAACATGTTGATCTAGTCCAGGATCACTGGGGAGAAGAATTGATACAAGCCCAGTGCTCTAACTCAGCAGCTTTCAACCATGTGCCGCAAGAATTTTTAAAACGCGCAATACCTGACTACTTAGTCAGGGGTACTGGCCTCTTTTCCCTTAGATTGTCAAATTAAAAAATAACAACAGAAAACACCACAATAGCTGTCTGGTGTGGGTGCCCTGTCTTGAACTATAAATGTATAGGTCATATAATAGAGTTGCATCTTACTGGATATGTTGCATAATAAGGTTATGTCTGATTGGTTAATTCTTTGTGCCAGAAATCCTTATATACAAGTATAGGCACCTGATTTTTTAAAAAGCTACTCTGGTAGGTAATTATTATTATTGTTGTTATTTTTTGGTAAATCAATCAAAAATATACCTATGTTTTGGTCAGATCGGCAAAAAATATTTTTTTTGGTGTGCCGCAGAATTTTAGTAATTAGTTTACATTAGTACCATGCAATGAAAAAGGTTGAAAATCACTCTTCTAACTCATTACATGTAATTTAAATAAATAAATCGTATCTTCCTCTGCCAAGCTGGTTATAAACTCCTTGAAAGCATAAATGTTATGTGAACATTTCCTGTCTCAACAGCCACCGCGGTGACTGGCAGAGAGTAAATAGCAGTCATGAGTGAATCAACAGATTAATAAACAAACGATACACAATAGTCATTCACGTGCCTGGGCAGCTTCCACAGGATGGATGTACACCAGCGTGTGCTCAGGACCGTCCACTGACGTGTAGGAGGCACCATCTGTCGTATACACCACCTGCTGGGGCGGGCGAACCTGGTCATCGGTGTAGACGATCTGAGCCACAGTTCCGGCGTCTGGGACAAAGTGTACCTGCGGCAAAAAGCAGCCGAGTATGTAGCAACTACCCCTGCAGCACCAAACCAGTCTCACAAAGATCCGTGCGGACCAAGCGGAGTACACAGCTGCGTGCCTAAAATATCCCCCACCAAGGAGGGGGATTGATACATTCTCACCTCTGCGGAGTTAGTGACTGGGAGGCAGGCCAACTCGTCACTCATGATCTACTGCTTACTATTAGGCCACTGATTTAAATTCCCCTTTGCCTCAAATATCCAATGCGGGTATCTCTTTGCGGGAGCTTATGGGGGGAATTAACTAATCCTGGAAGTAAGACTGGAGGTTGCAGGTCAATAACGTTCCCCAAATAAAAATTATTCTGTAATGTTAAAAAAATGTATTCAAGACTCAAAAGCCAATTGCTGTTAAGACATCGTAAAAACTCCACTTTGTAACTAATCGTGCCTTTCAGCAGACACTTTACAATAAGGTCAACCTCTCTCCTCCGAATTCTTTCACTCTCTACGGCTGCACTGGAGGCACGTCAGTAAATTTTTGCTGAATCAAGGACTGTACCAGAATTCCTTGCCCGCTAGATCAACATACAGAAAGTTCTAAGCAAGTACTTTTAAGGGGTTCTGGACAACTCTTTCAGTTGTCAACAGGGTAAATAATTTTCCATCTACCAAGAGCTAAAGCAGAAATTGAATTTCCTAAAATGTTTTCTGAGTAGTCAGCTTCAGAGGTTTGGAATTCTAGAAGGCTCGAGTTTGGCACGCCGCCCGAGTCTGATATTGAAGGTACAGAAGCAGATGGCCAAGCACACTTTGGGGAGAGAAATAATTTATGTGCTGATACTAAAGTTGATCACTCACAGTCCATGACGCACACCAAGCATAGGCTGGAATCCTTACTCCTATACTGTCTTGTCTTTGGACCTAACTCTTTTTCTCCGATGGAGAACAATAGGACCCAAAGATGACATAAGCTAATTTCATCCCCAGAAAACTAGAGAGCAAAGGCAATCAGCACCACAGAAATAAAGCAAACTTCCACTTTTACACTAAGTGATCAGTCCTGCTTCTACATAAATTTAATTTGTCCCTGAAGGTGCAGTTTATATATTGGAAGAATTAGGCTTACAGGATACCTGTGCTGCACATTTCAGTGATGCAAGATAATTTTGGGACTTTAGATTTGCCCATTTACATCAAAACCCTGCCCTGGTTTCAGTGCTTTAAAAAGCAAAACATTTCCTCCTCCCCTCGCTGTCCTGCTAATCCCGAGTCCCCAGCAGGGAGAAGGCAGGGTTGGGGGAGAGGACGCAGTGCGGGAGGTGAGCTCTGCTGTCTGGTGACCCACGTGTGGGGACCCTGGCCACACAGTGCCGTAACCACATTTTCTTTTACTCTGTTCTTCAATAAACTACATTTCTGTTTATAAAGAAAATACATGGTAATCTATAGCTGCATTGAAGCACCTTCAAAATGGTTTCCATGAGAACAAAACAGCATTCTCGATGGCTCTGCTAGAAGCATCTCCCGAACATTTTTTTAAGTATTCAGACTCAGACATTTAAATCATACCAGAGGATCCATTTTATTCGCTGTAATATTTACTATATTGTTTAAATTAAATTATACACGTACATCTAAAGGTTTCAATTAAGGTCCTCATTTTGATATTATTGTGGTCATGTCATTCAATGAAAAATTAAATAAAAATTCCATATTTATTACAATGCTGAAAAAACTAAGTTTTGTACTGTGGTCACATACAAAAGCTGGCTCCCCGGCGCACAGCAGACATGCAGAGGGCCTGGCTTTGCCGGAAGGAGCGTGCCCAGAGCCAGCGGCTGCCAGGGCAGAGGTTTCAAAGGCAGAGATCGCAATCACCGCGGCACTGGCTATAAGTAACTAACCTCCAGAGCTACTAACTCAACGGGACAACTTTCAATCAGAGGTTTACACTCCTCATTGGAAAAGAAAGAAAAGCCACTCATTTTGTAGATATATCTTGAACTTCATTACTCGCAAAAAAACCCCAAAAAACCATATACTAGATAACATCAAAGTAACGCACTTTTGCCCAGCCGGCGTGCTCAGTGGTTGAGTGTCGACCTATGAACCAGGAGGTCATGTTTCGATTCCTGGTCAGGGCACATTCCCAGGTTGCAGGCTCGATCCCCAGTGTGGGGGTGTGCAGGAGGCAGCCGATCAATGATTCTCTCTCATCATTGATATTTCTGTCTGTCTCTCCCTCTCCCTTCCTCTCTGAAATCAATTAAAATATATTAAATAAATTAAAAAAAAAAAACACTTTCAGCACCAATAACAAAACAACATGGACGAGTCAGGCAGATTGTGACATGAGCTGGGGAAAGCAGAGAAGCCACGGGGTTGGAAGTTTAGCCCCTCTGCATCACATGGGAACGCACTGCGGGTCCCTCACCTCCGGTTCTGCAGGTCGGCTCACTCACTACTGTTTGGAAGCTGCTATTTGGCTGTGAGCACATGTCCCCACGCTGGAGACCCCCCTCACCTGTGTGGCGCTCTCTTCGTGTTCTGCAGCCGTGGGCCACACGTGTGAGCTCTCATCTTTGGAATCCATCCTTTCCCTGGACAGCTCAGGTCGGGGTGCCTAGAGCAGCATGGGGCGGAGGGCAGTCACCTGTCTACCACGCAGGTGTTCATGAAGGACGAAGGGATGTCTCTGCGATGTGCCTGCAAAAAGAGAGAAAAGGAACCAAGGCTTTAAACAGATGAATACATTTTAATAAATTATAATTTCAACCACAAAGAGAGAAAAATAAAACTCTGTAAAAGAGAACACCTGGACAAAAAGGTAGAAGTAGAGAAAAATTTTCTATACGAATGCAATGTCTTGCATGCTGGCTATGTTCTAGGCACACATGATATAATGTAACCCTCATCAAAAATATTTAAGGTGGCCCGGCCGGCTGGTATTGCTCAGTGGTTGGGCATCCACCTATGAACCAGGAGGTCACAGTTTGATTCCCCGTCAAGGCATATGCCCCAGTTGTGGGCTTGATCCCCAGTGTGAGGCATGCAGGAGGCAGCTAATCAATGATTCTCTCTGATCGTTGATGTTTCTATCTCTCTCTCTCCCTCTTCCTTCCTCTCTAAAATCAATAAAAAAAATTTTTTTTAAATACGTAAGGCAAACTCTCTAAAATCAATTAAAAAAATTTTTTTTAATACTTAAGGCAGTTCTCTTAGTTCCGATTAGGAGAATGAGGTTCTAAATGCAGGTAGTGACGGTTCACACCCACGTCTGAGTGCTGCACAGCCCGAGCCCCCCTCTTCCACACCTGCTTAGACGCTGAGTTCCCATTCCACCTTCAGAAATGCACAGCAGAATAACAAAAGTTACAAAACGAGAAAAAAATGGCAGGCAGAGGAGGCTAAATGTTCTGGGCCCCCATTGGGTGAGCACAAATAAAAACTTTGTTTCCCATTTGGTCAGTATAGGAGTGATGAGTGAACAAAGCCTTACCAAACATCAACCGGCACTGAGCCTACCTCTCGAAACCTTATTCTTTTCCAGAACAGGCATTTTAGGGAAATCGATCGTCCCTTTAGATCAGTGGTTCTCAACCTTCCTACTGCCGCGACCCTTCCATACAGTTCCTCATGTTGTAGTGACCCCCAATTTCATTGTTACAAATTGAACATAATTAAAGCATAATGATTAATCACAAACACAATATGTAATCATATATGTGTTTTCCGATGGACTTAGGCGACCCCTGTGAAAGGGTTGTTCGACCCCCCAAAGGGGTCGCGACCCACAGGTTGAGAACCGCTGCTTTAGATGATGCTAGAATGCTGACATTTTACGAACCCGTGGGGTTGCTGTTTAATGGGGCATCGGGCCAGCCGTGCCTGATAAACCGCCTCCGGCCACCCCACCGAAGAGGCCTGTGTAGACAGGAGACGGAAATCTGCCCAGAACACCATCGAACTAAACGTAATTTCCTCCCTTGCTAGTGATGAAGGGGACCAAAGTTTTGACTTTTGGGATATTGATTTCAAACTGGTTATTAAGACACAAACGACTCAGAAAGGACCTTTGACGCTCTCTCTTCCTGCCTAAGAGGCTGAGACGGGAAGACTCGCTCTCTACCTGAACTTTTTGAGAGTAAGTTGCAGATACAATGCCCTTTCACTACTAAATTCATGCTTATTTCCTAAAAATGAGGACATTTTCCCACAGTAACCACAGTATTAATATCAAAATCAGGAAATCACCAGTGAAACAGTATTATTACCTAATTTACAGACCTTCTTCAAAAGTTGCCAACTGCCTTGCTCTGGCTGGTTTAGCTCAGTGGATATAGCCTTGGCCTGCAGACTGCAGGGTCCCAGGTTCAATTCGGGTCAAGGACACATGCCTGGGTTGCCGGCTCAATCTCCAGTGGGCACTGTGCAGGGGACAGCCAATCAGTGGTTCTCTCTCATCATCATTGATGTTTGTATCTCTCTCTCCCTCTCCCTTCCTTTCTGAAATCAATAAGTATTTTTTTTTAAGTTGCCAATTATCTAATTAATGTGCTTTTCAGAGAAAGAAACAACCTCTCGTATCACACACAGTGCATGTAGTTGTCACGTCCGCCAGTCCCCTCTGGTCTGGAACAGGTCCCGGTCTTTCGTAGTTTTCCACGACCTTGACATTTTTGAAATGCACAGGCTATCTATTTTTTAGAATGTGTCTCAGTTTGAGGCAGTCTGCCATTTCTTCATGGTCACATTCAGAAGATCTATTTTTAGCAGGAACACCACAAAAAAGATGTGTCCTTCACATACAGGAATTTGAGAGTTTTTTCCAAGTTGGTTCATCGATTGCACAAATACTCAAGTGCATACTACACTAGCACTGGAGGTGATGAGGATGAAGGCGGGCTTATTCCATGCACTAAAGAAACACACAGGCCAGAGTGCTTTTCTGTATTTGTTCCAGTGCCTAGAAAGGTGCTTATTGTTGCTTTCATTTTAATCTTATTTATATCTTTTTTTATAGGCAGTAAATTCAACTGACTCAAAATTCAAAAAGTACAAAAAGGTATGTACAGTAGACAATCTCCCTACCTGGAATCCCCTAGCGACTCTTCAGAAGCACCTTGTAGGATCAATTTCCTGTCTATTCTTCCAAAGATATTTTATGCATGTACAACCCAAAGCATATACAACAGGGTGTCCCAAAAAATGCATACACACTTTAACAGCTGATAGCTGAAATCTGAAAATGAAATGTATTTTAATCAGCAATGCTTTTATAATTATTTAAAGTGTATGTACACATTTTGGGGGATACCCTTTATACTCTTTGCCTCTCCAACCACATACAGCAAATAATATTGATTCTATCCAAAGTGGCATCTCTTCTACACCTTGTTTATTCCACATAATACCATACTTTTTACATTGTCCTCATCCATACAGCATTTCCTCATTCTTTTTTTTTTTTATGTTTTTATTGATTTCAGAGACAGGAAGGGAGAGGGATAGAGGGATAGAAACATCAATGATGACAGAGAATCATTGATCGACCGCCTCCTGCACACCCCTACTGGGGATTGAGTTTGCAACTGGGGCATGTACGCTGACAAGGAATGGAACTGTGACCTCCTGGTTCATGGTTAAACCAGTATGGCTCAACCACTGAGCCACACCAGCTGGATCCTCATTCTTTATTATAGCTGCATCATTTCATTGTAAGAATATATCATAATTTATTTAATCAATCTCATGTTGATAAACATTTAGGTTATTTCTAATCTTTTGCTCTTACAAGCAACGCTGTGATGAATAACTTTGGACATATATCCTTTTACACGTTAGTATCTTGAATTCTTTTAGTCTCTGAGGGAAGACACTGAATCAGTTAAGTGGCTGTATGACTGTTAAATAATTATTAGTTTCTGAATGAATTCCAACACTGGAGCTCATCTTCCCCTCCTCCCCGCCCCCAAGCACGAGGGCCCTGAGGATACATAGGGCAAGGGCTCAGTGGAGAGGCAGCAGTTAGTTCAAGAGGAATAGTGGTTAAGAGCCTGGACTCTGACCTGGATTTGGGTAGCAATTTTCAGACTTAACCAACCTTGGGCAAAACACAGACATTCCCTAAATTCCTCTTCCTTTTCTGTAACATGGGGACCATAGGTTATTGAGAGAATGACATGAAATAATACATGTAAAATGCTTAGGACAGTGCCCGCTATAAAATACTCACAAATTAGCTTTTTTTAAAAAGATATTCAATCATATTGCATTTTTCTGACTAATGGTCTGCCTCCCCATCTCAACTCTAAGTTCTTTCAGGGCAGGGAATGTGTTTGCTCATGACAGTATGGGACAGGTGTATAGAGTGGTTTAAAGGTATCACCATGTGCAGTGGGAGAGAGAAGAGGCCACCCAATCCCAGCCACAGCCTTCAGGGATGACTTCTCCGAGAAGGTGAAACTTAAGGATGAATGGGAGCAAGTAAGCAGAAATGGGAAGGGGTGGACTGAAATATCTTTGTTCTAATTCTACCAAAATAAGGAAGTAGATTCGTGACATAAAATTCCATCCGGCAAGGAAAAGGGGAAATAGCTACCTAGCAGATGTGGAGCAGAACAGAACAGTTAATATATGCATAGGAAATTCTGTCAGTAAAATTTAGCAATAAATTTTGCCCACAATTTTGCCAAAAAAAAAACAAAAAACTGCCCACAACAGCAGTTCGCAATAATGTTAGAATACTGTTAGCAAATAAGGAAGCCCAAGATGGTGAAACCCTTTAATTCAAGAAGTGTCTAGAATCCAAAACAGAGATACAGCATACGCAGTTAGTTCCTGTTCTTTAAGACATAGTTATAAGGCCTACTGAGCTTCTGTAACTACTAAACTGAAACACCAGCATGGCCTTCTGCAATCATTGTTTAAAAATTTGTCCAAGAAAACTGAATTCTAAACATGACTCCACACTAAGTAATTCATTTAAAATCCTCTAGTGTCAGTGTCCTCATCTGCAAAATAAGAACATAAAATGCTTTCTAAGGCCTATCCTAGCCTTAAGCTCAGATGGTAAGAATTAAAGTAGAAAATCTGCAGAATCTGAATTGAATCCTGGCTTCCAGACTCTCTCTACTGCTCACTAGTTATAGAACCTTGGCCAAATCACTTAAGCTCTCACTATCACCACATGTAAAATGGAGATAATAATTGCCTCCTAGAGTTATGGTGCGGGTTCCTTGATATATGTGAAAATGCTAGGTACAAGATCTGGCATAGAGTGGCGCTCAAAGACATCAATGTTTATATTTTACAGATGAGCTTATAAGAGGTTCAGAATTTTCAAAACATGTCATATTTTTTAAAACCTAGCCATGTGTCAAATAACAAATGCCCTGGACATGAACGTCCTTTATAGTAAGGCTTGCCGTATTTGTTTTCCTTTTTAGCGACACAATTTATAAAACCCTGTGGATCTTTGTTTTTCCATCTGTGATTTTTATCATTTTATTTTTCAATTACAGTTGACATTCGGTATTGTTTTATACTGGTTTCAGGTGTAAAGGAGCCCTGTGGATCAGGATTTAGAGGAGATGGGAGGTAGCATCTGGGAGCTACCTCAGCGCTGTCCACCAGGCCGGTGCTGACGGGCCCTGCTAACTAGGGATACACTTCCTCCAACCTCACCCTGTTGCCCCTTCTGCAGACCTGAAAGAGCTAGAGAACCAAACGATGCGTTGTCTAGAAAATGGTCACCCACATTCCGTTCTTTCACCCATTGTCCAAAATGTTACAGACTATTTCCAAGAAGAGAAGGTCATGCTTGCCTTCTATCCTCTCTAATGACTTTATTCAATAAATATTTATTAAGAAACTTAGCATATGTCAGGTACTGTTCTAGACCCTTAAAAAACATGAGTGTATCAGGAAAAAAAAAAAGATACTTGCCTTCTAGAAACTTTGAGTCTAGTTATTTTTTTCTTCAATAGTGTTGTACAGTTGAAAGTATGAGCTTTAGAATCAGACCTGTCTGGATTCTACGCTTCCAGACCTACCAAGTGCTTAATGGGTGCGATGTCAGTAAGCCACAAACTGAGCCTGGATATCCTCATTTGAAAATCTCAATTGTCGCCGTAGCCAGTTTGGCTCAGTGGATAGAACGCTGGCCTGCAGACTGCAGGGTCACGAGTTTGATTCCAGTCAAAGACACATGCCCGGGTTGTGGGCTCTATCTCCAGTAGGGGGCGTGCAGGAGGCGGCCGATCAATGATTTTCTCTCTCATCATTGATGTTTCTGTCTCTCTCCCTCCTCCTTCCTCTCTCTGAAATCATTAAAAATATATTTTAAAAAGAAAAAGAAAATCTTAATTGCCCAGGCTGATGGCTATAAGAATAAACAATCTGGCCCTAGCCGGTTAGGCTCAGTAGATAGAGCATCAGCCTGTGGACTAAAGGGTCCCGGGTTCGATTCCCGGTCAGGGCACATGCCCGGGTTGTGGGCTTGATCCCCAGTACTTCTAAACATTTTAGAGCTTGATGGGACAAGCACATTTTATGTTTAATTGTAGCATGAACTACAACGCCCCTCTGCCCTTGAGCTGCATTCCTACATGCAGTGAAGTGGGTATGCTAGAGCCACACACCTGGATTCCAATCCTGGCTCCACCCCTGACCTACCAGATGACCTTGCCCAAATTACCAAACTGATCTATGACTCAATGTCATCATCTGAATAAGGTGACGAGAATGGGCTGTACTTTAGAGTTGTAAAGAGGATTAAATGATGCCCTGACCAGTTTGGCTCAGTGGATAGAGCATCAGCTATCGGACTGAATGGTCCCAGGTTCGATTCCAGTCAAGGGCATGTATCTTGGTTGCGGGCACATCCCCAGTAGGGGGTGTGCAGGAGGCAGCTGATCGATGTTTAACATCGATATTTCTGACTCTCTATCCCTCTCCCTTCCTCTCTATAAAAAGAGAAGAAAAGAGGAATTTAATGAAGAAACAGAAGAAGAGAGAGTATTCTAGAAGAGAACATAAGATTGGAAGGAAATGAGGTAGGAGGACAAAAGGAATAGAGTTGGGGAGTCTAAGGTAGCAAGAACTAAACAAGCGCAAGAGGAGTGAGGGGGAGAAAAGAGAGAATAAGACTCTCTCTCCCTCTCCCTTCCTCTCTGAAATCAATAATTATATGTATTTTTTAAAAAACAGTTAAATGGTAAATTTTATTGTATGCATATTTTACCACAATAACAAAATTTCACATTAAAACAGGACCTGTAGAGGACCTCGTAGTAACCTCCAGCCCTCCCCACCAGGGTGGAGATGGGACTCCACTGGTCCCTTTCCCGTTGCAATCATCAATAAACCCCATGGAGCCCCTACTCTTCACATTCACAGACAACTCTGACCTCCACTGCTCCACTGGTCCTTCCTCTGCCCAGCCAAATAAACCTGTGCTGTCCCTGTCATTACTGCCATCACTTTCAGCTCAGGTCAAAGGAGCTAATCTCTAACACACCCACTCCCAGAATTCCTGAGAGCCAATCAACTGGTCTTGTAGCAGGGTAGCTACCATATAAAGCATCCTACTATGTGCCATCTGGTAGCTAACATGTAGTGGATGCTTACCGCGTGCCATATACTGGTCCATCTGGCACATAGTAGGTGAACAATAAATAGCAGCGATTGCTATTACTCCCAATGTCCTGTCAGACCTCAATTTCATTCTTCCCAGTTCTTAGGTACAAATACCTCACCCACATAAGTTACCTCTAAGACTCTGGGGGACAGGGGACAAAGACAGGAGGATAAGAAGGAAGGTCCTTGTCCAATTCACTTTCCAGTTAAAGGCCCAGTCACCACAGGCTGCCCTGTGGACCTATATCAACTGCTCCTTTTCTCCATCTCCCAGTTCCTAACTCACAAACTCTCAGGCTCTGGTTCTGGGTTTATTTCCTGGATCTCTGACTCTGGACCTGATCCATCTTGGGTTTCACTCCACACTTTTTAGTGCAAGGCTTGGGAAACTCCCGATCCCACTGGCCGTAGAACCTACCACGGAGCACAGTACTCTGGTTCTGGCACTGAGTCCTTTGGGTGGACGAGGGAACACAATGAGGCCAGTCGCAGGGGCAGGATATGCAGTAGCTAACATGTAGTGGATGCCTACCGCGTGCCAGACACTGGTTCAATTAACACTTACCGTTTAATTACTGTAATGTCCACAATGCCCCAATTAAACTGTTTAAAACTCATATCCTCACAATTCAGAAAACTAAAGAGGACAAAATCAGAAATGAGAGAGCTTCAAAATTAGACCAAGTATTATGTTCACTCACTTGGAATGGCAAGCAGAGATTTAACATTTAACTGATTTCTAGAACAAACAGTTTTAAAACAGAAAAGAAAAAATGCTGAACTTAGTTCTAAATGGTGAACAGGAACTGGCAGCGGAAGTAGCAATGAACAAATAACAAAATCATACAAATTTCAGCACAAATTCCCCATTGTTGCTGAGAAGGGGAAGCCCAAATAATCCATCACGTAAGTTTCTCAATTTAAAACACTCACAACCAATTATTAGCATTGAAAAAAAGTGAACATGGGCAGTGAAAAGTAACAACACTTTAACCCAGCCCAGGAAAGTTCTTGAAGTGCCCTCTGAAACCTCCTTGCTCTTCACCTCGGTCCTGTGGGAGTTCCCCATTTTACAGAGGGGGGAGTGACTGCGGAGAGGTGACGGCATTTGCCCACAGTCGTGGGTCTGGTCAGCCTGAGGTCACTCTGTTTGTCATCTTACCCTACCGTGACCCAAACCGAAGAGCGACTGGAAACCACAAATGAGGGTGGAGTAATAGGACTAAAATATTTTGTTTGTTCCACTCAGAAGCAAAATAAACACCATTTTAGTTAGGGGAAATATGCCGAAGGACCTGAAGGTTCCTGGGAAAGTAAATAAACAGGGAAGCCAGGCTTTCATACAGGCTCTCAACAAATTTTAAGAATGGTAACAGAAAGCCTTTGACTAGGTCCCCCCCACCCCCGCCCCCGCATCAGAAATGTTTTTGATTAGGCCACGATGGATTCATACTATTTCCACCTACACAGAGAGATCCAAAGGGAAAGGTTAAGAATGAAAAAAATGACCTAATGGGGTCCTCCAGGTATTTCTACTGTCGCCGCTCACATTTAACATTTGTTTTAAATATTAACAAAGCGAACAATGAGATGCTCAAGACTGCAGAAGAACTCCAGATAAAATCACACGCCACTGGAAAAAGAACTCCAGAAAAAACACTGCAGAAAATGGATTAAGTAAACAGGCAAGGGCAGATAGATTTCAGAGAAAGCAGCACTTGAATAGCATGAGACGGAACTATTCAGTTACAAAGAACTATTATAGCAGCGGTTCTCAACCTGTGGGTCGCGACCCCTTTGGGGATCGAACGACCCTTTCACAGGGGCCGCCTACGACCATCGGAAACACATATATAATTACAGATTGTTTTTGTGATGCATCACTATGCTTTTAATTATGTTCAATTTGTAACAATGAAGTTGGGGGTCACCACAACATGAGGAACTGTATGAAAGGGTCGCGGCATTAGGAAGGTTGAGAACCACTGTATTATAGAATGTACCCTAAAGAAATCCGCCTAATTTGTTTCTGGTCATCATCAAGGATGATTCCAGAAGAGAACTGAACTACTGTAAGGTTTAAGTAAAAAAATAGAAAAACAAGCAGATTAGAAAACAAGGGAGACAAAAGCCTGCAAGAAATGAAGCCATTGAGCAGGTCTGAAAGAGCGACCTTGACCTTCTTTCCTCTTCATGTGTGTCCCTTTGCCCTTCCGCTTCCCAGGCAGAAATCTTCACGGCACAATGATTCCTCCCACTTTCCTTGTGCGCTAAAGGACTTCGGAGACTATGAACGAAAGGTGTTCTTCTGCGAAAGAAGGTTCTTTCCTGGTCGGGACTGCGCACTCCTTTCTTCTGGCTCGAAAGAGGCACGCAGGCAAGTGCTTCTTCACGTCAGCCCAAGACAGCTTTTTTTTTTCTAGTTGAGATTAGAATGTTTCATGTACCAAGAAACAAAGACTGGTCCTCCCACGCTATTTGATAGCTCCTTAGCGATGCATGGGAACCCCAGCAAGTCCCTGAAAGAGCTCTCAGTGCTGACCCAAGGGAAAGAAGAACCTGGGCTCAGAGCCTTGTTGGGGGTCTTGGCCTGAGGGGTCTACATTAAGACCCTGGAGGGTGTAAAAGGAGCCAGCACTCGGTGCCGTTCTAGAGAAGGATAAACCCTGTCGCCTGCCTTCTCCTTCTTGCAAAGGACACCAGTTGGCTGGGAACACGGGAAGGCCATTTCAAGGAGAAGTCTATCAGGGAGGCCTCCACTCGACTCTCCCAGGACTGAGGTGCAAACCTCAAAGCCGCAGAGTGTACCGCAGGCAAAAGCACACAAGTCTGCGAGGTGCTCACAAAGTGAATGGATGTGCATCAAGGAACAGACCACCAGCAGCTCCTGGGAGCCTCAGGGCGGCCTCCCCCGGGGCACCCACACCTTCCCTCCACTGGCGGCTGCAGCAGGGCAGGCCCTCGATCCCAGAGCACCCCCTACCTCCCCCCCGGAGCTGACTTGGGCGGTTGTCAGTCCCCGTGGACTAGAAGTGTAGGCCTGCTCCCAGGTTTGACTTGCCAGGGCTGACAACAGATTTTGAGTTGTTCCTTGGTGGACCCTAATTCCAGTTTTGGTCTTTCCAGCAAAAATATTGTTATTCAAATGTAATTCTCCTAACTTTGCAATTAAATGTGTTAAATTAAATACTCCTTCTACATACATTACAGTGGAGTCTTACCAAAGGCCGGCCTCTCCATTCCGCTGCTCCAGAGCGGAGCCGGCCTTCTGGAACCCCCAGGGCTCCACCGGGAGTCCCCTGCCGCGTCACTTTCTCCCTCCCTCCTGGAACTTTAACATCAGCACGTCTGCATAATATCTCCTACCTTTATTTTCATTTTACTGATCCTCTATCTATTAAAATTTTTAAGTGTGTACTTTTCTAGACATGTATTTCGATAAAAATGTTTACAAGCAAAACCTTTCCCCTGAACCCACCCTTCCTGCTCACCTACAACACTACCTGCTCATTCTCACACAATAAAAGCTCTGAAGAGCCATCTACAGTCCACCTGCCTTCCTCACCGCACGTCCCCTCCTAGGCCCTCCCAGCCGGGCTTTGGTCTCCCACGGGACTGCACTGTTTAAATGTCTATTGCCAAGTCCAAGGCTCACAGGGAGGCTGTCATCTTACTTGATCTCTCTACAACATCCACACCCTCCTTAAAACTCTCCCTCTCCTAATACGAGCGGGGAAGCTTCCCTGGTGTCCCCCAGTCCGGGCAGCTCCGGCACAGCCTCCTCCGTGGCCTGACCTCTGGCTGTGCTGCCCGCTGGCTCCATGTCTGCTCCTCCGTTTTCTGCGTCCACTCCTCCGGGGCACAGTCCAGCCCTTGAGCTCTTGCAGGAGCTCTACCTGAATGCTTAGCACATCCTCCTCCACGTTCAGATCTGAGAATCAGTGCTGCCTCCTCAGTAGGCCTTTCCTGTCCACCCTCCCTCAGGTTACTCTCTTTTAATGCTGTGCAAAGTGTTCATCATTAATTAAGTGATGCATATAGTTGTGCATTGTCTTCTTCCAACCCCACCCCCAATGATCACACGAGAGTACCCTCACCCTCAGCGCCTAGAACCGGGCCTGACACCCTGGCCATCAACAGCTGTTTCTTGAATGAATGCATGCTACAATCTTCTCCTGCCTTCGGAAGAAATTTGTTACTTAACAAAATCCCTTAGGATGAATTCTCATAAATAAAAAATGTACTGCCATTTAGCATGATGATGCACACTGCTTCCCCAGTTAAGAAACTAGGCATATATATGACTTCAATGTTCGTAAATGAACTTTAATGAGCAGGAAAGAAAAAACACACAAAGAGGGAGACAAGCAATTTATACATGACATCATCTGTTCATAGGCTAGCACATCAGAATATTCCGAGGGAACTTGAACTGAGGCCAACTACTCTATTGCAAGAGGTACGCGGAATGCAGCTGCTTCCCAGGTACACAACATCAAAGTCAGTCCTTGAAAGCGCAAAGAATACGCTGTAAGCCAAATGTGGTGTCAGAAGAAATCCTCTGAGAAGTCAAGGTGTGTTTTGATGTATGATGTACAGTTTCTAAAGCTGTCACATCCATGATCTTGGGTCATGCTATGACAACGCTGTAAGATTAACTCAAATATCACCATCTCCGTTACACAGAGGAGTTGAGCGCGTAGTGGTCAAAAGGCAGGCTCCACTTGACACAGCCAAGGTCAGTGGTAGAGCAGTTCTGGGAATAGAATACATATCTCACTCTTCCCCACAGGCCTCCCACCTGCTTTAGTTAACAGGATGGGCACAGGTTCAGAAATGACCGTGGGAACTGTTGGAAATAACTCATAGAGTATTCCCTCATGTAACAGGCCTGTGGTAAGTTCTTATGTAATATCTGATGTTTTAACATGACCTTCCAGGAGCCGACTATTGATCAAACTTCCTCTTTTCTCACATCCAGTCCGGCCACATGAATGTGGACGAGAGGTGACCCAGCTGAGAGTCAGACACTTCAGCCACTGTCTACTTGCTACATGACTGGGTAAAGCTAATTCACTTCTCAAGCCTTAATCCCTCATCTATAAAATGGGAATAATATTGTTCTACTCCCTGAGGCAGAACTATGAAATCAATGAAATAAAACCCCATTCCTGGCACAAAGAAAACACTTGAAAATGTTCATTGTTGTGATCCTTCAGGTTATTAATATAATTATTAATACACCCTAATAATTCATGTTCATTCCTAGAGTTAAAAGGAATGAACACTTGGGTTCCTTTTTTCTCCTTTTATAAATATATTTTTATTATTGATAGTATTACAGATATCTCCCATTTCCCCTTCTTTACTCTCCTCCTCCCAGCCCCTGCCCACACCTCCTTCCCCCCGCCCCAAAACACTTGGGTTCTTTACCTGCTATTGTGTAAGCAGAATATTTGAAATTCAAATCATACAGATTGTAAACTCTCCACTAAAAATTGTCTAGCTAAGAAAACGTACAGGATATTATAGCTTCAAAATAATAGTTGAACATCATTCCTATAGCCTGAATTTCAGCAAAATACTGATCTCTGAACATAACACTAGGCAACACTTATTTTTAATCATCACCCAAGGATATGTTTTGTTTTAATTGATGGGGGTGGGGGGGAGAGAGAGAGAGAGAGAAAGAGAGAGAGAGAGAAAATCGATCATCTCCCATACTCGCCCCTACCGGATCAAACCTACAACCTAGGTATGTGCTCTGACCAGGAATCAAACCCATGACCCGTCAGGTGCATGACGACCAACTAAGCCACACTGGCCAGGACTAGGCAACTTTTTTAAAGCCATGTCAACTAACTATACCATATAGCCTTTGTTAATGCTATTCTAGTTTCTACCCTACTCATTTTTGTAGTATATTTTAATCTTCTCAATTCATTCAAAATTCTGATATAGCAGCAGATAATAGCAAGTATTGGTGAGGGTGCAGAAAAACTAGAACCCTCATCCACTGCTGGTAAGAATGTAAAGTGGTGCAGCCACTACTGAAAGGTCTGGCAATTCCTCCTACGACTAAACATGTTACCAAATGACCCAGTGATCTGTCACCAGATATAACAAACCAACAGCAATAAAACCATATGTTCACATGAAAGCTTGTACATGAATGTTCACAGCAGGATTATTCATAACAGCTATAAAGTGGAAACAGCCCAAAAGTCTATCAACCGATGAGTGGGTAGATAAAATGGGGTACTATCCATATAATGGAATATTATTAACCAAAAAAAAAACAAAGAAAGAAATGAAAATACCTTGAAAACTTTTTTTCTCTTAAGTGAAAGAAGTTAGTCACAAAGGACCACATGCTGAATGATTCCATTTATATAAATTTGCAGAACTGGCAAATCAATAAAAATAGAAACTAGGTAAGTGGTTGCATGGGAAATTGGGATGAAATGGGGAATTAAGGGGTGATGGCTAAGAGGCATGGAGTTTCTTCTGGGGTTATGAAAATATTCTAAAATTGATTGTGGTCCTCTGGGTTATTAATATAATTATTAATACACCCTAATAATTCATGTACATTCCTAGAGTTCAAAGGAATGAACACTTGGGTTCCTTTTCCCCCCTTCCCAGTTGCAATAGACAGGTAGATAGAAAAAATTATACTTGCTACTACTTCAGTAAATATAAAGGCATTTCTGATTAAAACAGCTTGAGAAAGTTTCAGAGACAAGAGAAATTTAGGCCATGCTCAGGGACTAGTAACTATGAGAGAAAAGCTTCCAACAGTAGCTAGGATGGGCCTCTAAGACACTTCAAGTTGAAGAACTACAATTCCCATAGTTGTATCCAAATCACCTGGGAATCTGGGAGAAAGGCCAATGTCAGTTGCAGAGGTCCCGGAAAGAGCAGGAATCTTTGTTTACAAACCTCCCCAGGCACTCCTATGTCAGCCAGATCTGGCTAACTCTCCCACAATAAGAAAAGAAAAATATTTTCTCATGGCAGGAACCCCTTTTGGAGAGTCATTCTGTAAGTAATCTGAGGGAGTCATTATAATGAGCCAAGAACTGTCTTCAGTAAGCACTGGGCAAAGATTAGAGCCCTGAATTCTTACTCCAACTTAGTGGTATGAACAGACGTTCATACACAAACCTTCAGTGCTCAAAGTCTCCACTTTAAAAAAGGCTTTTATGTTACTGAATAACACTTGGCAAGAATCCTTACACCTTTCTTAAAGACTTAACAGCTTCCCCATATGTCTGTGGTATTTATGCCTTAGAATTCGGCAAAGGCTGGGTGGCTGTGCACTGGGGTGGTCCTCCTTGCCAAGCAGTTTACTCTCATGGGCATTTGATTGTCCAGCTTCCCTTCACCACATGACAACACGGAGATCTATTCCATATACTTATCAGGAATATTTTAAATAAGCTCTGTCTATAAATACGGTTTTATGAGGAACACTTGAAAACTGAAAGATTGATACAAATGACTCACCAAATAATATTATCTATGTTTTTCGACTATGAATGATAGATTTACAGAGCGCCAGCACAATTCCCTCCAGTTACCTTTTTGAACAGTGACATTCATTTGCAAGACAAACAGCAGGGGTACAAGTACAATCTGTGGCCCTGGCACACCTGCACGCAGAAAGCTATCTAGCCCACATATCTCAGGTTCTGTTGCTGAACCAGCAATTGCAGTAACTGAATAGGCGACTTGCAGGTGGGCCTTCTGGGGCCCTCATGGTTCGGTTCCTGGATTGCAGGCTCAGTCCCCAGTGAGGAGTGTGCTGGAGACAGCCATTCAATGATTCTCTATCATCATTAATGTTTCTATCTCTCTCTCCCTTTCCCTTCCTCTCTGAAATCCATTTTTAAAATATTTTTTAAAAATTCAAGTGCTTTGCCAAAACCGGTTTGGCTCAGTGGATAGAGCGTCGGCCTGCGGACTGAAGGGTCCCAGGTTCGATTCCGGTCAAGGGCATGTACCTGGGTTGCGGGCACATCCCCATTAGGGAGTGTGCAGGAGGCAGCTGATCGATGTTTCTCTCTCATCGATGTTTCTAACTCTATTTCTCTCCCTTCCTCTCTGTAAAAAATCAATAAAATATATTTTTAAAAAAATTCAAGTGCTTTAAAATGTTTTAATTGGAAAAAGAACGGCAGCTGATCGATGTTTCTCTCTCATCGATAATGTTTTAATTGGAAAAAGAATATTAAAATTGCTTAGAGGAAATTATTCTAGAGCACAATTTTCATAATTTCACACTATGCATATAACACAAAAGAAAACAGTGTAAATACATGTTCGCTGTACATCAAACTCCTGAAACACACACAGCCTTTTATCCAGGAGGCTGAACCATGGCACTGACCCAGGACTAAGGAGCAAACGGCTACTGGTTTGAAGTAATTCCCTTCATATCCCATTCACTCCCCTTGTGATAGGGGAATGTGGGCTTTACCTTCTGTTCATTTTCAAAATCTCATTCCTCCACCTCAGTTCCTTGGTTGCTCAGTCCAATATGAAACACAGAAGTGTCCAAAGCAAGCATTTGATTAACAAGATGGTGAGCCCAGTGAGGCAGTTATTATTGCCTTCATTAAAAACTCTATCTTACTGGCATATAATTAAGATTTGTCATCGAAATGGAACCTCCTCCATCTTAATAAAACTGCGACGGCAGGCCAGCATCCGCTAGTCTAATATTCAAAGTTGTCTTCCACAAGCCAGGGCGTTTCTTAAAATGTTTTCTCAGTACAGAGGAGTGGGAAAATATTGGAAGGCAAGTAAACGTTCTTTATCTGGACAACTGGAAAAATGCCACCTGTATTACCTGATCCGCAGGCTCACTGTTAAGTTACAGTGGGGTGCTTGTTATAGTATAGCACAACGGTATAGAGCAGAGATTTACAACCTTTTTCAGCTCATGGTATACAAAAGCTATTAACATTCTGTGACACTAAAAAATAGATTATATTGTTTGCCGATCCGACCAAAAAAAAGTAGATGTAATTTTGGTTCATTCAAACCAAACTGTTATTGTTGTGTTGGCTGCTATCATTTTTTTTATTTGACAAGCTAAGGGAAAAGAAGTCAGTACCCCTGACTAAACAGTCAGGTGTTAACAATTCTTGCAACACACTGGTTGAAAATCACTGATAGAGTGTATTACAAATATTAATAATTATTTAAATTATGATCAATACAGGCTAAGTATTAGATCGCGAAGGTATTTTATCCAGAAAAGTCTATTTTCCAATTAAGAGACATTTTTTATATTTTCATTATTAAACAATTTTTAGGGGAATAAGTATCTCTTAAGTGTGAGCAAGTGCTCTCTCAAATGATATATTTCACTAGAAAACATGTACATTTCAACTTAAAATTGACAGAATTTTAAAACTATGTGATTGGCATTTTCTTCCATAAGGAAAGACAAAATAATGGCATCATGCTCGTTTAGAAATCTCAGCCTTATCTACTCTTTGCAAACACTAGCTGATCCGTTTCATGGTTGGCTTCATTTGCAAATCCAGTGTAGGAGTGAAATGAGACCACAACATTAGAATCCCCTAATAGATGCAGCTCTTTGTTTTAAAAATCAGCATAATCATAGTTCATCTGATTAAAAATGTGGAAATTCAATGTTACTTAAGTAAAAAACCAGTACAATAGTGATAATTATAGCTATTGCCACTTACTATGTACCTACCGCGTGCCAGGCATTGTGAGCTGTACTGAGTACTGTATTTAAATACTCAGTATGTCTGTAAATATTTAAATACGCAGATATTTGAGTAATCCTCACAACAACCTAAAATTGTTACTTGTCCAAGGTCATGGCACTAATAAGTGTGATTTGAACCCAAATTCTTTTTATTGCCGAGCTTAGATATCTTTTCCCTTCTCTGCAGCACCGCTCTCCTAGGCAAAGCTGCCAAACCCAAGCTTGGCTTGGACCTGCTGCTGCTAATCCCTTGGTCTCCCACCAGCTGATGCAATCACCAGACCAGGCTCGATCTCAGAGGAACCAGGGAAGGTTGTAATTTTCCAGGCCGCAAACAGATTGAATTGGGCAAATCAGCCAATAGAGAGTTGAGGTAACTATAAACTTATAGTGAAGGGTACCCATTTTAAAAATTCAAATAATTGTTTAAAAACACAACAATATTTATCAAATGCCTATTCTGTGCCTAGTGTTGTTTTAAGAACTGAAAGCCAGACTGAATATTAAAATATTGAGCAGATGTACTCAGATATGTATAAGACACTGAAGAAAGAAACTGAAAAAGATACAAATAAGTAGAAGCATATACCGTGTTCATGGACAGGAAGAATCCACATCATTAAAATGTCCATACTACCCAAAGCTATCTATAGATTCAATACAATTCCTATCAAGATACCACTGGCCTATTTCACAGAACTAGAATAAATATTCCAAAAATTTATATGGAACCACAAAAGACCCCGCATAGCCACAGCAATCTTGAGAAAGAAGAACAAAGGTGGAGGGATCACAGTACCTCATATCAAATGATACTTACAAGTTCATAGTAATCAAAACAGTAAGGTACTGGCATAAAAACAAACATATAAATTAATGGGACAGAACAGAGAGCCCAGAAATAAACCCAAGCCTTCAGAGTCAATTAATATTTGACAAAGAAAGCAAAAACATACAGTGGGGTAAAGGTAGTCTATTCAATAAATGGTGTTGGGAAAATTGGACAGATACATGCAAACAAATGAAACTAGACCACCTTCTTACACCATACACAAGAATAAATTCAAAATGGGTAAAAGCCTTAAATATTAGACTTGAAACCTGTGCAATTTTATTAACCAATGTCACCCCAATAAATTCAATAAAAAATAAATAAAATATTCAGCAGAGAAAGAAAAGAATAAATAACATTCATTCACTGTTGTGGGGAAAAAAAAAAAACAGAACAGAACCTAGCAGCCCTCAAATATTAACTGCATCAATTCACATCAGGAAAACTGATTACTCCAAATATTTTTTCTGATTCTCTCGTGTGTGTATTTATCTAAGAGTGGAATCGCTGGGCTTTAAAAGAGTCTGCATATCTTTGACTTTCTATGCCAAATTATTTCCCAAAGTAGTCAGACCAATGTATATTCCTACCAGCCAGCTATGACTGTTCCTACTGCTCAACAGCCTCAGGGTTTGGTATTGCCACCACTACTTTATTTTTTTAAAAATATATTTTATTGATTTTTTACAGAGAGGAAGGGAGAGAGATAGAGAGTTAGAAACATCGATGAGAGAGAAACCACCATCAGCTGCCTCCTGCACATCTCCTACTGGGGATGTGCCCACAATCCAGGTACATGCCCTTGACCGGAATCGAACCTGGGACCTTTCAATCCACAGGCCGACACTCTACCCACTGAGCCAAACCGGTTTCGGCGCCACCACTACTTTAGGTGCACAGCAACACGGCTGGAAGTTGCATTAACAAGATTGAGCATCTTTCCATGTGTCAGTTAGACATTGGGATTTCTCTTGAACAGCATAAGTGCCTGTTCAAGACCCTTGCCCAGTATTCGTTGAGTACAGGTAACATTTAGTTAAGAAACCTTTCTCTGTACTGAGGTCATGAATTCTCCTATGTTAACCTCTAAACGGTTTATTGTTTGCCTTTTATCTGCCATGCCTCCTGGGTCATAGATTGAGTGTTTGAATATGTGTGGGGCTGTTTCTGGACTCCTTATAGGGTTCTATTGGCCTATTAGTCTATCCCGATGCCAATATCACACTAATTATTATAGCTCTTCTTGATCTCTAGTAAAGAGTTTTCCCAATTTCTATTTCTTTTTCAAGAATGTCCTGCCGCCCAGCCGGTGTGGCTCAGTGGTTGAGCATCAACCTAGGAACCAGGAGGTCACCAGTTCAATTCCCGGTCAGGGCACATGCCCAGGTTGTGGGCTCCATCCCCAGTGGGGGGTGTGCAGGAGACAGCCGATCCATGATTCTCTCTCATCATTGATGTTTCTATCTCTCTCACTCTCCCTTCCTCTCTCTGAAATCAATAAAAACAAGTATTTTTTTTTAAAAAAAGAATGTCTTGCAATTTATTGGGCCTTGACAAAAATGTTAATATTGGCTTGTCTGGTGGGGTTTTTTTTTAATTTTCTGGGATTACATTAAATCTACAAATCAGTTCCAAAGAATTGGAACCTTACAATATTGAATCTTCCAATCCTTGAACCAGTGTGCCTTTCCATTTTAGATTTTTAAAAATATATTTTTATTGATTGCAGAGAGGAAGGAAGAGGGAGATAGAGATAGAAACACCCATGATGAGAGAGAATCATGGATCGGCTGCCTCCTGCAAGTCCCCCACTGGGGATCAAGCCCACATCCCGGGCATGTGCCCTTGACCAGAATCGAACCTGGGACCTTTCAGCTAGCAGGCCAATGCTCTATCCACTGAGCCAAACCGACTAGGGTCATTTATTTAGATTTAATTAAAGTCACTTTTAATAAACCTTTAAAAATATTTCTGTAAAGGTCTTACACATATTTTGTTAGACTTAACTGTTGAAAAACCATGAACATGAAAAAAGATATGATTTTTTTAAACGTATAAAAATATATTTTGATGAGATACCTAGGCTTTGGGATAAGTCTATATAAATATTGAATATAAACTTTCCTAAAATTTTAAATGAAACAAAGTTCACCAAAGCACAATTAATGCTACGTAATTTAGTTTTAAATCTAGGGCTACTGTTTTATAGTTATGTCATTTCAATAGGTTCAACACACTTGAGAAAACTTACATGTCACATAAACAAGTGTCCTAAACATCTATTGGCCATAGGTCCTTATACTAATCAAATTGTGAAATACATAAAACCCAGATTAAGTTCAATTCATCAACTTCCAAGAGAAAAAGAATGAAAGAGATGAATAAAAGGTAAGAGACTGAAATCTTATTACTATCACACCATTCCGAGATTGAGAAATACGAATACCTTGCTCCTAGCCTTAGCTCCCACCACTCCCACATAATTCACTAAGCTTCTGCCTCCTTTTTCTCATTCATAATATAGTTACTACACTGTTCTGTCAATGACACGCATTAAGGATTTAACAAAAACAGGTGCCTTAGAAAGGACACTTAAAAAGTTAGTCAAACACAGAGCAATGGTTACAGCAATCCCACCATCAGGAGGACAGCAGGAGGTAGCCTGTCATCATGGTTTGCAGCAAGATTGAAAATAATAGATGGGCCTCGAAATCTTCAAGCAATGCTAAGAAAATGGAAGCATTTGCATACAACGCTAAGAATTTTGAAGAAAAAGGCTTCCGTAATCATTTTGAATGTCTTAAGTTAATTGTATTCACTCCTTTATTCCTCCAGACATTTTAGAATCCAGTAAGTAAAAGTCATTCTATATGAGGGGGGTTAAGAAATATATCCATTGCTTTGAGGAATTTATGTTTAGGAAGCAAGAAATAAGCACACATCATTGCTACAGGACACAAATTAAGCACTCAATAAATGTCATTATTACAATCAAACTGTACAAAAATGCTGTAGGACATTCGCAGACAAAAGGAATCACTTTCAAATAAAATGCTCCATAGAGCCGCTGGCAAGAATGTGTGCTTTCAATTTGCTCTAGTTCAGGGGTTGGCAAACCAGAGCCCACGGGCAGGGCAGCAGGACATCTGCTTTTGTAGGGCCTATGAGCTAAGAATGGTTTATACTTTTCAAAATAGTTGAAAAGACTCAAAGAAGAATATTTCATGACACATGAAAGATATGTTACTTTAAGTCTGGGATCCATAAAGTTTAACTGGAACACAGACATGCTTTCGCACTAGAGGGAGGGAGGGCAGTAATTGCAACAGGGACCATACCACCCACAAAGCCACAAATATGTAGTCACTGGTTTTTTTAAAAAAAGTTTACCAACCACTGCTCTTAGAAGAATGGATGGGATTTCAGTGGGCAGAACTGGGGAGGGAGAAAGGAATGGGCAGAGAAGAACAAACATCCCAATCAAGAAATGAAGGAAGGAAAACCCCTGAATGCTGTAGGGACAATGGGAAGACCAACTTGGCTGAAGCAGAGGGTCCAAAAATCAGTAGACATTACTGAGCCCCATTACTCTGTGCTTTGTTGTTTAGCCATTTATACTATTGAGGCATGTGAACACAAGCACCTCCCACCTCGTCTATGGGACTGGTGCTATTATCATCCCCATTAATAAAGAAACTAGTTGCCCCAGCCTGTTTGGTTCAGTGGATAGAGCGTTGGCCTGGGAACTGAAGGGTCTCAGGTTCAATTCCGGCCAAGGGCACATATTGGGTGTGCAGGCTTGATCCCCAGTAAGGGGTATGCCGGAGGCAGCCAATCAATGATTCCCTCTCATCACTGATGTTTCTGTCTGTCCCTCTCCCTTCCTCTCTGAAATTAATAAAAAT
>NW_006299479.1:356701-358352 GCF_000327345.1 Myotis davidii | reverse complement strand
AGAGAGAGAAACATCGACCAGCTGCCTCGTGCACACCTCCCACGGGGGATGTGCCCGCAACCAGGTACATGCCCTTGACCAGTATCGAACCCGGGGCCCTTCAGTCCACAGGCCGATGCTCTATCCCCTGAGCCAAATCGGCAAGGGCAGCTCAACTTTTTGGTTAATGGATTGTGTGCTCAACAGCTGTCATTTTATTATTTTAAGTTCAAAGGAATTGAATATGTTAATTCCATAACAGTTAACTCAATTTTCTGGTCGTAAGGTGTTCTGCAAAATAATAATGCTTCTGTGAGAGCTGACAGCACTAAAATGATCAAATAAAATGACCGACATATTAGCAGTATCTATTAGTAGAAACTAAAGAAACAAAAAATAAATGCAAAAACAAATATAAAAAGATAAAAAAATTGTATGACGACAGTGCTACTTGGGAACGCCCACCCCTACCAGACTAAGTCTCCGGCTGCACAGTTCCTGAGAATCACACATGCCATTCACATGTAACTTTATTTTTATTTTTTTGTTTTACCTTGGAGCACGGAGGACGATGCCTTGAGAGAGAGAAACATCCATGGGAGAGTGAAACATCACCGGGCATCGAGCCTCAAACCCAGACACGTGCCCTGACCAGGAATCCAACCAGCAATCTTTCGGTGGGCAGGACAACGCCCAGCCAGCCAACTGAGCCACACCAGCCACGGGTAATTTTAAATGTTCTGGTAGCCACGTTTTCTTAACATAAAAAACAGGCTAACATAATTGTAATAATATACTTTATTTAACTTAATATCTGCAACATATTTCAACATGTAATCAGTATTTTAGAAACAGAAGTATTTGGGGGTTTTCATACTAAGTCTCAAATCTGGCATGTATTTCATATTTGCAGCACTGACCATATTTCAAGTGCCCCGCAGACCACGTGGGACAGCACAGATCTCAGGGATCACAGCAGGAGAGAGGCTGTGGCCTACAACCTGCCACTAGAAGTGAAGGACCTGGGTAAAGAAAGGGGGCATTTAGCTCCAATAATTCTGTTAAAACAAGACTTCAACTAAGAAATGAATTTAAAAAATATATTTTTAGCAGTTGTTTTCACCACATTGTAACTAGTCTTGCTGTAGTTGTGATGACTTGGGATTATCCATAACCTTCCTCCTCCTCCCTTTCCATTTCTGCACTCCCTAATTCTCTAGACTATTTCCAAATTATAAACAAAACAAAACATACTTCCAGGTGTTTTCCACAACCTGAACAAACCTAAAAATCTGCACAGGTACAGGCAATGGGAAGGCACTGAAGGATTGCGGAGAGGGAATGGAAACAATGTTTCAGAGTCAAGTACCAATGTCACCAGGCGAGCTGCAGGAGGTGGCTGGAAAGGCGCCAGTCCAGAATGTTCCACAGAAGTCTTGAACCGGAGTTCCCACACTGATACTAGAAGGACAAAGGCCAGACGCCCTGGCCTTGTCTAGTGACTCAACTTTAGTAGTGATTCAACTACATCTCATAAATGCCAGAGGAGGGAGAGGAAGGCTGCCACAGAGATTTGGTCAAGTCAGAGGGGAGCTCCCCTCTTGCCTTCCTGCCAGGAGAAGCGGAGCAGGACCATTCTGCAAAGATTTGGTTGTAGCAAGCATTTGCTTTC
>NW_006299479.1:351404-353712 GCF_000327345.1 Myotis davidii | reverse complement strand
TTTATAATATTCTTTATTTAACTTATTATCTGCAACATATTTCAACATGTAATCAGTATTTTAGAAACAGAAGTATTTGGGGGTTTTCATACTAAGTCTCAAATCTGGCATGTATTTCATATTTGCAGCACTGACCATATTTCAAGTGCCCCGCAGACCACGTGGGACAGCACAGATCTCAGGGATCACAGCAGGAGAGAGGCTGTGGCCTGCAACCTGCCACTAGAAGTGAAGGACCTGGGTAAAGAAAGGGGGCATTTAGCTCCAATAATTCTGTTAAAACAAGACTTCAACTAAGAAATGAATTTTTAAAAAATATTTTAGCAGTTATTTTCACCACATTTTAACTAGTCTTGCTGTAGTTGTGACGAGTTGGGATTATCCATCACCTCCTTCCTCCTCCCTTTCCATTTCTGCACTCCCTAATTCTCTAGACTATTTCAAAATTATAAACAAAACAAAACATACTTCCAGGTGTTTTCCACAACCTGAACAAATCTAAAAATCTGCACAGGTACAGGCAATGGGAAGGCACTGAAGGATTGCGGAGAGGGAATGGAAACAATGTTTCAGAGTCAAGTACCAATGTCACCAGGCGAGCTGCAGGAGGTGGCTGGAAAGGCGCCAGTCCAGAATGTTCCACAGAAGTCTTGAACCGGAGTTCCCACACTGATACTAGAAGGACAAAGGCCAGACGCCCTGGCCTTGTCTAGTGACTCAACTTTAGTAGTGATTCAACTACATCTCATAAATGCCAGAGGAGGGAGAGGAAGGCTGCCACAGAGATTTGGTCAAGTCAGAGGGGAGCTCCCCTCTTGCCTTCCTGCCAGGAGAAGCGGAGCAGGACCATTCTGCAAAGATTTGGTTGTGGCAAGCATTTGCTTTTTCTTAACTCATTGACTCGACACCAGACCAAATTCTCATTTATTCTCAGAGTACCTATGATAAATTTCAACAGTAGCCGATAAATTCTGCTCGTGAAAAAAAAAAAAATACAAATTCCTGGTATGTCTACACTGAATTTTGGAAAGGAGGTGCGGGTGCGGGTGGGGAAAGAACTGTACTTTAGTGGGGCACAGGTCAAAGTACATCAGCCTTCTATTTTAACGCAAACGATGACTAAACAGTTCAAACATTGCAGTGACAGCATGTTCAACAGTTTACTATTTTTACCGGATGAAATTATGTGTTTACCAATGCTGACCATGTAAAATTAAGGAAATCAAAATTATAGCTGCATATTTCTCAACTCTTTAAACAATTCTGCTTGTTACTCAGAAACCTCTCCCCACTAGGTTATGCGTTTGAAAGGTAAAATGATTCAGATATTACAATTATTTTAAAGAATGAAAAAGCATCCAGAGCTTTTTGAAGACATGGACTTGGCCGTTTCTAGAATACAGGCTCAATTACGTTCACTGGACGAAGAAAACGTCTTGGTCCAAGTTTTTAAAATGTGAATCTACTGCTAAATTCTGCACTTTAACATGGTTCACTTTATGCCCGTTTCGCCTCAATTTATTAAAAGAGTAAACCTACAAGTTCCTTTCTAAACATACCAGATTGAATCAACACTGCTTTAAAGCCGGCTTTGCTCCAACCAATCCGTTTTAGGGTTTTTCGTTTGTTTGTTTCTCGATTCTACAGCAACACGTATGGTTGGTTCATCAGCATAGTTGCTCCTGGGGCGCTGGGGATGGGTGGGAGAGTAGACCTTCCTACTGAAAGCAACAGAGGATCGGGTCGGAAAAAGAGGCCACGAACCAGTCCCGAGTGATGTTGCGTTTAATGAAGGTTAAGTTACAGTTTAGAGACGTTCTGGGTGCGATGCGCCCGGCAAGATTTGAACAGGCGCACGAAGACACCGGGCTGAGCTGGGTGGGACGCAGCGCGCGTTTCGTCCTCGATGACAGCACCCCCGCCAGCCCTGCGGGTGCTTGGCCGTACGCAAAGGTTGAAAACGCAAAGCCAACAAACCCGCCGGGCCGGGCCGAAAGCGCACGCACCCCAAACTCTGCAGCGCTGCGTTCCCTTTCCTTAGGAGACGGGGGGGACCTAACACCTGCCCACGGGCTAACCAATGCTTCGGGAAAGCGGAGGATGGGCTGCAAGCCGAAACACCCACCATCCCCCGGCTCCCCAGCGGCCTTCCACGCCCGCCTCTGCACTCTGCATGCAGCACAGGTGGACCTCGGCCTCCAACCAGCTCGCCCCCGGCCACTCATTCCGGAGACGAACCCCAGCGCGCCATCCCCGCGCGCCTCCAGGAAACGGGGCCTCCCGGGTCCCAGGGACGCCCACGCGTAAA
>NW_006299479.1:347195-351158 GCF_000327345.1 Myotis davidii | reverse complement strand
GTGACCCCCCCACCCCGAGTGAGGTGCCGCGTCCCAGCCCCGGCTGGACTGTACCATCGGGCGGTGCCGCCGGGATTTCTCCCCCCCACCACCACCATCCATTCCCCCCCCACCCGGGTCCGCGGTCGGTTGGCCCCGGCCGGGCTCTGAGACGCGGAAAGCGCTTGGCGCCATTTTGGGTGGGACTAAGCAAAGACGAAACACCCTCCCAGTCGCTGGGGTACTCTGGACGCCGGCTTATCCGGTTCCCT
The DNA here is from genome assembly GCF_000327345.1 of Myotis davidii. Classification (NCBI taxonomy): domain Eukaryota; kingdom Metazoa; phylum Chordata; class Mammalia; order Chiroptera; family Vespertilionidae; genus Myotis; species Myotis davidii. Next base: position 350,907 of record NW_006299479.1, on the reverse strand, counting down.
TAATCCTTTAGGTACTTACACGATGTTGGGTGAGGGGAGCTGGAAGATCAGCGGGTCCCCGATCCTCTCTCCCTAGGGGTGATGGAAATCAATCCCCCCCCGCCACCTCCAGGTGGTTCTTCCCGCCGCAGAGTGGGAGCAGCATAAAAGGCGGGGCCTCATTACCATAATCTGCCTGGCAACCTGATCTCGGCGTTATGTGATTGGCTGAACTCTATAAACCCCATGCCCAGCCTAGATACCAGTAACGCTGGGACGAATTGACAGGCCCAGATTTAAGACTCATGACGAAGATTTCCGAGCGGCTTTTTCACTCGGCGGAGAAGGCAAAAGGAGATCCACACAATGGCCCAATGACGAAAGGCCTCTTTATTTCGTGCTCAGCTGTTCTTTGAAAATCCAATCAAAGAGCGGGTCTCAGGCAGGGCTCGCCTGCGTTCGCACTCTAAGCCAATCAGAAAAGCCGACTCTTCGGATGCAGAGTCGGCCAGGCTCTCGGGGTCCCGCGGGCTCCGGGGCGGGGACACCACCAGCCTGCGAGCTCCAGGTGGAGGGGACGCGCTGCATGCAGGTGGGGGTTCCAGGCCCCCGATGCCCGAGAGGCCACGTGTCCTGCAGCGGCGTTCCTGCCCAGCGCGCAGCTGAACCGGTGCTCCGCGCGGAAAGCCGCGCCCCGGCCTCGGGCTCTAGGGTCGCGGGGCTGTGCCCGGGCCCGAGGGCTTCCTTCCACCTCTGACCCGCCCCCTCTTAGATCCCTGCCCAGCCCTGGAGCGCTTCACTGCGTCTATCCTTTCTCCTGACCATTCAGATAAAGGGAATGTTTTTTCAGAAACGTGGAGTATTATTATTCAATGCTGGTTAACCAGTAGTTTAACCCCTTTCTTAACTAAGGGCTCCCACACCCTACCATCCCTTAAAATTGCCTTCTCCAGGGGTAATCGAGTGCATGGAAATAAGCTCAAGCTTTGGAGCAAGAACCGCAGCTCTCGTTCTACCCGTGATATGAATGGATGGCGACTGGATCTCCAAGAGACCTGAACACGTTGCACCCTCAGGGAGCAGGTTTCTCATCCACGACATCTACCTGGCTGCGTTATTTTGAAGATTAAATAAGACTTAACAGCCCGGCCCGTGTGGCTCAGTGGTTGAGCTTTCAGCCTATGAACCAGAAGGTTCTGGTTCGATTCCCGTCAGGGCACATGCCCAGGTTGTGGTCTCCAATACCCCGTGTGGGGCCATGTAGGAGGCAGTCCATCCATGATTCTCATCATTGATGTTTCTCTCCTTCTCCCTTCCTCTCTGAAGTCAGTTGTTGTTTTTTTAATTGTTTTTAAAGGCTGCAAAAAAGGATAAATCCACAGACCAAAAAGAAGAGCAAAGGGGAAACAGATCAAAGTGGCTAGCCAGGAACCGAAAGAAGATCTGCCAGGAGAAAATGGGGAAACTAAAAACATAAGAGGGAGGAAATTCCACCTCGTCCCATTTTTTTAAAGTGTAAATGCTTTTTTTTAATTGATTTTTTAATTGATGCAAATCAGATGGAAAAAAATTAGATGGATTTTTCCAGCACATATGGCAATATAGAAGAGGAAACACAGTGATATTGTTACCAAGGCCCTGGATGCATAATTTTAAAGACTGAGAAGAAATGAGCACCACTGATTAGAGAAATTTCTCTGATTATAAAAAGTAGGAGACCAGTAAGAAATGAGAGGAAACTCTATTGGACTACAACGTGAAGTACCACGATACTTCATGTTTGGATTTTAAGTTGCTTGAGCTTTTTGCTCCTTCTCGTCAAACATTAACAAGAGACAGGTACTGCCTAGATTTAAATTTTAGTAGGACCTTTTGCCTCCTTACCAGTGTTTTTTATTTACTCCTGTGGTCATGGATGTAAATATTCTCTTAACTTCTCCTTTTCATATTAAAACTAGAGGCCTGATGCACGAAATTCGTGCACAGGTAGGGTTCCTAGGCCTGGCCGGCTATCAGGGCTGATCAGGGTCTTCCAGCTGCCCCTTTCTACACACATCATAGCAATCCATTGAACTCCCAGTCTCCCGGCCGAACTCCTGAGGGGACACTTTGCATATTAGCCTTTTATATATATAGGTAACCAGTAGAGGGCTTAAAAATTAGGCAGGAATTTTTTCCCTCCCAAGGAGTCTTTTCAAATTCTAGTATGGAACCCAATTTATTTTCATTTTAGTCAAGTCAAAAAGCAAAAATTTTAAGTTAATTTTTTTTAATTTCCTCACAACAAAGAAACATTAATTACCAATACCTACAAATGTAATAATTGCTAATGACTAGGTCCATAGAAAAACATACATTTTTTTGTTTGTTTCTTCACACAAAGTAGCCTACACATTCAAACATCTCAACTATTCAGGTTGTGTTCATACCCTGGTCATTCTGTCTATTCATATATGAAATGTTGGCAGTGTTCCTCCAGGTTAGAGAAGAACATTAAAATCCTGGTTTTTAACCTTGAGACCATGAATCCCTCTAAACATTTTATGCAAAATTCCATGTTCAGTTCCTGGCCAGGTAGCTCAATTGGTTAGAGCATCATCTCGATATGCCAAGGTTCCAGGTTCGATCCCATGGTTACCAGCAGGGAGAAGATCTCGTCCCCACCTGTTCCTCTTGGGGGTGAATTTTTTGTGATATCAGAAGAAAAAGAATTTTCTGACCCTCGGGAGGATGAGTTATTATAGAAAGTCTTATTTCTGTGGAATCAAACCCCTGACTTTCAAAGGTCCATTTCCCTTAGTCCAGTCATAGAGGAAGTATAGCTGGGGCTTCAGCAGAGCTAAAAGAGCCAGTGTTCAGAGTTTCCGTTACATGCTGAAGCCGAGTCCAGTCCAGCATCAGGCTAGCTTAGCTTGCTTCCTGCAGTCCATTCGTCCCTTGTGTGTGAGTCCACATGGGCCATATGGGTGAATGCAAGAGAGCCAAGAGCAAAAACAAGAGCCAAGAGAGAGTTCCTCTTTATGGGGATTATGTATCCCCAAATTTTCATGGGCTTGTGTTGGCTTCACCCTTTCTGGTCAACACATGGTTTCCCTTGGCTAGATTGACTAGCAAGTACCTTCCCCGTGACCCCACCTTCACTGTGCATGTGTCTGTCTCCCCTTTGCTGGGCTCCTTCGCCCAGTGACCTGCAGGGAACAGGCCAGTGGTTCCCTGGGGAATGTAAAGTTGCAGCTTCCTGGTGAAGCCACCCAAATGACATGCCTATAATGTCTGGCTTCCCCCTCTACTCCTTTCCTATGATTAAAAACTAGCTAATTACAGGGCACATATAAGAGTCAACCCATGAATGCATAAATAAGTGGAACGACAAATTGATGTTTTTCTCTTTCTCTTTCTTTTCCTCTCTCTCTAAAATTTAATTTAAAAAAAAATACCATGTTCAACTTTATGTGTGTATTTCTCCCAAGGACAGATTTCTGTTCCCAGTGCATCCCAAGGAGTTTAAGATCCCAGAAAAACTTTGTAATAATTATTGAGATTTAACAGTCTGTAATACTTTGTAATAATTATTGAGATTTAACAGTCTGTTCCAGGCTTTTATGTCTCTGCATCTATTTTGTTCATCAGTTTATTTTGTTCTTCAGGTTCCACATATGAGTGAGATCATGTGACACTTGTCTTTCTCTGACTGGCTTATTTCCCATAACATAATACTCTCCAGGTGTCTCCA
>NW_006299479.1:345862-346983 GCF_000327345.1 Myotis davidii | reverse complement strand
GATAGAGAGTTAGAAACATCGATGAGAGAGGAACATCGATCAGCTGCCTCCCGCACATCTCCTACTGGGGATGTGCCCGCAACCCAGGTACATGCCCTTGACCGGAATCGAACCTGGGACCTTTCAGTCCGCAGGCCGACGCTCTATCCACTGAGCCAAACCGGTTTCGGCTTGAAGACATTTTTAAAGTAAGGTTTTATTGAGCCGAAAATGTTAGCCAGAAGGCCAGTCTTGGGGCATAGAGTCCAAACTACCAGCAGCATAACTAGTTAGAAAAAAACAGCATGTTTGTTGTCCCAGAATTCTGCAGGCGCTTTTATACATCATTAAATTTACAAATGCTAATCTGAAACTTGCTAAATTTTAAGTTCTTTTAGTGGCTTTAACACATCCATTTCCCAGAATAGCATTTGCAGAACTGTTAAATGTTGACTCATGTAGTTTGTCGAGTGTGAGCAACATTGATAGCCTATAGAGACCTCTCATTTATGTTTTTCTTTCCTTTATTTTCATGTTTTCTTAAGAAAATAATTAGCAGTTCAAGTTTAAATGACCATTAAAGCCTTTCAAATTACATTTCACTAAACTTGTCTAATGTTAGGAAAATTAGCACTCTTACTATTTCTTTAAGAACGTTGTCTACTTTGAGGGGTGAACACTTCTGCAATTTTTTTTAAATTTCTATTTTTTATTTATTTTTTAAAATATTTTTTTATTGATTCCAGAGAAGAAGGGAGAGGGAGAGAGAGAGAGAAACATCAATGATAAGAATCATTGATGCCGAGGCCGGTTTGGCTCAGTGGATGGAGCCTCGGCTTGCGGACTGGGGGGTCACGGGTTCGATTCCCGTTAGGGGCATGTGCCTGGGTTGCGGGCGGGTCCCCAGTGGGGGATGTGCGGGAGGCAGCTGATCGATGTTTCTGACTCTCTATCTCTCTCCCTTCCTCTCTGTGAAGAATCAATAAAATATATTTAAAAAAATAAAAATAAAAAAAAGAATCATTGATTGGCTGCCTCCTGCACATCCCCCACTGTGTATCAAGTCGCAACCTGGGCATGTGCCCTGCCGGGGAATCAAACTGTGACCTCCTGGTTCGTAGGTTGTTGCTCACACTGAGCTA
>NW_006299479.1:344658-345749 GCF_000327345.1 Myotis davidii | reverse complement strand
GATGTGAGGAACATCCATCGGCTGCCTCCCGCACACCTGCTACTGGGGATTACTGGGGATGGAGCCCACAACCTGGACATGTGCCCTGACTGGGAATTGAACTGGTAACCTCACCAGTCGGTCAACTTTTGCAATTTAAAAATAAAAGATTTGACCTTTAAAACAATTTAAGACATAGATTGAATGGATCAGTGATTCCATTCTGAAGAGAAGAAAAAAGTATCATTTATTGACCTTTCCTATACTTCCTCTGTTATGAAGAAACTCCTGGGAATTAGTAGACATCTTCTTTGAAGACTTATAGAATTAATATAGCTCTTAACAGGTCAAAACAACCATCAACTTACCAAAAAGTACCTATTGAACACTGCTTTAGGATCAGGCCCGCCACAGGTGCTAGGAAATATAAGGAAAGTGAATAAGTGGTCCTTTTAAGGTTGAGCAGAGAGGAGAGGAGGAAAGTGAGAAATCAAACTGCAGGTTGCTGCACCAGGTCTTTCATAACCTGCTAAACAATATGGAGTTTTTCCCACAGCAATCAAAAGCCTTAAAATATTTGTTTTCCTTTCTTTTGGCCATACCATAAATCAGTGGGCATTTTTATTTTTTTACCAGCCCGCCCCCACCCCTGCCCCAGGCCCTTACCACCCCATTGCCTGTGTCCCTGGGCCATGCATATATAGTGGGCATCTTTAAATGCACAGACATGTGCGAGGCTACCGTTGCCATATTTGCAACACCATGAGTCCAATTAAATAATAAACTGTCATCATTTCTCTTTGAATTTAAAAAAAAATGTGTTTTAGAAAGATAATTTGGGCGACAGTGTGGAAAATGGACTGCACAATGGAGATATGGGTGGAGGGTGACCACCGGGAAATTGATTGCAACAGTCCAGGTGAGACACGACGAAGGCCTAGGGTTGTAAGACATCACGCTGAGCACCGCAGGGAACACACAGCTGAACAAGACGCGACCCCACGTGAAGGATGAATGAATGAAAATGTCACACTGCGGGCTTGTTCCCCCTACCAGGATGCCCCTGGAGACGGTGATGTAAACAGATGTGAATGAGAGGAGAGACTTTTATC
>NW_006299479.1:340662-344608 GCF_000327345.1 Myotis davidii | reverse complement strand
GAAGGAAAAAAAATGATAGAGAGCAATAATTCTTGCTTGATCTTTCCAATTTGGCTATGTTGTCCCCCATGTCTTTATGTAATCAATTTGCACACCCTGCTGGGTGTGTTTTGACCAACCGTAAAGGACCAGGCGACGGGAACAAAGCCGGCAGCAGTTGCCTGGACTTGTTAGCGGATGTGCTTTCAGTAACTAACTAGTTGCTGACTCAGAGACCAGAGGAAAGCAAAAATCTCCTCTCTGTTCTGTGGCCAGCCAAGCGGTTACAATGGTGCTAAAGTCCACGGTGATGGAGACCTCTTCCCACTGCCCAGCTTGCTTTTTTGCTGTGTCATCAGGAAGTGGGACTGGATTTCATAGGAAACTCAGAGAAATAAGTGAGTCATGTGGATCCTTTCCAGGGCTTGGTATCCGGGGCTTGGTGTCCGGGGCCAGGTGGCAAAAAGACCGTCTAGACTCCTTCCCTCGCCCTGGGCTCCTTGACTCACTCACCTGTGCTCTTGTGCGGCTCCAGCTCAGGCTCCTGGGCCAAAAGAAAAGCTACCGCAGCACCCTTTGCTGTATTTGCAACACCATGAGTCTCATTAAATAATAAAATACCATCATTTCTCTTTGAATTAAAAAAAAAGTGTGTTTCAGAAAGATAATTCAGGTGACAGTGTGGAAAATGGACTGCATATTTGCTAATGAAAAGGAAGACGCAGTACAGAGCCCAGTCCCACAAGAATGGGAGAAAAGAATGGGATTTAAAGTCAGATGTGGTTGAATAGGGGCTTTGTCAAGGCTGTGTGACCTCTTGCCAGTCAGTTAACCTCTTTCAGCTTCAGGTTTCCCACCGATAAAATAGTGTTTATGATATGATCACACATATCTATGCGAAAGAATATATGGCCCTAGCTGGTTTGGCTCAGTGGATAGAGCATCGGCTGATGGACTGAAGGATCCCAGGTTCGATTCCGGTCAAGGGCACATACCTTGGTTGAAGGCTCTGATCCCTGGCCCTGGTCGGGGCACGTACAGGAGGCAACCAATTGATGTGTCTCTCTCACACTGATGTTTCTCTCTCGCTGTCTCTCCCCCTCTCTTCCACTCTCTCTAGAAAAAGAAAGAATATATGTACAACACCTGGCACTCCCATACTTTGCTGGTAGGAACGTAAAATGGTGCCACCTCTTTGGAAAACTGTTGGGCCGTTTCTTTAAAAGTTAAACATAAATTTACCATACAGCCCAGCAATTCTACTCCTAGGCATCTACCCAAGAGAAATGAAAACATATGTTCACACAAAGACTTATGTGTGAATGTTCATAGCCACATTCTTCATGAGTGAACCACGAAAACATTATGCTAAGTGAGAAAAGCCAGACCAAAAAACTCACATCTTGTGTAAGTCAGTTTACACGAGGAAAGGCAAATCCAGAGAAGAGAAACCTTAAAGTAGTTTGCCGTTGCCTGGGGCTGGGGGAAGGGGAAGGAGAGTGACTATAGATGGCCTGAGGGATCTTTCTGGGGTGATGAAAATGCTCTAAATTGGGTTGTGGTGATGGATGCATAACTCTGTAAATTGACTAACAGTCACTAAATATACACATACTGGTAGAACATTATGGTATATAAATTATAACTCGTCCGGCTGGCGTGGCTCAGTGGTTGAGCATCTCCCTATGAACCAGGAGGTCATGGTTCAATTCCCGGTCAGGGCACACGCCCGGTTGCAGGCTTGAACGCCAGTGTGGGGTGTGCAGGAGGCAGCCGATCAATGATTCTCTCTCATCATTAATGTTTCTATCTATTTCTCCCTCGACCTTTCTCTCTGAAATAAATAATAAAAATATATTTTAAAAATAAATAACTCAATAAAGCTGTTTTTAAAATCCTACCAGGCATGTAGAAGATACTCAATACTGTAGTGAATCACTAACATTTAATAAACATTTATTAGTAAGTGACTTTAAACACATCACATGCCTTAATTCAACTTAACTCCTATTTCTAAGGCACATTTCTAAGTTTCACAAACGTTTTAGTTTTTCAAATAACTACTTTTACTACTTTGTCCATGTCCACATTTCGTGTCTGTACTCCACTTGACTGGGTAGAGAAGGGCTAAAACAACTTAAAAAGATCTCACATTCAGCCCTGGTCAGGCGGCTCACTGGGTTGGAGTGTCATCCTATACCCCAAAAGGTTGTGGGTTTAATGACAGGTCAGGGGATATATCTAGGTTGCAGGTTCGATCCCAGCTCACGGTGCGTAGGGGAGTGACTGATCAGTGTTTCTCTCACACTGCTGTTTCCCCTTCGCTCTCCCTCTCCCTTCTCTCTCTAAAAATCAATAAAAACATATTTTAAAAAAAGAAAATGTGCTAGAATGATATCTAAGCTACTGTTGTAGTAACACATAGAAATGTTTAAAAATGTCTAAACATGTTTTAAAAGGTTTCTAAATGTTTAGTTAACTTTCCTGAAACTTAAAGGATGATATTAAGGACACATACCCCACTAACCCTGAATGTGTGTATCCCATAGATAAGGATTTGAACTCCGATTATTGGCTTAGAGTGGCTTGCTATGATAGACATATGTTCACCTGCATAATAGCTGAGTAACACTTGTGGCCCTGGCGTAGTTACAATCTTCATAAACTTTGGTCTGTCTTTCCCAAGTGATGGACATCAGGGCAAAATTCAGTAACACTACACACCTGAACAAAAAGATGATTTTTTTCACTTGCTCTGTTTTCCTTGTTTCTTTTTGATATCTCAGTTCTTGGTCAGCAAGGGAGAATTCTGCCTGCCACCCTCCAATGCCCCTGGGAGGGAAAATGTTGGGGCACAGAAACTCCTGCCTGCGATGGCCCGAGCTTGAGTTCAGGTTCTGCCTCTTGTTACCTATTTAGCCTTGGGCAAATCCTTGAACTTCTTGGACTATGTTTCTTTATCTGTTAAATGAGATTAATTATAATATCTGCCTCCCAGGTTGTTGTGAAGCCCAAATGAGGTAACATGAGACTACCCATGGTACAATTCTACAAAAATGTTACTTTTTTTATCATTGTGGTGGTGCTTTTTATTTTATTTTAATTTTTTAAAAAATCTTTATTGTTGAAAGTATTTTCCGCGGGCTGGAGGGGGCCAATGGGAGGGGGGGAAAGTAATTTGTCAAATTATGATATGTTTGTGTGTTTCAACACCTCCCAGAAACATAAAGTTAAAAAACAAGAGTAATTTGTAGAAATATATGGCATGTATTTCAACGTGGATTTAACCAGCTTTATTGAAATATGGTTGACATGTTTAAGGTATAGAATGTAATGACATATGTGGTATATATGTATTATGAAATGTAGGCTTAGTTAACAGCTCCATCACCTTCTAATTACCATTTCTGTTTTGTGGTGAGAACATTTAAGATCTGCTCTTTTTAGCAACTTTCAAGGATACAACAATATAGTATTGTTAACTTATAGTCACCATGTTGTAATTACATCCCCAGAACTGGAAGTTCGTATTTTTTGACCAACATCTCATTTCCCCCACGACCAGCCCCTGGAAACCACCATTCTACTCTGTTTTCTGAGTTGGCTTTTTTAGATTTCACGTATAAGTGAGATCATACAGTATTCGCCCTTATCTGTCTGCCTTATTTCACTTAACATAATGGCTTCAAGGTCTATTCATGTTGTCACAAAAGGCAGGATTTCCTTCTTTTTTTTATGGCTGAAATGTATGTATATATGTGTGTGTGTGTGTGTGTGTGTGTGTGTGTGTGTACACTCATTTTCTTACCACAGAGGCTCGGAGCAGGCACCCCATGTGTTTGTGTGTGTTTTTGTGTGTGTGTTTGTGTGTATGTGTGTGTGTCCCCACTGGGGGTCTGCACCCAGCCACATTGGAGGCTCAGAGTAGGTGGTGTGTGTGTGTGTGTGTATGTGTGTGTGTGTGTGT
>NW_006299479.1:339768-340429 GCF_000327345.1 Myotis davidii | reverse complement strand
CTCATTGGGGCATGGCTGGGGGGAGGGGCCATGGGAGGTTGGCAGGGGCCAATTGGGGCCCCGATTGGGCTGGTTGGCCTCCACAGTGCATGTGATAGCAACCAGTCATTCTGGTCGTTCTGGCCACTTGGCTTTTATATATATATAGATATAGATGTAGGAAAAGTACTTCAAGTGTGTAGGAAAACACATTAAACTCATACTAATGGTTGCTCCTGGGGAAAGGGAAGGGGCAACGGGACTGAGGATGGGTATACAGGGGAATCCAGGTGTAGCTAGAGTATTTTATTTCTTTGGAAAAAAGAGAGAGGAATATTCAAAGCAAATATAACAACTTGTGAACAAGTGTTCAATCTGCTTAGTAGGCACATGAATGTTAACCATGTTGTTCTCTATGCTTTTCTCTTTTGAAAAAAATTATTTTTTCTTTTAATATTTAATCTCTTTCGTTTAAAAATGTTTCAATTACAGTTGACATTCAATATTATTGTATATTCGTTTCAGGTGTACAGCATAGTGTGTAGACAATCATATAATTTACAAAGCCATTCCCCTGATATTTCAAGTACCCAGCTGGCACCATACATAGTTATTACAATATTATTGACTATATTCTTGATGCTGTACTTTACATCCCTGCGACTATTTTGTAACTTCCAAT
>NW_006299479.1:321142-338372 GCF_000327345.1 Myotis davidii | reverse complement strand
CCCCTTACCAGGTATGTCATTGGCAAATATCTTCTTCCAATTGAGAAAAAAAAAATTCTTAATACATGTTTTAGCTCAATGCTGAAAATCTGGAGAAAACACAAAAGAATAGAGGCAACAACAACAAAAAAACTAACTAAAACAACTACTATCAACATTGAGTGATATAGGTCCCTCCCATCTCTTTTATGCACTTAGGCCAGTGGTTCTCAACCTTGGCTGCACATTAGAATCCTGATTTCTGGGCCTCATCCTCTAGAAATTCTGTTTCTTTGTGATGGGGTGGGGCCACAACATTAGTAACAAAGAAACAGAATTTCTGGAGGACGAGGCCCAGAAGTCAGGATTTTAAAAAGATTCCCAGGGGATTCTAATGTGCAGCCCAGGTTAAGAACCACTGACTTGGGCGAATGCACGTAAACACAGCTGTGTCATTTCATTTTGTGAAACCCGAGGCGCCTGCTGGCAGCTGGGTTAGATTGCTTTTGGCCTGGGTGTCAAACAGCCGGGTCTTATACAAACAAAACCATTTCCCCCACCCTTTTCTTACGGAGGCTTCTGGTTTATAAAATTGCCCTTTACAAAAGCTCTGTTGTGTAGAGTGTAAATATTTAATTTAATCCACATCCACTTAGGCCTGCCTGGTGTTTGCTTTTCATTTATATTTCACTGTGTTACATAATGCCAAATTCATCTGTCCATTCATTCCATTCGGTTTGGAGGGGCGGGGGAAGCAAAATCGTGTTTTGGTGGTGTAGAGATACCAAATGGTCAGTGACTACGTTTTCCTTTTCTATCTACTTGATTTAGAATTAATTGTATATGTGTTCTCCACAGAAATAGATAAGGATTTTTCAACCGCCTACTTCTTCTGGTTTTTTTTATTTGTTTGTTTTTTGTTTTTAAATCCTCACCTGAGGATATTCCAAGAGTCAAGAAATCTGGATGTGGCCTGTAATATCCGGAAAAGCCACCCAAAAGTATAAAGTTGCATTGTCTGATGTAGTAGCCACCAGCTATGTGTGGCTAAGTTTGAATTTATTAAACTAAACAACATTTAAAATTCAGTTCCTCACTCACACTATGCACGTTTCCAAGCGCCCGGGGGTGGCCTGTGGCTTCTGTGTTGCACAGCACAGGACAGAGCAGGGCTGTGTCTCAGAAAGAACTGTGGCGAGTGCTGGTCTGGAATCTATGGCAGCAGCATGGCCACTCCCTGTGCTTTCCAGGGCTCCTACTTCCATCTCCCGAACTTTGAGAAAGTTCTGCAGGTGCAACTCCAGATGAGGAGACTGTGGGTGCTGCGTGAATGAGGAAGATGAAGCTAAGGAGAGCCCTTGCCTTTCCTCTGCTGCTATGTCTGCTGAGCTGCTCGGGCTTCTGTCCTGGCCAGCATCTCGGAGCCCTTCTAAGATTTTCAGGTAAAGATCTTACCAAGAGTCAGAAGTGCATTCACCCATCTAAGGCTCCTTGTCATTTTATTTGTGAGGAAAGAGTTCAAAAGGATATGGGGCCCAGCCGGCGTGGTTCAGTGGTTGAGCGTCAACCTATGTACCAGGAGGTCATGGTTCAATTCCCAGTCAGGGCACATGTCCAGGTTGTGGGCTCAATCCCCAGTGTGGCGTGCAGGAGGCGGCCCATCAATGATTCCCTCTCATCACTGATGTTTCTATCTCTCTCTCCCTTCATCTCTGAAATTATATATATATTTAAAAAGGATATGATAATAGGCAATTATGTAATAGCCAATCCAGTTTCATTCTTAGACAAACTCTTAGTCACTGCATCTATCTATTCTCTTTTTGGAAATCAGACTAATAGAGAGACAAAAACATCAGTATCGATCAGTTGCCTCCTGCGCCTCCCGCATGCGCCCAAACCCATGACCTTCCTGTGTATAGGATGATGCTCCAACCAACCGTGCCACCCCAGCCAGGGTGAAACGCCTCTTATTTTTGTAGGGAACTTGCTCTACTGGCAGGGCAACAAGATCAGCTAACACTTGGTAATCTTTGAATTGGGGGGAAATAGCATATACAATTCCTGGTGAATATGTCTTTCCCAAATTCATGAGATTTTTCTTACCACCCTCTCCATTGTTTCTGTGATCTCGCCGAGTGCACCACTGTTTAATTTTCTCACTGGGTTTATTCTCATCTGCATTTTTCTATCTGGCTTTTACAGTTGTGTGCTCTATGGTTATTTGAGAATGAGTCAATACACCACTTAAACTTTAAATCATATTTTATTAGAATACCTATAAAGTATTTATTATTCAATTAATAAAAGCATGTCCTTTGAATCACCACCTTGGGGAATGAGTACAAAGTTAAAAAGGCACGCAGAATGGTATTTAACACTGTAAAAGCCTTCCGTCAAGGACAGACTTCAGGCATTAAGCCACTTGAAATAATTTTCAAGCAGCCTTCACAAAATACTCTCTTATGGCGAGGCCAGCAGAAGAAAGATCAACGTTGGTCCAAACTCCGAAGGCAGCCAAACTAGAGGCTTCAGCAAGACTGGAGTGGGAGGAGGTCACGTGGGAGGGAGGTCCTCCAGAGGAGGTCTCGGTTGTTTTCTGGCTCCCTCTCCTGCAGGGGGACTGGGGCCCTGTGAGTTGCTATGCTCCCCCTGATCGCAAATTGCTGCCATGCTGCAGACGAGAGGCAGTCACTAGGGTAACCGAATCTCAAACCACTTAGGTCTTTAATAGACATGGTCAACACTTAAACTTCTCCTTAGAAGCTAATAGGCAGCTTGTTCAAACCCTCCAACTTGAGTTCATCGCCTGTTTTCAGATTTTCAGAAGTAAAGGAAACAGATCTGATGAGTTTTCATTTAACTCTGTGAATCTTTCCTGAAAGCGAGGCCAGTATTGTTAGCACCACGTGTAGTCACCATGGCTTCTCTTCAAATCACTGGAGGCCCGATCGTCACTCCCAGCTCATCCCCTTAGCGTCTTTGCAGGAACAGTAATGAGCTTTGGAGAGAGGACTCAGCCACACCGAGTTCCTAGTTCCAAATCATCTCCCTTGTGGTTGAGCGTATTATTTCGGGCAATGCTGGGACCACCTGCATAAGTATAGCCACAGGCTTACGATAAAGCAAACTCCTAGGCTCCCCACCTGAAACCCAAATGACTCAGAACCTTTGGAGAGAGGTGCCAGGAATCTGCATTTTCACAGCTCTTTCCCACGATTCTGACATTAAAACTTAAGATGAAATGGATGGGAGGTACAAAGGTCTTCTATGCCTTTAATTATGAAGAAATAAGTTGGAAATTCAGCTACATCTCTGAACCAGGGCAAACAATTCATAATGGAGAAATAACTCTGGGCAAAAAGCAGAAGTAGATGACTCTTAAAGCTGTAAGTACTTTTAAGGGGTCCAGTGACTTGTAAGCCCAGTGATCCTGTACTCCTCGTGTTTCAAGTTGGTTCCGGTTGCAAGTATCCTGTCCTATTGCCTGAGATCATGTGCAAGTGTTCATCTTCTCTTTATTTCTATTTCTCATTTGTATTTGTGAAATGAGAAGTAGAAAGTCCTGTCCTATGAGATAATATATGTCAAAGCAGTTTGCAAACTCTAAGAGAAGTAGAAAGTCCTGTCCTATGAGATAATATACGTCAAAGCAGTTTGTAAAGTGCTTTGCAAACATTATTGGGTCCAGAGAGCAGTGAATTGTATTATTCTTTCATTGACTAATCTTTGTCATTTTTGGAAAAATCAGTTATTAATTCAATCTTCTCTTCTGTAAATTAGGGCCATGTCTTGAATCGTGAGTGCACTGTATTATGGTACAATCCATCCATTCATTGTTTGTCTTTGTAATTGAATTAACCATGTGGCAATTGACACCGATTATGGAGGCATTCAGATAAGATGTGTTTTTTAGGGTTTTTCATAAGTGTAGACCTCATTCCTCTCATGATTCTTCATACTGTTTCTTTTCATTTAAATTTATTTATTTATTTATTTGAGAGAGAGGAAAAGAGAGAGAAAAAGAAAGAAAGAAAAAGAGAGAAAAAATCAATTTGTTTCACTTATTGATGCCTTCATTGGTTGATTCTTTTTTTAAAATATATTTTTATTGATTTCATAGAGGAAGGAGAGCGAGATAGAAACATGAATGATGAGAGAGAATTATTGATTGGCTGCCTTCTACATGCCCCACACTGGGGATCGAGCCCAAAACCTGGGTTCCTGCCCTGACTGGGAATTGAACTTTGACCTCCCGGTTCATAGGTCAACGCTCACATCGGTTGACTCTTGTACGTGCCCTGACTGGAGATCTAACCCGCAAACTTGGCGTATCAGGACGACGCTGTAACCCACTGAGCAAACCAGCCAGAGCTCTTTTCATTTTTGCTATTTGTTTTTAAATGATCTATTTAGGTCTTTAAATAAGTAATACATTTGCAAGAATCAAAAAGTATAAAAAGCTATAATATACAAAATCTCTTTGCTTCTCCATCACCCACTTATTCCAGTTCCCACCTACTTTTTATAAGTAATCACCCTCATTGATTTCTTGTGTATGCTTCCAGAAAATATTTTTATGCACACACAAGCAGGTATAAGTATATATTATTCCTTCTTTTACTTTTTAACATGATGCCAGCATAATCCATATACTATTCTGAACTTGTTCCACTTAACAATGTATGTTGGAGATCTTTCCCTAACACAATAGAAAGAGTTTATTCAACCTTTTTTACAGCTTCAGTAAATTCCATTGTATAGATGCACTATAATTCATCAAACCAGGCTCATCTTTTTTAAAAAAAATATTTTTATTGATTTCAGAGAGGAAGGGTGAAGGAAAGACAGGTAGAAACACTGGGGATTGAGCCTGCAACCCGGGCATGTGCCCTTGACTGGAATCGAACCTGGGACCCTTCAGTCCACAGGCAGACGCTCTATCCACTGAGCCAAACCGGCTAGGCCAGTGGTCAGCAAACTCATTAGTCAACAGAGCCAAATATCAACAGTACAACGATGGAAATTTCTTTTGAGAGCCAAATTTTTTAAACTTAAACTATATAGGTAGGTACATTGTTATTAACTTAATTAGGGTACTCCTAAGGCTTAGGAAGAGCCACACTCAAGGGGCCAAAGAGCCGCATGTGGCTCGCGAGCCGCAGTTTGCCGACCACGGGGCTAGGGCAAACCAGTCTCAACTTAATGAACTTGTAGGTGCATTCCAACCTTTTGTTATTGTAAGTATGTTGTAATGACTAAACTTGAACATTCATTATTTCACATTTGTATGAGTGTATCTGGATGATAAATTCCATATGGCTCATTTTCTAGCCTCTGCATGTTTTGGTTGATTTTTTGGGACAATCGCAAGTTGTTCACACCTCTCTTCAATTAGAGAAACCAAAATTGTACATAAACCCTAAGAAGAATCTTCCTAATGCTGAATATAACAGGATTGCTTTTCACTCTCTAGTTCTTGCCAATCAGATCTGCCAGAATTGTAAACCGGTCTTTCAAAGTGGCCTAACAACTGTTCTAAACAACTAAATGTATTAAAAATTAAGACCTAACATTGCTGAAAACTATGAAATATTTAAGCACCGTGATTTCCAGTTATATTACTGCTGTTTATTTTTATACATTATTTCCTCTTTAACACATGTTCATTGTTTGGGTTTCTATCTTAATGCAAAAGTTTGATTACCATCAAGGCTGCCCAATACATAACAATGAAAGCAGCTATTAATAGGGGGGTAGAATGGGAAAATATTA
Source organism: Myotis davidii (assembly GCF_000327345.1). Lineage (NCBI taxonomy): Eukaryota > Metazoa > Chordata > Mammalia > Chiroptera > Vespertilionidae > Myotis > Myotis davidii. Next base: position 332,618 of record NW_006299479.1, on the reverse strand, counting down.
TTTTAACTGCCAAGTATATATGGTGGCTAAATATTCTGATTTAAAATATTTCAGCTCTGGCCGATTTGGCTCAATGGTTAGAGCATCCATCTGTGTGCCAAAGGGTCGGGGGTTCAATTCCCAGGCAAGGGCCCAAACCTTGGTTGCAGGTTCCCTAGCCCGGGTGGGAGGTGGGGGTGGCGGGAAGCAACCAATCCATATGTGTGTCTCTCTCTTCCCCATCCTCCCTTCCTTCCACTCCCTCTACAAATCAATGAAAAAAATAAAATATTTCATCTCATTATCTGATTAGAAGTCTCAATTTTAGCTTCAGAAAATACAATCGCCACACAAATATAGACTCTCTTTAGCCCAGGAACTTGGTAGCTATAGCCTGTTAGTGTTTAAGGTGGCACCAGTTGCTTGAGAATGTCCAGTTTCCCTTGACGTTGATAGTGCTCAGTGATTCCAAGTGACTTAGTTAGTAGCAAGCAGAAATAGCTACTAACTCCAAGGAAATTTTGCGGTATTTACTGAGCATACACAAGCCAAATGGCACTGCATCGGCTTTTTGTTTGTTTGTTCATTTGTTTTTACTTTAAAAACGACATCAATTTTTGATAAGAAGTGGAAACTTAAATAATGGAAAGCCACAAAGAATCCCAGAAGTTCACTTTGATTGTCTCATGATGATTTTTCTCTTCGTCTTACCTAGTCCTTTCTTTCCTTTTCTCACTCCCTGATCTCCCTACGGCAGAATTCCTCAAGCAGGGGTAAACTGACTTTTTTTTTTTTTTTTACAAAAAGAAGTCCTTGCATTTCCTCAAGGGAATGGCTATAAAGGGAGTTAGCAGTTTGAGGAACTAAGAGGTCATGGATAACATAAAGTAGATGGACAGTGGAGAGCTCACTTTGGTTTTCCTCAGACACCTCTGAACTCAAATTAGAATTGACTTCTAGCTGACTGATAGAAAAACCAGAACGTAAAATTGAACACCCCAAAAAAATTTCATAAAGAACTAAGCAAAACGGCATGATGAACAATTATATAGAAAACCTATTGTTGAAAGCACGAATTTTTAGACTTATCAGCACCCTTTATCAGTGATAATTCAATCTCATGGGTCTTGAAAGCTTTAACCTTAATCTGTGGAGGGCAGCAGCCAAGAGCAAAAGATTTACAACAACCGTGACAAGAATAACTCCTCTTGCCAGGATGGGTTATTGCCCCATACATCGTCTTTACGACTTGAAATTGTTCTAATCTTTTTATTTGGTGATATTAACTTGATCTTCAAGTATTCAAGTATCACTTATCCTTACCAAACATGTTGGTTGATGCATTTGTCTTACAGTTTATCTTTACTGTTCTCTGTGCACTTCAGTGTAAATATTTCCAGCAGATCTGAAAGACTATACACACAGTCAAATCTCCATGACCCAGGTAATGCACTTTTAAATTACAGTTGGCCCTCGAGCAACACAGGTTTGAACTGTGAGGTCCACTTAGATGTGATTTTTTTTCAATAAACACTGTAAATATATTTTCTCTTTCTTACGATTTTTTTTTCTTTGTTAATCCTCACCTGAGGATATTTTTTCCATTGATTTTTCAGGAGAGTAGAAGTGAGCGGGGGAGAGAGAGAAACATCAATGCAAGAGAGACACATAAATTAGTTGCCTCTTGCATGAGCTCTGACTGGGCCGGGGATCAAGCCTGCAACCGAGGTACATACCCTTGACCAGAATCGAACCCAAGACCCTTCAGTCCTCGGGCTGACACTCTAACCACTGAGCTAACTGGCCAGGGCTTACAATTTTCTTTTTCTTTTTTTTAAGTAGGAGAGCAACTGGCCAGGGCTTACAATTTTCTTTTTCTTTTTAGTAGGAGAGCACTATCTTTTTAAAAAATATATATTTTATTGATTTTTTACAGAGAGGAAGGGAGAGGGATAGAGAGTCAGAAACATTGATGAGAGAGAAACGTCGATTGGCTGCCTCCTGCATCCTCCCCCCCACCCCCGCCACTGGGGATGTGCCCACAACCAAGGTACATGCCCTTGACCAGAATCAAACCTGGGACCTTTCAGTCCACAGGCCGACGCTCTATCCATTGAGCCAAACCAGTCAGGGCACAATTTTCTTAGTAACATTTTCTTTTCTCTAGCTTACTTTATTGTAAGAATACAGTATACCATATATATAGCCTACACAATATGTGTCAAGCCACCGTTGACATTATTGGTATGGCTTCTGGTCAACAGCAGGCTATTATATTAGTTGTTACGTTTTTTGGGGAGTCAAAAGTGACATGTGAATTTTCAACTGCATGGGGATTCCCCAACCCTCACATTGTTCAAGGATTAACTGTACTTGCATCAAACATTCCATTCTGCCTGCTCCTCAGAGGTTCTTCATCTAGGAGCCACCCCTTATTCTTCCGTTTCACCCCTAGATACTTCTAAGTATGCATTTCCAAGGAGAAACATTTTCTCACCTGACCACAATAATGTTGTCACATCTTACACACTTAACAAAACTCCAATGCATCTTCGTTTCATGACATTTTCTCCTTTTTAAATTACACCCAAAAGAAAGGATATAACTGAGCGTGTGGATACCAGCAACGTGCAGATGCCACAACCCCGGTTTTCTGGAAAGATCTGGAGCCAGTCTGGTCCTTCCGAGATCAGCAACATCTGAAGGCATGACGGTGGGGTTGCTCACCCCTCGATGAAGAGCTCCTGTCTAGTCTGCCACCATCCACAAAAGGAGCGAGACCGGTTTCCTATCGCATTATCTGGAAACAGCTCGGGTCTGCAGCAGCCCTCCCTCATCATGTAAAATGGAATAGGGGTTTTACAAGCTGATTTCACTATGTTGCTGGCCTGCTGGATGCAGAGCTCTTTTCATCTCAAAATAGTACAGACATCATCCAACGTCCCCAGGGCAGGCGTCCAGGAGCCGCGCTGAAGGCTGCTGACTGGGCCAGAACATGGGATCAGAGCAACTGCTCCCGCAAAAAGAGCCCCGGAAAAGCGCCTCCAGAATTTGGATGCCAGGTAGCCTTCGGAGAGTGAAGCCACTGAGACTTAGCCCCTGCAGAAAAGATGGGAAATACCTGTTTCTGACAAACGGACAGGGAAATATTTGTGTTTAAAGCAGTATTTGTCTAGTCTGTACCCAAGAGAGACAGTTCTGGAAAGAGGCAGACCTAGGATCAAATCCCATTGTTTCCACCGAATTTCTGTGTAACATGGAAAAAGTGCTGTAATCTCTCTGAGCCCCAGAGTTGTTAGTATTAAATTAAAAATTAAACGGCCCGGCCAGCGTGGCTCAGTGGTTGAGCGTCGACCTATGAACCAGGGGTCACGGTTCCATTCCTGGTCAGGGCACACGCCTGGGTTGTGGGCTCAGTCCCCAATGTGGGGCGTGCAGAGGCAGCTAATTCAAGTCTCCTGAAATCTGTAATCCCATCGTCAATTGGTGTACTATCTTTTAGTTCTATATGGCAAGCTCTTTGACTCGGGTTACCTTGAGATAGTACTGCAGGGGTTCTAATAAGATCAAATTTCTGATCTGTAAAACAGAAGACTACCATGTGATCCAGAAGTTCTACTTTTAGCTATGTACCCCAAAGAAATAAAAACATATATTCACACGAAAACCTGTACCCAAATGCCCACGAAATCATTATTCATAAAAGCTAAAAAGTAGAAACAACCGGTGAATGGATAAATAAGATGGGATATACACATATAACAGAGTATTATTTGGCAATAAAAAGGAATGAAGTCCTAACACACACTGTAACATAGTTAAACCTTGAAAACATTATGCGTCGTGAAAGAAGCCAGTCACAAAAAGAGCACATATTTTATGATTCCATTTATAGGAAATGTCTACTAGAAGAGGCAATTCTGGAGATACGGAAAGTAAATTAGTGGTTGCCGAAGGCTTGGGGGAGGGCGGCTGGGGGAAATGGAGAGCGACTACTAATGGGTTCAGTGTTTCTTTGGGGTGTAATGGAACTGTTCTGAAATTGATTGTGATAATACTTGCACAACGCTGAATAAACGAAAGAACAGTTGAGTTGTGAACTTTACATGGGTGAGTTGTGTGGTAGGTAAACCACATCTCCATGAAGTCGTTATATATATGTTTAAAAATAGAGCAAAACAACAGCGAACAAACAAAAACAACCAGGAAGTGATGGAACTTGGGGGTCCCACCAAATCCTTCTTACGCTGTGAGGCTCTCTCAGAGACAGGCCGGCTCACTCTCTGACATGTCTTAATTGAAACAACAAACAGACACTGCCAATATCTGTCCAGAAAGAAGAATATGACTTATTAGTTTGCTCTACATCTTATCTTCAACTCAAAGGTTTTCAAGTCATTTAAAGCTGAGTGGTTTCATAGACTACCTAATCAACGTACATTTAGTCCTGCACAGAACAACAAAGAGAGGACCAAAATGAGGACCCCAGGAAGGGCAGTTGGAAAGGAGGGAAGATGGAAATTTGTGGCTAAACCGGCAGTGAGATCCAAGGTAAACTAAATGTTGAGAAATGTAGTCATTGACATTGTCAATTTCCTACCTAATAGCTTCTTCCCAATTCTCCCTTCCTATTTGATTTTCATTCGGTTTTCACCCTTCCCCTGAGGCTGCCCCCACCTCCATAGCCTTGGGAGGTCCTGGCTGACTTAGAACACCCAGCAGGTCATATTTTTGTCCCTCCCCCTGCACCATATCCCAGTTACTGATTCAAGAGTGAGTATGGGACCTAACTTGTTCAATCAGAGAACCTTAGGACTCTTGTTTGGGAGACTGGGGCAGGAGCTGTCTTTTCTTTTGGCCAATCTCCTGTGCTGATGTAGAGTAGGATCCATAACCATTGCAGATGACTCATGGTCAGCCTGTGGAGGAAGCTGCCCCATGAGGAGGACCAGGACAGAGGTGCGAACTGAACTCCTAGCTGGAGTGATGCCTGCTCTCTGCCCCTTCACCTCTAGATCTTTCCAGTTACGTAAGCCAATAAGTATTATTTTAATTTAAGCCAGTTTGAGTAGACATTTCTATTATTACAGCCAAATACATAAAAATCAGACAATTCTAATAAATTCTAAACTTACATCTAAACATGATATACATTAAGATGCACAGGAAAATGCCTGCCTGGTACATGGTAAGTAGTAGGTAAGTGTTAGTTATTATTATCAATAGAAGTGCTAGTATTATAAAATGGAGGTAATAATGACTAACCTATCTATTTAATAAGGCATTGTTAATAAGACAAAAAAGTGTGCCGTTCCCCCCTCTATGCATATCCATTATAGAACATTTGAAAAAGACAGAAATATATTTAGAAGAATAAAACAATTATTTACAATCCAACTCTCCAGAAAAAAATTCATATGTTGTTGTTTTTTTCTTCCAGGTTACTTTAAATGTGTACTTGAAAGAAATCTATCTATACAATTTTGCATTCTGCTTTTAAAAAATTTACCATATCTTAGAAGCATTTTCCATTATTTATTCACATTTTGGATTCTTTTCCTTGAGTGGAGTCCTAGAAATGGAATAAGTGAAACTTACAGGGTTCTTCTGAACATGAAATGAGATAATGGATCCAAAAGAAATTCGAAAATTGAAAAGCACTATACACAGATGAGCTCCTGCTGTAATCTCATTATCTCTTCCCCAAACTTGCTTCTCCCCCTGAATTCTCTCTTTTGCTGAATTGCACCAGCATAATCACCACCATAAACAACCAACCACAATTACCGACTGTTCTGTGTTGAGCACGTATTATGTGCTACACACTGGGCAGAACGTGTCAGAGCTTTATCCATTGTTCCAATTAGTCTGTATAAGATCTCTGCTAAAAAGGCCTTATCTTATTTTGCAAAGAGAGTGCTGACCTTTGATGGAATTAAATCATTTAAAGTCACACAACCAGGAATTTTGGAATCCACGTTTTTAGGGCCTGATAGGTGAATTAGAATGTCTATGGAGGCACATTGATGGCAAGAAGGTCTAGAAGCAACGTCACCAGAAACATAATTATAGAAATGAGTCTGTTCACATGAAAGAAAAGACTTTGAGAATGGGGAGGGGAGGGTGGGATATGACAGCCATCTTCAAATATATGATGAAGATTCGCTCAATAAAAGGACAACATTTCTAAGCACAGCTGTGTTTCTGCAGCCTTCCATTATGGATATTATAGAAAGAATGTCTGCATGGGGTAGAAAGGTGACCCAAATATCTTCAGACTGTTTGATTTGGGCGTCTCAAGCTGAGTTATTTCATATCAGCTTTTTGGAAAAGTAATACCATATAGAAGTCACCAATAATAAGAAGTTTTAGCCCAGTCGTAGTGGCTCAGTGGTTGAGCATCGATCTATGAACCAGGAGGTCATGGTTCAATTCCCGGTCAGGGCACATGCCCGGGTTGTGGGCTCTATCCTCAGTGTGGGGCGAACCTTTTGAGCTCGGCGTGTCAGCATTTTGAAAAACCCTAACTTAACTCTGGTGCCGTGTCACATATAGAATTTTTTTTGATATTTGCAACCATAGAGTTCGCGTGTCACCTCTGACACACGGGTCATACATGCGCCATCACTGGTGTGGGGCGTGCAGGAGGCAGCGGAGCAATGATTCTCTCTCATCATTGATGTTTCTATTTCTCTCTCCCCTTCCCTTCCTCTCTGAAATCAATAAAAAAATATTTTTAAAAGAAGTTTTAGTGCAAGGAGTTCCCCACACTGAGGTTGTTTTAATCCTCGTTTTATATGTTTTACACGGAAAGGAGAAGAAATCGTTCAAAGAAACACCGAACGAGAGCGCTAACACGTGTGGCATCGTTCTGGGCAGCTGAGAAGTGGCCATTGCGTAGAGGCAGAACTCACCAAGTACAAGTCTTTCAAATAAAGACTCGGGGACAACAAATGAAAGTCAGTAAGGAGACAGAGTCAGACGCCATAACGACTCCTCCAAAAGGGATTTGCAGCCAGAGGCCAGTTTTCTCAGAGCTAATAAAGATTAAGCTTCGGGGCTACTCTTGCCCCAGTCTCCTCCAAGGCCCTGGCAGAGACCCCCAACAACCTTACACTGTTTGTCTTTACCAGGGCCCCCAAGAGTGTCATAAGTTTTAGGCCTTAATCCCTTATTCCCTTTAAGCCTGTAAACCAGTTCACCATCGAAACAAAACTTAGGATACATGTAGTGTGTTTAAAGTTGTTTTTGAAGCCTGTATTTTCAGACTTGCCCGCACACCCGGATTGTGATCAGTTAAATCGATATTATCTCTGGAAACAAAGGTATTTACATGTATACTCCGGGGCCAGATCCCTTCCCAGGCCTAGACTCTGCTCTGGCATGACTGACTTTGGGTGTTCTGTCATCTAGACCCGTAGGAGGTAGAAAGAAGACTCCGAGTTAAAATATTTAAATCGTAATTACCTAGATATGAATCATATAAGGTTAAACCTGTTCTGCTTCAAGCCCCATATGTCCCTCTGGGAAGCGATTCCGTCATCAGTAACAGGAAACACAGCAGCCTTCGAAGCAGAAGAGAAAGACGGGACAGCTGGGTAACTTTCTAACCCCTTGAGTCACATTTTTATAGAGTGGCTTCTGTTTATGAATAGAAGTGTGATTTTAAAGAATATGACAAAGCTATATTAAAATGCAAGCAAAAAGAATGGCCAATAAAATATATATATATATATATCCTACATTCAAAAGCTGTTAAATCGCGTTGTTTACCCATATCTTCAGAAAAAAAAAATCACTTCTACTGTCGTAGTAAACAACCTGCTTCCCTATTTATAATGGCCTGGCAGTAATAGCTAATTTGCCTACAAATGTCAGGCAGTCATAATACTCTGGCCACTCAGTGTGTGTGTGTGTGTGTGTGTGTGTGTGCATGTGTGTGTGTTATATATATATATATAATTGATTTTAGGGAGAGGAAGTTGAGAGGGATAGAGAGATTAAAACATTGATCGACTGCCTCCTACACACCCCACACTGCGGATCGAGCCCAAAACCTGGGCATCTGCCCTGACCGGGAATTGAACTGGTGCATGAGCCGATGCTCAACCACTGAGCCACACCGTCTGGACTCCACGGAGGGATTTTTTTTTTTAGACTAATATTTTCTGACGTCTGATTCCTTTATATCACCTTATCCTTGGGGATTTAGAATTTCTGAGGTAGGGGCTTAGGAATTTGCCTTTTTATACAATTTCCTAGTTGCTATGGAAAAGCATCCTGATTTGGGAGCAAAAACCTGGTTTACCTCACCTGAATGGGTGTTAGGTAAGAAAGCGTCAAATGAATGAGTGAGGGCTGCTCATCTAAGTATACACCTAAGTATACATCTAAGTATACATTTAGGGACATAAACTTTACCCCCCCAACAATGAAGTGCAAACTTCTGAAGTGTACATGGAAGAGAACTCTTAGGAGATAGTCTGATTTTGAAGAAGACAAAAGAAACGGGATTATTTTAGGACTTTTTGACGCACAGAGGGTGACGAAATGAAAACACAGTACTCTGCAAATGACTTGGTAACTGCCCTGAGCATATTTAGTATGAAAAATTATTGTTTGGGGATTGCAAGGATAGGTATGGGCCTCTCAGTGTCATTAAATAAAAAGAGGGTAACACTTTAAAGTTAAGAATATTGATAAACAGGGCAATAAACTCCTATTAATGATCGTTCAGTGACTTGAAAATGCAACTAAACTTTTTTTCAGGGTGTAACTAATTTTAGAAGGAACACTCCCTACATCATTTTTCCATATTTCCTTGTCGAATCCCATGATACAAGAGCTCAGTCTTGAATAGACAGTCCCAAAAACACAAATATCAGGGCCACTGCTCTGAACTCAGTAATGTCACTTGCATTTAGATTCACAGGAATAGAGAGACCCCCAAGTTCAAGTCCCTGATTTTTTGGGCAGGGAAACAGGCCCCAGAGGGACTACAAGACGCACTCAAGGCTCCACAACAGATCTGCAACTTGCGCAGTCACTTGACACTGTTTCCACACATACTTTCCTAGAAACACTTGTCCATGGTAATGTGTTGCTTCACCCTCCTTTCACCTCTTAAAGTTTCTTCATGATCTCCACTATTGTACATTCATTTTTCATGGAATTACACAAATTGGGGAAGTGAGACAGGTGTTTAATTTTTTTGAAATATATTTTTTTTATTGATTTCAGAGAGGAAGGGAGAGGGAGAGAGAGATAGAAACATCAATGATGTTGGCTGCCTCCTGCACACCCCACACTGGGGATGGAACCTGCAACCCCGGGCATGTACCCTGACCGGGAATCGAACCGTGACCTGCTGGTTCGTAGGTTGACGCTCAACCACTGAGCTACACCAGCCGGCAGATAGGTGTTTAACTTTCACACTTGACAGAGGAGAGTCCACGTGATGAAGGGCGTGGCTTGTTCATAGTTGCACAGCTGTGCTAGTCAGCTCCGGCTGCCATAGTGAATTACTGCAGACTGGGTGGCTTAAATCACAGGAATTGATTTCTACAGACTGGGAAGTCTAAGATCATGGTTTGTTGATGAGAGCTCTCTTCCTGGCCTCCTTTTTACTCTGTCCTCACATGGGAGAGGGTTCGGGAAAGGGTGAGAGGAAGAAGCAAGTTCTCTGTTCTCTTCTTATAAGGGCACTAATCCCATCACGAGGGCCCCATCCTCAGGACCTTTTCTAATTCTAATTATCTCCCAAAGACTCTACCTCCAAACACCATCACAGTGGGGAGTGGGGATGGGGTCAGGGCTTCAACATATATGTTCAAAAACATGTATGAACTTGGGGAGGTTACACTTTAGTCCACAGCAATGGTACTAGGACCAGAATCCAGCATAATTGGTTTCATTCAGTATATGGACCCTGAGGGAGGAGATACCCACTCCTCTCTCAGGCTACTAGTGGTTAACTGTGCTCAAATTTTAAAAATAACAACAACAAACAAAACAGAGCCAAACAGCCATTCCTCCACATAGGCCTCTCACACAAACTGCATGTGAGGGCAAAGCCTGCACCCAACTACCTGCCTCTGTGCCCAACTGCCTGCCTGCACTGTTTCTGCCATCTGAGCCAGCCCTTATAAAGGAGTTCCTGGAATCCTATTTCAACCAATAGGACTGAGGCTTTCCACAGGGAGTTGCACAGCTTCAACCAATCAGAGCATCTCTACCCTAACCAGTCAAACTGAAAGGATTTGGAGTCCTCATTTGCATGAGGACAGATCCATCAGGGATGGCGTGGAGGGGGCACTTCTGTCTATATAACCCAGCTCCCCTCTGGCTCTGGAAACACACTTGTCCTTCCCACTGAAGACTTGCTACCCTGGCTGGAGCAGCCGGGAGCGCAGGTGCAGTGCGGAACAGAGTGGAGTGGACCAGACCAGAGTGGGACAGGGCTGCCTCGCTGAAGCAGGGGCCTGGCACCCAGGGCTGCGAACGAGGATGGGTGGACAAGTGACACTGCAGAAACATGTTGAGGTCTCCCCTGCGTGGGGGCCCTGCAGTATGACTTACTCAAGTCTCCTCAGTGCCATAAGGAACGTATGGGAATCACTAAGGGAGCAAGCGCTATGGTGGGAAATGGCACTCCGGGGCTTCGGGAGGTGATGCTCTCTGACATCTAATTGAGCAGAGGAAGAAGGCAGATGCTTTCAACAGGTAGACGTTGGAGAGTGGACTCGCGGGCCCAGGAAGGGCTATCATGGAAAAGGTGTGGGTTGTCTTTGGGGAATGGGGCAGAGCCTGTTTAACAGGCAGGAACGGTGCAGGGCGTGCACCGAGGCTGGAAAAATCCAGTGCTCTCCCTGCTCCGCTCTGTTTAATCTATGGACCCCGGCCTCTTCCTTTTTACTGTTTTCTGGGACAGAGGCCCTGCCGTTTCCTTGGTTGAACCTTGAAGGGACTAGCGAGGACTCTGAGAGGGGGGGTTATAAATCACATGGCTACTGAAAGAAAACAAAGCCCTGGTGAGGGCGTGCCAATGGTGAAATGGGGCGGCAGAACGTTCTCCCAGATGAAACACAGTGGAGCAAGAAGGCACAGGGGAGCTGTTCTCTTGCTAGTGATCTTGACTCGAAGGAGAAAGCAACACGATCTTTTTACCTATAACACAGGAAAGGCGACCTGTCTGGGTTTAAGGTCAAACGTGGTCCTTGCAACCACTGGTCTCCAGTGGGAGGCAGCCAAATCTGGCGCGACTGGCCTGGGAAGGAAGGGCAAGCAGAGGGCCCAAGGAACAGAGGTCAACAGCGTGCAAAACACCGCCCAGGACCGCGGGGAGGAAAGGGCGAAGCCGGCTCCGGGCGAGCGGCTGGGAAGGGGCGCGCCCTGCGCAGGGGTCGGGAGAGGAGGAAGCTGCCTCATTTACCCTTCCCCGTTTGGGGGTGGGCCCCCGGTAACCTGCCAGGACTGGGGGAAAAGAATGTACCCTGGC
>NW_006299479.1:275405-320468 GCF_000327345.1 Myotis davidii | reverse complement strand
CTCGGGGTGGCCGGGGTGGGTGGGCAGCGCGCTCCCCGCGGGACAGTGCTGGCTTTCCCTCCGGGCAGCGACTGGGGCATCCTTTGTGGGCGAGGTGGGCTCCGGTTTGGGGGGGCAGCCGCTCCCCGGCGTGGCCCCGAGGAAGTGCCGAGGGTCCCGAGCGCAGGGCGAGCGCGCTCCTGCCCGGCTGCGGGCGTCCCTCGGCCCGCCGCGCGCCTGCCTCCCTCTCCGGGAGGTCCTCCGTGCTGGCACCCGGCCCCGGAGGGGAATTCTTACATAGCGCCGTTTGCCTGAGTCTGGAAAAGGGGGGGTTGGGGGTGGGGGGAACCCTTCTCTGGCGGCCGGGGTGGCTCCCTTTTGAGAGTGGGTTCCCCCGAGGAGGGAAGGTGAAGGCTCTTTTTTGGTTACCCTACTTTTTTGCTGTCATTCTCCCAAGTCCTAGTAGTTGTGCATCTGATAAGCCCTGTAAGCATTTTTGTGCCGCGAGGTGGGTCAGTGGCCTGGGTTGCGGACGATGCTGGCGTCGCGGCCGCGGGACTGCGGGTCGGCTCTGCCTAGTCGCCGCCGCGCCACGGAAACCCTTCTCGCTCGCGGGGGACCGGGGACCCCGTTTCCACCTGCCTTCTGGAAATGGCGCTTGGGCGGTGGGGCTGGCTGGAATGAGTGTGTTTCTGCTGTGTCGTGGATATTTCTTTTCCCTGTTCACGATCTTCAGAAGGACAGTTTCTGCATCGTTAGCTGATCTCAGAGAGAAGTGAGACTGGGTCTGATGACATAGGAATCGACAGACTCTCTAATAAAAACCGCAAGTTAGAATGTGTTCTACAGAAGGCTTAACTATTTCCACGGGTGAAAATAAATCTAACCGGGAACAAACTTTGGCAGATGGAATGGCTGAGAACGTTTGTATTTATTCTGCTTAAAGCTTTAAGGAAGGGGTTAGGGGGAAAAACACGATTCTGTAGGGAGAAAGGGAACTTAAATTTTAAGTAGAAATAGTTCATGTTTATATAAAAATACTTTTCAGTGATGATTTTAGCTTCCACACAATGGTTAGTTAGATATATGTCTTTAACACCCCCACCCCTCCCAATATGATGTTGCTTGAAAGCAAGTCAGATCAGTGGGAGGGGAAGGGAAAAAAAGGATTTTGTATAGAATATAGAACTTAAAAGCTGACAAAAACCATTGTTCACACTCTTACCTCACTTCCCAGGGGTATGAGTAACTGGTGAATTCACAATAAAGGATTCATCAGTTGTAAAGAACATCGTCCTTTCAAGTTTAAGCAGAACATTAACACCAGTATGCCTGCAGAGAAAGAACTAACAATAATGAGGATTTGTTGTGGATTAGATTTTGATTGTTACCCACAATATTGTTCAGTTGAAAAGTCTGGCTAGACAGTAGGAAATAGACATTTCCCAGGAACGGTTTCTACATGCTATTTTATGGTAACTCCTGTTCTTGGGAACTATATTTTTGCCCGCACTAAATTATTTTTCAAATTTTTTTTTTCATTTGTCAAGCAGGCAGAATTGTATTCATTTGTGTGTATCTTGATTTTACTTCTTTGTTGTCAGGCAAAAGATTGCCCGAGCCTTAATTTAGATGAGAATGGCCTAAATGTGGATGTCTCTGGGAAGGTCCCTATTGACATTAGCCAAAGGGATTCTAGCCAAATCCCCGATCAGGTTGCTTGGCACAGAATTATTAATTGGAGAATCTTTAGTGTTGCTTGGTGTTGACTGAATTAATCTCTTACACCTGTTTAAAAAGAAAAAAAAACACCTCTGTACTCCGGGTCACTTCCTCTTTTAAATCCAAGACAAATCCTGTGTGTGCAAGCTTCCGTGTGGAATTCTCAAATGGCACTTGTGCTGAAACTCTGCACTGTACAAAGTGGACATTGAGACTTACGAGAGCAGAGCTTGAGTTCTTTCTGCCACGTTTAAAAGTAAGTGGACCCGTTGATAGCCAATTTTCAGAAAAGTCAAACTCGAAGTGTGACAGCTGCCGCAGAAGGTAAAGAAGCTTTGTGTTGGGATATTTGAGTCGTGGTATAGAGGATGTCTGATTATGACTTGGAGATAGGAATACCAGTCCTTATTTTATCATAACTGTCTTTGAAATCTTTTGATAAATATGATAAACTAAGTGTTAACAGTCAGGTCCCCCTTTCATAGAGGGAATTTGTTTCATCATCTAAACCCGTCTGCCCCCTATTGTAGCCACATGTGGCTACCGAGCTTGCACTTGTGGATAGTGAGATTGAGGAATGAATTTTCCATTATATTTAATTTTAATTAATTTACTTTTCCATTTAAAGACTGACACTCAAATCAGTGACTGGAAAACTTTTAGCTATGTTTGAGATAGCTTGGCTATGTGAACCCACATCTTAAACTGTACATTTTATTGAATATAAATGCAGATCAGATATTTCCTATGAAAATTTAGCATCTGCCTGGAGGTGTGCTGTCATTGTAAAATACACACCAGATTTTGAGGACTTCGTATGAAAAAACTGCAAAATATCTCAATACTTTTTACATTGATTATATTAAAATGATAATATTTTAGAATTGGCAGAGTAAAATATATTAATATTAGTTTTGGTTGTTTCTTTTAATTTTTAATATGGCCACTAGAAAATACTACATCCAGGGCTCACATATTTCTACTAGATTGCTCCTTTAAAAAAAATTTTTTTTTATTGATTTCAGAGAGGAGGGGAGAGAGAAAGAGAGAAACATCAATGATGAGAAAGACTCATTGATCTTCTATCTCCTGCCCACCCCACACTGGGGATCCAGCCTGCAACCTGGGCATGTGCTCAGACCTGGAATCAAACTGTGACCTCCTGGTTCATAGGTTGACGTTCAATCCCTGAGCCATGCCGGCTGGGCTGGATTGCTAATTTCATGTCTTGCTTGAGTTGGTCCTGCATATGTTTTTATTAGCACAGTTTAAATATATTGCTTTCCAACCCCCCTTCTCCCAATAAACTCTTGCTTGAAGTCAGTCCAGTGTGATGGTGTTTTCTTAGGACAATTTTGAATGTTATTTTATCTCTATTGTCGTTTTTTTTTTCCAATTAAATTTTATTTAGAAATTTCAAGCTTCCATAAAATTGTAAAAATTGTACAAACAACTCTCATACCCTTTACCCAGATTCACCAGTTGTTAACATTTCCCCTACTTAGCATGTGCTTTATCATTCATTCTGTTATGCATTTTTTTGCTGAACTGTTTGAGGTTAAGTTGTATATATCATGCCTGTTTACCTTTGGAAACTTCCTCGTGTGTTTCCTAAGAACCAAGGACATTGTCTTACATAACCTTAGAATCGTTATCAACTTAATGAAATTTAACATTGATGCAATGATTCAATCAAATCAAATACTGTCTGTATTTGTTTGTCAGTTGACCCAATAATATAAAGCATTTGAAAACATGGTTATTTTTAAAGCTAAAGAGCTTTAGAATTCTTGGCAGAATATGTGAAAGGTTATTAATTTTCTCCAAATAGAAAAATCATTTTTTTAAAGTCCTCTGATATTGTCAACTTTGGAAAATAAAACCCTTTAACATTCTTTATATTATGTACCCTTACTGAATTCTCAGGCTTTTGCATTTTCCTTCTCTTTTTAAAAAATATATTTTTATTGATTTCAGAGAGGAAGGGAGAGGGAGAAAGAGATAGAAACATCAATGATGAGAGAGAATCATTGATCGGCTGTCTCCTGCACGCCCCACCCGGGATAGAGCTTGCTACCCTGACCTGGAATCAAACCATGACCTCCTGGTTCATAAGTTGATGCTCAACCACTGAGCCACGCCATCCTGCATTTTCTTTTTGAAATAAGAACTTACAGCTTAAATATTACATAGGTAGTGCTGTTCATTATAAAAATAAAAAAAATACATGTAAACATGAGAAATGAAAAAGAATCTGAAATCCTGTTACTCAGGGAAACCTGACGGCAGACATTCTGGTGGTGCAAAGCCTTCTGGATCTTTCAGATACATGGGTTCTATATCAGTGGCATATGTTGCATATTGAAGTTGGTACCTAACAAGTATTCATTTGAATTGTCCTAAACTGAACTATTGAAAGAAAATAAAGTTACCTGTGTGATAAAAAATAGGGATAAAATTTTGCCCAGTCATTGTAGTCTCTTGGAGGGGGCAATTTGAGAGGATTTGAAATCTCCCACAATCCAGTGTTCATGAGTTGTTTTTTTTAAAAACGAGATGAACGGGATTACTCTAATGCTCGCTGCTGTAATGTAGTGTACCTTCATCTGTGGCCCGAGATGGAAGGAGAACCATGGAGGTACATTGGGATAGAAATGAGTTCCAGTCCTTTGTTTCATATGTAACTAATAATTCCTTTTGCTAAGGGAAGTTTTCTTCCATAAGTACCATGAAGTCTCTTTTAATGACATCTTTTTAAGCATAACAGAAATCTGTTTTTAAAATGGGAATTCTCATTTGTTATTCACACTCCTGGTGTCCGCTGTTAAACAGCACAGCAGTAAAAACAAGTCCTGCACGGTGCTTTTTACTCTAGTGAATGCCCTTGCTTGTGATTTCTAGGCCCCACCCCAGGGATTCTCAGTGAGGGCATCTGGGACTCTCATTTCCAAATGCTTCCTAGGTGATTCTTCTGAGCACGGAGAGCAAAACAAAACAAAGCTCCAGCAAAGAAAAACCCCACTAGAACTCATTTGGGCACCCTGTCTCATTACATGTTCCCAAACAGGCTGGTGAAGTAGGTATTCTTATCTCACCTAAAAATGGAGTCAATGGAGCCCCAGGGTTTATGGTTGCACATCAGGGCCAGGGTTGAGTCTGTTTGTCCTGATCTCAAGTCTGTTGCTCTTTCTTTCCTCTACATCAGTATGTTTCATAATCCTTCCCTTTTGGCTGCAGATTCCCTTTTATGTATGTCTACCTATCTTTCCCAGGACAAAAAATCCTGATAGGAGTATATTCTGTGAAAGAAACTAATTTCATAGAAACTACTACCTATCATGAATCAAAATATGCTGAAGGGTGTAATTACAGGGAACTCTGTGTTTTACATTTTCTATGGCTTTTTAAAAACTTTTAGTGCCTTTTATTTAAAAAAAAAAAAACATCTTACCAGAGGATATGTTTATTGACTTCAGAGGGAGAGACAGACACACACACACACAGACATCGAATGGTTATATGCACCCTGACCTGGGATTGAACCTGCAACCTAGACATGTGCTCTGATCAGGAATTGAACCCGCAACATTTTTGGTCTCTGGGACAATGGTCCAACCAACTGAGCCACCCAGCCAGGGCAAACTTTTAATTTTAATGCCTTTTAAATATAATATACAGGTTCTTTTTTGTTTTGTTTCTTAATCCTCAACCAAGGATATTTTTCTTTTCTTTTTTAGAGAGAGTGGGAAGGGAAGAGGGAGGGGGGAGAGAGAAACGTTGATGTGAAAGAGACCCATCGATTGGTTGTCTCCCGAACATGCCTCCGCCGGGGCAGGGGATCAAACCTGCTATCCAAGTACATGCTCTTGACCAGGAATCGGACTCACAACCCTTCAGTTTGTGGGCCAACGCTCGAAGCACTGAGTCACACTGACCAGGGCATGTGCAGGTTCCTTTTTTAAAATATTAATCTTGCTTCATCTTTGTGTTCAGCAAAAAAAAATTTAAGAAAACATGTGGAGAGTCTTACAAAACTCTCGGTATGGGGCTATTTGGCAGAGAAAATACTACGGGTACCAGATTTACAATCACTGGCCTCGTTGATAGACAAAACATTGGGAAGAAGTTGATTCAGTAACCAATGGCTGGGGTAAGATTGTGGTCTAGAAAAAAGATACCCAGCATTTGGAGTAGGGCACCCATGGGGGTGGTTTGTTGAGAGGTCAGCACAACCTTTTCAGTCTGCCTTCGCCTAAAGCAGTGATGGTGAACCTATGACACGCGTGTCAGTGGTGACACGCGAACATTCTTTTGGTTGATTTTTCTGTGTTAAATGGCATTTAAATATATAATATAAATATCAAAAATAAAAGTCTTTGTTTTACTATGGTTGCAAATATTAGAAAATTTCTACATGTGACACGGCACCAGAGTTAGGGTTTTTCAAAATGCTGACACACCGAGCTCAAAAGGTTCGCCATCACTGGCCTAAAGCCTAGTGATTGCAACATGGCTCTTTCAGTTCCGCAGGGCATGCTCTGATGTGCCGGCATTCAGAAGAAGAGACTGTCTCTTCTTGTATATCTCCTTTTAAGAGTGAAGAAACCTTTCTCCAAGCCCACCAGCACAAGACCCCCACAGGTCTTACTGGGCAGAATTGTGTCAGATGCTTCTAGCCAAACCAGAGGGGAATGGGACCTCTGTGATCACTTAGACTTCGGGTTGGGTTCTGTTGCGAAAGAGGGCTGTGGGTACTGAGTAGATAACAACCCAGTGCTTACTGCAATTTGGGTAGTTCTATAGCTGGGCTAACTGGAAAGAAAAAGACCTAATTTTTTCTCACCAGGAGTGTCCGTGAATTAAAAGGCGAAATGAGACATTGGAGGAAGCATACACAGTGCAGTTATTGGGATGTTGGCACTTCATTTTGAGGGATATTCAGAATAAAATGGCTGGGATGAAGTATGTGAAAAATTGGATATGAGACCTGGGTGATAGTTAGCCTAGAGAAGAAGAAAACCTGGGATTTAGTGGTGGTGGTCTAGAACATAGTATTTTTGAATATTTTTACTTTGTTTCTGGACGGCTAACTGATGCCTTGCTTAGGTTGAAGCAGAATTTTTACCTGGAGAAATGAGCTGATAAGAGTGTAGGACCTTTTATTTTACTCCCTTTAATTATGAACATTTCCAACATAATATAATAAATATATAAAAGATACTCATATATTCACCACCCCATTTTGTTACATTTTAACACTTCCATATTTGTCTTAGCCTTTCTTTCTGAAACAACTAAAGTATTATAGATACGGAAATAGAACATTACGATAGGCCTTTACACTTTTCCACATGCCATTAACCAACCTTCCTTCCAGAGGTAACTCTTATTTTGAGTTGCGAGTTGAGCATTCCTATTTCTGTTTGCATGCTGAGAGAGAGCTCTGTCATCTCTTTGGATTCCAGAGAAACTTGCTTTGGCTCTTAGTTGTAATAAATATTGGTTTATCAGTGTAGTGTTCATTGTTTGATGGTGTTTTGTGATATTTTAGAAGGTAAGATGGCTAAGATACTTGAACTGTAAGTAGAGGTAGTGCCATACTCCTGAACACACCCAGCATACAGAGCACCATTCCTGGCCACCCAACATCCGAAGCCCCTGGGTATTTTTGAGTTTTTAAAATTTAAAAGCACACACACAAACTATACACACACACACACACACACACACACACACACACCAGTGTATTTTCATAAAAGATAATTTGTGCAACTACCACCAAGGTCAAGAAATAGAACAGCCCCCCCTCACCCTTTCCAGTAACTGTTACCCTGACTTTTATTGCATGTAATTACTTCCTGCTTTCCTTTATAGTTTTACCGCCTAAGCATTCATTCCTTAACACCATATTTGGATTTTTTTCCTGTTCTCTAGTTTTATGTAAATGCAGTCCTTCAGTATGTATTCTTTAGTATCTGGCCTCTCACTAAACATGGTTTTGGGAGTCTGTATTGTTGAGTATAGCTGTGGTTCCTTTGTTTCCATTGCTGTGTAGTACTCCATTGTGTATGAAGAAACCACAATTTGTTCTGCGATTGATAGACATTTGGGATGTTTCCAGATTGAGGTTATTGAGAAAACACTGTTCTCTCCCTGGCTTGCCTTTTCACTCTCTTAATGATGTCTTTTGAAGTTCTTAATTTTAATGTCTAATTTACCAGTTTGTTTCCCTTTTAAATTATTTTCTTTCAAAGTGATTTAAAATTACAGTAGGTGCTTTTTGTGTCCTATTTGAGAAGCCCTTTCCTACTCGGAGGATATAGTTATTATTCTACTGTGTTGTAGATTAGAGGCCTTTTGTTTTGCCTGTCACATTTGAAAGTACAGTTTACCTGGAAGTGATTTTTGTTTAGTTATGAAGCATCAGTTTTTTAATTTCTCTTTTCCATATGAATATCTAGCATAAACCAGCTTGCACCATTATTGTCAAGGTCATCCTTTTCTTTCTGTTTTCCCATGACACCTTTGTTGTTAATATCTCTACTTGTATATGGATGAGTCTGTCCAGGTCACTGATCCATTTCTTTTATATTAGCTCATCTGATGTTGATTCTTTCTAATGTATTTTTCATTTCAGTTATTGTATTCTTCAGGTCTGTTGACTTTTTTTTTTTTTTTAGGTCTACTTAGTTCTTTATACTTTCTAACTCTTAGTTGAAATTCCAAGTTCCTATATTCCACTCTCTAGTATGGTAAGCATTCTTATGACCATTTCTTTGAATTCATTATTAAGTAAATTATTTATCCATATTTCCTATAAGGATTAGACAAAATAGCTATTTCTCCACATCTTGAAAATAGTGGCCTTATGGAGAAGTGGCCTCAGTGTAGGCTCTGTGTGCCAGGTGGTTTTGGCAGGCCAATAGGAACTGAGGGGGTGTCTAAGGTGTCAGGAGCAGCTCTGGATGGGGAGGGCAGGTGTAATAATGCCCTGTTGGTCCTACTTGCTCTGTTTGTTTGACCTGAAATGGGCGTGGGAGGTGTCTGAGAATGTGCTGCAGGGACTTAGCAGGCAGGCTAGAGCACCTCGATAGAGCCCCTACCCAGCTTAAATCACCTCTAACCCTGGAGTGTTCTCACATCACCTACTGTGAGAGCATCCGCGGCTCCTCAGCTTTCTCTGTACAAAGTGTTCTCTGTAGAAGTGACCTCTGTCCAGGTGCTGTGCGCCTGATGGTTTTAGGAAGCCAGTCGGAGCAGAGCAGGACCCTATGGTGCCTGAGGCACTGGTTTTCCGACTGGGGTGGCTCCTAGCACAGAGGTCAGGACCCTGTTGTTCTGCCGGCTTAGGAGCCAGAAGGCTCCAGGCATTGTAGCCGGAACGCCCTGCCCTGCGTTTGATCTTGCACGTGGGCCAAAGCCCCCAGGTAGAGCTCCTGCCAGCCCTAAGTGGAGGGGACGTAAACATGGCCCTCCAGAGGCAGCGGCCGCTCCCCTAGTTCACCTCCTTCTCTAGTCCATCTCTTCTCTCGTTTGTTGTTCAGAAGCTGTTCATCCAGCCGTTCGTCTCACAGGAGAAATTGCTCTCTCTATTCATATGTATTTGAGTTTGTTCGTGGAAGGGGGTGAGTTCGGCATCTGCCTGTGCCGCAGCCACCTTGGGCCCCCTAACAGTCTTTTTAAATAATTAGCTTTGGGTTTTGTTGATCGTCTCTATTGCCTGTGTATTTTAATTTTATTACTTCCTGCACATTATTTTCTTCTTTCTACAATTCATGGGATTAATTTGTTCTTTTTCTAACAATTTGAGATGACTGCTGAATTAAAATTTTTTCAACCTTCTTTTCTAATGCGTTTATGTAAAGCTATAATTTTTTTTTCTGAACAGGGCTTGTGCTGCAGTTCACCTGTTTTTTTTAAGCTTTCTACTTAATTTTTAAAATTGATTTATAATTGACATAGAACATTTTGTAAGTTTACGATGTACGGTGTGTCAGCATAAGAAATGTCCAAACTGGTAAGAATTTTAATGAGTTTATTTGAGCCAAACTTATAAAATTTACTCTAAGCAACTTTCCAATATACAATGCAATATTATTAACTGTTGTCACTGGACTATTAAAAGTTTTGTACTTACCATTGTGTTACAGTTGCCTACAGTATTCAGTACAGTTACATGCTGTACAGCCTTATAGCCCTACAGCCGAGGTGTGTAGTAGGCTAGACCCGTGGTTGGCAAACTGCTGCTCGCGAGCCACATGCGGCTCTTTGGCCCCTTGAGTGTGGCTCTTCCTAAGCCTTAGGAGTACCATAATGAAGTTAATAACAATGTACCTACCTATATAGTTTAAGTTTAAAAAATTTGGCTCTCAAAAGAAATTTCAATCGTTGTACTGTTGATATTTGGCTCTCTTGACTAATGAGTTTGCCGACCATTGGGCTAGACCATCTAGGATTATGTAAGTGCACTTGTGATGTTCCCACAGCACCCATCCCTGTCATTAAGTGGTGCGTGACTGTATTTTTTAAATACTCCTCAGATAATTCAAATTTTCAGTGAGGTTGAGAGCCTCTGATTTAGATTTACATATTCTCTTTGTTATTCTTCATGTCTCTTGTATCTCTGACCTTCTTTCTGGGATAAGTTTTTTCTTCCAAAACACACTTTAGAATTTCTTTAAGGGTAGGTTGTTTGATGACATTCTTTTACCAAATATCTTTCTCACTACCTTCCTTGCAAGATAGGTTCATTGGGAATAGAATTTCTTTCATCATTTGAAAGATCTCACTTTACTGCTCATATTTAATGAAACCAGTATCCTACTGTTGAATATAACCCACAACTTGACTTAGCTGTCAGCATAGTTGTTGCTCCTTTAAAGGTAATGTGTTCTTTATCTCTGGCTACTTTTAAGCTTTTCTCTTTGAATCTGGTTTTTAGCAATTTTGCTGTCTGCAGCTAAGTGTGGATTTAAAAAAAAAAAGTACAGTTGATCGTGGGTGTGAGGGGCTTTGACCCCTGTGGAGTCAAAAATCCTTGTATAACTTTTGACTCTCCCTGAACTTAACTACCCTTGGTATTTACAGGGGGTTGGTTCCAGGACCCCTATGTATACCGAAATTTGTTGGTGCTCGAGTCCCCTATATAAAATGGTGTGGATCAGCGATTTTCAACCTCCTTCTCACGGCACACGTAAAGTAATTACTAAAATTCTGTAGCTCACCAAAAAACCTATTTTTTGCTGATATGACAAAAAATAGGTATAATTTTGATTCATTCACACCAGATGGCTATTATTGTGTTGGCTGTTGTCATTTTTTGACAGTAATGGAAGAGTCAAGTATTGCATGTTTTAAAATTTCTAGCAGCACATCAGTGTGCCAAAGGCACACAGGTCGAGAATTGCTGGTGTAGATCAATACACACACTTGGCCGTCCAACTTGTAGTAAGCATCTATTACTCATGGCGATTTCAAGTGAACTAAAAGCCACATTTGATAACAGAATTTTCCTTGATTGGCTGGTTGGACTCTGCCCTGCCCTACCCCCTTTTGAGGAAGCTTTCTGCTTAATGCTATATGAATGTTTTTCTTTATAGAAATTCCCACTCCTCTCCCCCAGCAACTTTTAAGAAAAATTAACACATATGTAATACCCTTTGTAATAAAAAATAAAATTAAAAAAAAAAGAAAAATTACTATTTGAGGTTTGATTCACTTCCACAGGATCTACATTAATAAAATATCCAACTGGGCTGTCATTTTGAAAGAGTAATCTTGTGAATTGGTGCAAGTCATTGAGACTGAATGTTGTCTGGTGGTGTTTTTAAACAATGGAAATAGTAAGCAGGACAGATTAAAATGTTTTAAATATTGATGGAAAAAGATTAAATGCAAAGCACAGACTCAAACCTGATACGCTCCCAGTCACGTTGAGCCATTACAGGTGGTTTTGTGTGTTTATGTGTAGGGAGTGAAGACGCTGAACTTGTCACAGAATGGTGGCAAGTGTATATTGCAGATCTAATACCAATCGCTGTGGATGAATGGTCCTCATTAAACTATCCCTATGGTGGTCTGACAGCTATACGAGCTGTATCGATGTCTGTCTCTGGAAAGCCAGGAGAAGATAAAGTAGAACATAAACTCCAAGTCTAGTTTGAGGTCATGAAGGTTGCTTCAGTAAACATTATCAAGAAGAACACCCTTTTGGCATTCTTTTTACTTGGTAATTTATGAAGATAAATTTCTTTTGGAAATTTATCAGTGCTACATCAGTTTATGGAACATTTTGGAGTTTCATGGCAAAAATGTTTGGAAGAAAGTAAAGAGACAAAGTGACCAGAAGGGTAAAAAATGTCTTATACAAATATAGATAAGATTACATCATTTTATGCGAGCATATGTTGGCCAAGTGAAATTTTATCATGTTAAGTATTACTGCGACAAAGATACAGCGGCTTCTGTGATGTTAGATTTACATACATTTGGAAATGTTTGAAATCAATTTTTTTTTTACAGGGCCAAAGAATTCACTTTAACATGAACATGTGTTTTCATCCTGGCATTAAGTATTACAAATGAATTGCAAACTTTTTTCCATTGAGCTTGTTAATAAATAACTGTTCCCAAGAGATGAGCAGGGCAAAGAAAAATCATTCTAGTAGAAGCCAACACGGATCACCCAAATTTGGCTTGGGTACTGAGTTACCAGGTAGTATTACATACCTAAATAGCTGCTTGACTTGCCTGTTTCTGAAGGGTTCAAGGTGATCTATTTATTTCTGATGACTTCGTAAGACTATTTAGCAGAAAAACAAGGAGGGATTTTTGTAGACTGTGTGCTAACACGTGCTGTTGGAAATTACTGAGGAGACTTTTTTTTTTGGTAAAGGCACTATTTTATAATCATATTATAAAATCAACATGTAATATAATTAATGGGAAACTTGACGATTTTCAATTTACATACTAAATCTTGGAAGTTCAGCATATATTTACCTTTATAGCCGCATCTCAATTGGGATGCTAATCTTCCTGGGAAATACTTGATCCAGTAGGCTCACCTTCTGTCTGCACTCAGACTGTTTCCTCACCTCTCCTGTCTCCTGGGCTCAGAGTGGCCTGTTTCTGTCCCTTTGACCACACTGAAGTGACTGGTGCTCCGTAACCTTGGGAAATGGTGGGCTGGCATTTCAGTTGGTACTGCTTTCTGTCCTGGTTTCTCCCTCAGCAGTGGACTTGTGTACGCCTTCATGTTGATAGTTTTTTTAAAATATATTTTTATTGATTCTAGAGAGAGAGGATGGGAGAGGAATATAGAGATAGAAACATTGATAAGAGAAACATCAATCAGCTGCCTCCTGCATGCTCCCTTACTGGTGATCGAGCCCCAAACCCGGCATGTGCCCTAAATGGGAATCAAACTGGTGACCCTTGGTTCATGGGTTGCTGCTCAACCACTGACCCATACCATCAGAGCAAATGTTGATATTTCTTACGGTTCTGTTCTCCATTTCAGCTGCAGTCTCCCCAAATGATCCTACCTAATCTCAGGGTTTAACATTCTTTCAACTTGTTACTGAATTGCAAATTCATAATTCCAGCCCTGGAATTCCTGGAATACAGGTCTGGAGTTCCTGACCTGTATTTTTGTCTGGGAAATATCTCCACTATTGCCACTTGGATAACCTTTGAATCCTCAAAATACAAGGCACCACATCGGAAACCTGACATCTGACCACCTCCCAGCCCGTGGGGTGGAGGGCTGCATTCTCCTGTGAGCCTCGTGTTATGTGACTTTTCAGGCTATGTACATGGATTCACTTGGCAAAAAAATCCAAACTTGCCATCCTGCATAAGCTTCCTTTTTAAACTTTAATTTGGCATTCATTATCGATCTCCTTGGGTGTAAATGATTACCATCTATTCTCGGTGCTGTTTCCAGATACTGTGTTTAGAAAACAGATGAGGGTCTCCCCTTGAGGACTGACTTACATTCTAATGGAGGGAGCTGGACACTGCAGGTAGTTTCAGATTGCTGGGGGAGGAGAGGAGGGGCTGGTGTGGACAAGGGGACGGGGAGGCATCCATGGCTTGGGGACTGTCCTCAGGAAGGCCCCTCAGGACGCACATTTTGGTGAGAATGTGTCTGTCTCCTCAGGAAGAGCAGGGGAAGGAAGTTCTAGGTGGAGAAACTTGAGGTTGGAAAGACCCTGGCTGGTGTGTGGACACAAGGACGGGTGGTGGAGTGAGGCAGGGGTCATTGGCAAAGGGTGGGAATCCCTTGGAACAGAGCGATGTGTGCTGAGATCCTTTGGAAGGTGTGTGGGGAACAGATCATAGAGGCCAAGGGTGTGGCCACAGCTCCCCAGAGGCCGCCTGACAAGGGGAACAATAGTGCTGTTGTACTTTCCACTGTGGGTGTGGGTGTGTTTGCGCGCATTTACATCCTTCTTATTCCTTCTCTTTACTTGAGTGTAGCCTTTCTTCTCCTTTATGCATTTGTTTAGTTAGGTGGCTTGATCCTAGGGAGGCCCTGAGCAGGTCTGCCTAGGGCTGGCTGTAGTGTGTAGGTTCTTCACAGCACGAGCCCAGGTGATTTTGAGAGTACGTTATTAAAGCTGGGACAGTGAAATGGGGAAGGGCTTAGCATAGAAGAAGCCACAGGAGAGCCTAGGCGGGGTTGCTTTGGCTCACTGGGAAGTCAGAGAAAAGGGGGCCTTGGAGACAAGCTCAGGGGGTGAGCCTGGGATGAGCTGCTGTTACCCATTGCTCCCCTGGTTGCAAGTCTCCTGGAGTCCCTTTGAGTTTAGGAGATGCACGCCTGGCGGGGGGTGGGGGGGAGTGCTGGCATGCTGGGTCCTTTGTTTTGTTTTGAGGGTTTTTAAAGGCTGGGAGTTTAGGGGAGAATTCCATAGAATAGTCATCAGCTTTTCCAGGTGGACCCTGAGGGTCATGAGCCATTGCAGCTGGTCCTGGCGTCACCCACCTGGTTTTGCTGCTTTTCTGGGCCTGGAGCTAAAGTACAACTGAGGCCTAGATGTTATCTCCAGGGAGGGGACCTTCTGGATCTGGCTGTAAATTGCTTGGCCAGTTTGTTCAGCTATCTTAGTTTCCCCATGCTGCTTGCCAAGGGATTTTCCCAGCTTCTTACTGTCCATCCTGCCTCAGTGGCAGCATGCAATACACATACCGACCAGCAGCTCATACTAGCTTTATTACTTTATTTTTAAAATTGCTGATAATTACAATAATGCACATGGATGGGCATAGGTCCCAGACAGGAAGCATTATTGTCTGCAAGCAGATCTGGAGTGAGCTGATAATATAGCCTGTATTTACTTTCAGATTTAGATGCTCTGTAGATCATAGGAAAGATGCCTTTTGACTGCTTTGAACTAGGAGAGGGTGGGGCACGTTCATATTTTTGTTATTTTTACAGTTGTTTTGTTGGACATTAGTAGTTAAAAGTGAACTCTAGCCGGTTTGGCTTGGTGGATAGAGCATCAGACTGCGGACTGAAGGGTCCTGGGTTTGATTCCGGTCAAGGGTACATACCTAGGTTGCAAGCTTCATCCCAGACCCTGGTCAGGGGCATGTGCAGGAGGCAGCCAATCCAACCAATCTATGTGTCTCTCTCACATCGATGTTTCTCTCTCGCTGTCTTTCTTCCTCCCTTCCACTCTCGCTAAAAAATAATGGAAAAATATCCTTGGGTGAGGATTGACAAAAAAAAATAATAATAATAAAAAAGTGAGTTGTGACATCAAGATTGGTATCCGAATATTGTTTGCACCTAGTAAACATAGTGAAACATTTAGCAGAATAGCATGTAGAAATTGCTACTTGTGCTTTAAAATAGAAATTTGTCTCTTTCTGCCCTGTGAAAGTCATTTGGCAAATTGTCTTATTTTGTACTTACAAAGATAAGGGTTATTCACTTAAGAATTTCTGCCCTTTCTTGCCTTTTGGCATCACAGAGCCTTAGAGAGTTAATAGTAAGCATTTGGTTTTCATGGGCTAGTAAAAACTAAGAAAAAATTTTTAGAAAGATAAGGTCAATTCTTAATATTACAGAATACTATTTAAAACAGACTACCTATTTACTAATGCCGTCGTTTTATGAAAAACATTTTAAAGGTGGAAAGGAAGTAATGTTAGAATTCAGGACAGTCATTTCTCAAGAGAGAACAGTTAGCAATTCTGTTGTCCTCTAATCATGTGTGCACACAAATGCACTCTAACCTTATTCTTCAGGAGGCCGCTGAAAACCTGTTGCGGACCTTACTGGCCCCCTGTGAGTGTCAGGGAACCCCTGCTTTAACACAGCAACAAAAACCATTCTACACATTAAAACATGAATGTTTTCAGCTGCATGGATTCGTTTTCTTTCCCTGGATGTATGAAAGGAAAAGGGATCCAGTAGAATCCATTTGAGATCTCTGACACTGGCCTTTCACGTTTGTGGTTGTAACCTTTTCTTTTTTTTTAGTTGATTTTAGAGGGAAGGAGGGAGAAAGGGAGAGAGAGAAACATCGATGTGAGAGAGACACATAGATCGGTTGCCTCTGTGTATGTGCCCTGACCGGGAATCCAACCCACAGCCTTTTGGTGTTTGGGATGACTCTCTACCCAACTGAGCCGCCTGGCCAGGGCTGTGGCTATAACATCTCAAAGTCAGATAGAGCTCTGCAGCCAAAGCAGACATGTTGGATAGTTTCCTGACTTAACCTTGGTAAATTCACTAGGTTGAGTGTTTATTTTAGTGAAATGGGTCTGTCTGAATACTTCCTTAAAAGGTGTAAGTTATTACATTTCAAGTACATGAAATTTTGAAATATGCTAAAAAATTACCTAATTTTTAATGGCTGTGAGAATGCCTTTAATAAAAACAGTATCACAGAGCTTCAAATCAGCCAGAAGTATGTTTATAATTTCTGATAATATTGCCAGGTTTGTGCTTGGAATTCCACAGAAAACCTCCCATCAGTTGTATTTCTATCGTCTGTGACTCAATAGTAATGATTTAGAATGAACGTATTTAATTATTAATACTTAATCAGCAATACTTCTGGGTGTTTTTTAACTTGAATCATTTTACCCTTTGATGGTTTAGAAAGCACTTCCCTATAAAAATTCCCCCAGGCTTGCACACACTTTATTTAATAGATTCTTAGTAAATAATTGTTTAAGTAATACTGGCCCTGAGTTCAAAGGTTAAGCCCAAGTTCACACCATTAACATCATCTTATATTAATGCTCAAGCCTCCTGGCTTTTTGACCTCTGCGTTCAAAGTATGACAGATTGCTGCCTAGCTTAGGAATCATGCAGAATCTCATTCAAGGAAACCTCTTTGTTTCCCAGCCGTGTTTCTTAGATATCAGAAGTTTTTGGAAAGTGGAGTTCTGTCTGTTCTAATGGGAACCAAAGTTAATACTGTAGGTGTCATCTTTTGTAATATCTAAAATTTGAGTAATGCCATAGTTAGATTGCCCTCAAGTGATAGCTAAGATCAAGAGAGGAAATAACTTGCATGTAGAAGGAATATCTCTTAAGAAGACTCATTTAGAGAAATAATTTGCATAGTGCTTTTTAAAAAAATCACAACAGCGACTTTAATAGTAACTGCAGATTCATGCAGACTCCACTTCTCAGCCAATGGAAAGCCAGACCAAGTCCAGGGAGCCAGCAAGCCAGCAGCTCCTGGTGGTTTTCCCTTAAATAAATAGGGCAGCATTAAAATGTTTTTGTAAACATTTGGCAGCTGAATTCCCACAGAATGAAGTGGAGAGAATTATTGCAGCCTGCTCTAGGCATGTTCAGCTTAATCTGGAAAAAGCAACGTGCGGTCCTTTAACCCCATTTCATGCTCCTCCTGGCTTTGGGGATGACTGGCCACGTAAGGATCTCACGTGTTCTTTCGTCCCTGGGTGCCCGTGGTTTAAGCCCCTGTTCTGGGTAATGGTAGCCACAGAGAATTAAATCCTTAGGAACCAGCCCCGCGGTAAGCAGGCTCACATTTGAGTGCGTGCTCTGCGGTCGGCATCGTGCTTAGTGCATTCTCTCCATTTAATCCCCACAAGCAGCCTGGGTGCAGTGTGTGTGTTAGCAGCCCTGTTGTACAGATAAAGCAGCGCATCGCACACTTCTTCTGAGATCAGAAGTGGGGTGAGCAGACGCCCGATGGTTGGACAGGGCACGTCGTCCTACCTGTGGGAATCAGTTTCTCACGATTCCTATTTTATTATGGGACATTGGAAAGAAACAGGAGCCAGTAAAACACTTGAGAATTTTAGGTCCATAAACACTGTTCTGCATCTTATTTTTTTTTTTAAATATAAAAGTACTGCATGTGTTTTTCAATAACTTCTTTTATAAAAGACTTCCTGCTCATCTCAGAGACACATGCATAAAGACAGACCTCGTGTACATCTTGGTGCTTGGACCCTGACCAGTGTAATCCAGATGGACAAATTATAGCCTCGGAGACCGTCTAAGCCGCTTTTAGTCTTGGCAGTGATGCCTCACTTATGGTCGCGACCCACAGGTTGAGAACTGCTGCTTTAAAGGCTCCAAACTATAGGCACCTCTTTGACAGTAACAAGAGTGGACTTTCTTATGCCTTAGGCTCTGAGCAGAACTGCAATTGTCCTCCCATTGGAGAGAAATCAGACTTAATGTTTGTACACATGGGCTTTTACCATGTTAGAGTGTGTGCTCATGTGTTCAGAATAAAACAGTATGTTTTGTAGGCATTGGGCCTGCTCTGATTATACTTACTATTTGCCTTTTTTCTTTTGACAGATTGAATCCATGTAATCATGATTGATATTCAGGCAGGCAATGAACAGGATTAAGAAACCAAAACCAGTGAATTTTGAACTAATTTTAGAGTTTTTTTTTAAAAAGTTGCAAAAATCCTATAGAGGCTCTCCTATACCCGTAGGCCACCTCCCTTAATATTAATATCTGATACAACCACAGTGCAGCCATCAAAACTGGGGGATTGACATTGGTACGGTGCTATTAACAGATTGACAGCCCTGAGTCCAGTAATTTCTCCGCTTCTCCCATTAATGTCCTGTCCCTGTTTCAGGCCCCCCATTTGCATTTACTTGTCATTTCTCCGTCTTTTCCAGTCTCTAAGTCCCTCTGTCTTGCCGAAGTCTTTCCTGTTGGTATTCTTAAATGTCTTTTTGCTGGTAAGGTTCATGTTGGTGCCTCCACTGTGAAGTAATTTGTTTCCCTTTTTGTAGTCAGTAAGTATCTTAGGGAACTATCTTGACACTATGGATTTTAAGTCATTTTAATGTACAAATCACTAGCATCCAGATAGTAAATAGATGTTCCAAAGGCGCTCACCATTGCTAAGATTTATAAGAACTAGAACTGAGTTAACTTGACTTTGCAGGGTGAAGCTTGTACACCTGAGAGGCTGGCATGCAGCACCTTCCTGTCCAAGGAGACATGATTCACTCAGTCATAGGATAGAACCCTCCTCTTTAGAAAGAAGCAGCGCCCTCCCCGCAGGCACCCTCACAAACCCTAGAGCCAGATTAGATGCAGCAGTAGCTTCAGTGAGGGAGGAGGTAATGGGCTTGCTTATTTGCTTGGATTGGGAGCGCTGCACTGGTCCGGAGTGGCTCTGTGAAAGGAGGCGGGGCTTAGCTGGGGTTGTGGGGCGCAACTCTCCAGTGATGATTAAAGGACTGGGGATAAGTTAGGTTCAGACTTGGATTTATTGATTGCCTTCAGCCATTTCAGGTTTTCAACCAAGTTTCTAGAGGCACTTTTTACCAAGTTGAATTTCTGTCCTTAAATAGCTAAACCCTCTTTTCCTGATCCAAATTAATACAATGGAATTTCTTATTAAGAATGAATTATTAAGTAAAATGGAAGCACTGGGCTAGGACAGCAATTGATGTAATTTGTTTTCAAAGCCTTCAAAGTGCTGCAGCGCGCATAGATCACAGGCCCTGGCTTAAGTGCCAAAGCACGGGCATTAATTTCCTTTCGGAGTGGATTCCAGGTTCACAGGATGTCAGAACTGCTGACTTGGCAGTGACGTCCCATTTGTAACATGTTAGATCAGGAAACAGATTGATTTATATGCTGATGTAATGGATCAAGGCACAGTGTGCGCTTAAGAAAATGGAGAGCCCATTAAATAAAAGCATTTCAGAGGGAAGAAGTACAAACATAGAAAAGATCCGATTATACTCTAGATAAGGTGGGGTACGTTTGATTAGTGGATTCCTAGACACGGTCCACAGAGGCTTTTTGTATTTCAGATGATACCTTCTTGAGAGTCTCTGATGACCACAAGGATTAATCTTTCTGAACTCAGAAGTGAATCACTGCAGCAGATGAGCTGTCTGGAATGGTGCCAGTTACTCTCCTTTTTCTTGGTGGTAACTGATGTGAGGGTGTCGCTGCTTAGCTGCCTCTTCCTGTTGCTTTAACCTCTGGTATTTTAGATTCTCTTTAGGGAAGGGAATGCTGACCATCTCAGCACAGAGATCAAATGCACTTACCACTGCTGTGTTGGCCTCAGCGGTTGACCCACACACTGAACGTTTATGCAGCTGTAGCCCTTGCGGTCTTTTATCTAACAGCCATAACGAGTAACGCGTGGAACATTATCTTCGGCGCTGATAAATAGAGGGCTGCCTGCACAGTTCCGACCACTCCACAGCTGGGCCTTGGGTGACCTCGCGTAACTGACTGACCCTGTGTCTTACGTGTATGCATTTTTGGAATCGAAGAGGTACATCTCCATCCCAGCCCACCCCCCACTCCCCACTTGAAAGATTGCACATCACACCTAGAATTCTATTTGTTTAATAGCTAAAAATATACAAGGCCAGCCCTGCCCCGTGTGGCTCAGTTGGTTGAGCCTTGTCCTATGCACCGAGAGGTCCCCAGTTCGATTCCCAGTCAGGGCACATGCTGGGGTTGCGGGCTGATCCCCAGGGGGGGGGGGGGGGGGGCATGCAGGAGGCGGCTGATCGTAATCTAGGTTTCTAGGCATAATCCTTAGATATGGCTCCAAAAGAAGAAAGGCCACCAGGAGAGGCATTTTGGTGCATGTCTTGAACTCATTGTGCATCCTTTTACCATTTAATAAACACCATTGGTGTCCTTTTAAATGTTTTTTTTTCTTTCTTTCTTTGGGGGAGATAGGACTCAGCACCAATCTGTAGCTTCACATGCAGTTATACTGAAGGCACAGGATCTTCTTCTGCTTTAATAAGTGACTATCATCGCAGAGTTACAGTCGATTCTAGTTCATATAGTTGCAAATTGTTCTCCTGATTGGGTTTAATCAGGTAGTTTTCAACTCAGATTGATGTAGGCAACGTTTTACCCCAAATGCTCTTTCTCCCAGCTGTCCAGCAGGTGTTTGCGCTTCCTTCTCTTGTACTAGTGGAGAGCAGGCTAATCTTCATAAGTTTCACAGCAAAAGGTGTAGGATGGTAAATTTGTCCTGGAAAAGGATCGTAATGTATTTCACAATCTAATGTAGGCTCCTGTTGGGGAGGACCATTCGTGTCTGTGTCGTCCATTAGCACAGATAAGTAAGAATTGCTTGGAAAGCACACATTTTCCATGTACTCAAGCCAGGCTTACCTTTCTTTACAGAAAACCATTTTATGTTAATTGCTCTCTTTAAAAATAACAATAGAATAGCCTGGCCAGGTAGCTCAGTTATTAGAGTCCCAGTACACCAAAGTTGTGGGTTCAATTCCTGGTCAGGGCACCTACAAGAATCAACCAGTGAATGCATAAGTGAGTGGAACAACAAATCTCTCTCTCCCTTCCTTTCTTTCTCTAAAAAATATAGAAAAATATAATGCAATTTAACCCTCCTCCCCCCGTCCCCACAATCCAAGTTTTAACATTTTAAAAAAAGCTATTTAATTTATTTTGAAAGAACTTTCACTAGGAAAGACCACCGAACTCCACTGTGGACCAGCCAGCAGAGTGGGCCTATTTCTAGATGTTGGGATGCCTGTGTTTTTTTCCTACTGCCAGAGACTTTGAGGAGCCTTACTGTCCTCAGGCCTAGATGTTATTTCTCACTTGTAAGTTAGGAGTTGGTAATGGCTGTGATCTTTTGCAAAGAAGAGAACGCTAGCCAGAAAAAGACTTTGTGCCGTAGTTGATTCTTTTTAACTAACACAAGGTAAAATTGTTCATGAAATCCATTTTAGTGTTCTGTTTCCACGAATGACACCATCACTTCTTCAGTAACTCTAATCCGTCACCAAGTCTTGCGTGTTTTGCTCTCTGTGATCTCTTGACTCTGTCTCTCCATCACCCTCCTTTAGCCCAAGCTAGCATCGCTCACATGTGGACTGTGCAACTCCAGCTTCCTGAGCCATTGCCCTGCATATACTCTGGGTTCCTTTCACTCTGTTCTTCATTCTCAACCAGAGAAAGCATCAGAACTGCATTTTGAAAATACTAACTTTGTGCTTAAAACCTCTCCACACTTTCAGTGATGAAGACCAAAGTCCTTTCTTGGTCTGCAGACTGTCCAGTCTGTCCCTGCATGCTCCCCTCCCACCTGTACCACTATCCACTTCCTCTCCGCTTACGATGCTCAGAGCTCTGCTCTACTCAGTGCCATTCTCTTCAGGAAGCTGTCCTGATCATCTCATCCACGCCCAAGGCCGAGTCCTTTTCCATATGCTTCTTCAGTGCTGTGCTCTTTTCCTCCTCAGGATGTCTGGGCATGGGATCATGCTTTTTGGGTGTATGAACTGCTGCTCTAGACCGCAAGCCCCGTGAGAGCAGGGGTCATAGCTTTCTGCTCCCCCTTGTGTCCTAAGCATTTAGCTTGTTGGTTTGCAATAAGAGTAGCTGCTCAATAAAATTTGTGTAAGTGAATTGAATAAAATTACTGGAACTTTAGACATGTTATGCTTTTGTGGTTTGATTTATTAAGGAACAGAAAGTAGATTTGCTTGTAATAGAGGAGGCCACAGTTACATGATAGGTTCCCAAGTCAGAAGTATCCAGATGTGGGGAGTGGGGGCTAAATTTCCCATTGATCTTTCGCTCTGATCATGTACATCCAGAGGTCGTTTTTATTCTGGGTTAGCTCCTGGGAAGGGGGTTTGTTTATGACATAATAGTTACAGTGAAAAATTTTAAAAGATCGGTTCTACTCTCCCAGACAACTGAATATGACTGCCTTGGTGTGGCCTTCTTGCAGTAAACGTGTTTTTTGCCCCCCTTTCGTAGGCTCTTGCGGCCAATGCTGGAACAGGATTTGCTGTCGCCGAGCCTCAGATTGCAATGTTTTGTGGAAAGTTAAATATGCACGTGAACATTCAGACTGGGGAGTGGGAACCTGACCCCACAGGCACCAAGAGCTGCTTTGGAACAAAAGAAGAAGTTCTTCAGTACTGTCAGGAGGTAAGAGTGTTGCCAGAAACTTAACACCGCTTTGTTTCTGGGTCACATTTGAGCCTATTTGCCTTAGAAATGGATATTCTATCATTCTTTTCTTTTGACCTAAGACTAAGTGGCTAGAGACTGGTACACCGGGCCTTTGTTTCTAAGCTGTGAGGCGACTGAGACTTCTCGAAAAGGCTTTTGCCTCTGTGTGCCGTGAACCTCAGCTCTCTGAGGAAGGAATTCTGTACAGCCTGCTTCTCTCGGCTTCCACTTGTTATAGGCAGGCGCGAAGCAGACATGTCATGTGTGTGCTGGTGGTTTCCACTTGCTGTAAATGATCATCTCAAGTCTGAGTCAACTTGGTTTTGGGTTAAAACTTGACCTAGAAAAGGATATGAGAGGTTTGAATGAACTTCTTACTTACCAAGACTGGCATATAGGGCCAGGGTCCTAGCATTGTTCTTTAATTTTACTAACAGACACTTCCATGGACTTGCCTCTTAAATGTTTTAGTTCATGAACTCAGCTACTTACACGTACCCTACAAGCATCCTTGATGTCTAGCAGATTTATTGGGCTTAAAGCTTGCTGCTTTTGTATTACAGAGTCCTTTTTTTTAAGAGAACGCATTAGTAGTCAGAAATCTGCCTTTCCCAAGAAAACTAATCGTTATGGTATCTTTTTCCTTGAAGAGTTTATCTGGAGCCAGGGGCAACCGAGTGGAACTTTAGATTTACACAGGATAACAGTGACACTGAGTAAACAGGCACTCAGCCTGCCTAGGAGCGAATGTGCATTTATTAGAGACCCGTCCGCTCACTGCGAGTGTGCCTTTTCCTGTGCAGATGTACCCAGAGCTACAGATCACCAATGTGATGGAGGCCAACCAGCCAGCCAGCGTGGACAACTGGTGCCGGCGGGACAAGAAGCAGTGCAAGAGCCACATTGTGATTCCGTTCAAGTGTCTCGGTGAGTGTTCTGTAGACATTCCTGGGTGCTTCTCAGGAGGTGGGGTCCCTCGTTTTTCAATTTAAGTTTCTCTTGACTCACAGTGAACTATCCACATCTGTTAAGAACCTGCGGGCTACACGGATTTATTGTGGGACTTCCTCTTTTGAATATTTATTGCTTTCTGTGTCGATAATGGACTTGTCTTCGCTGGTCACTAACTCACCCTCTCCCATCACGGGCATCCTTGTCTTTTAGGGAAGCATCTTTTCTGTGCTGCCCTCAGAGCGGCCCAGCTCTGCCTCCAGGGAGAGTGTGAGGTATTTGAGTCCTAGTAGTGCGGGGGACCGAGCAGCCCATGGATACAGCTCTAATGGGGACATCCGGGGTAGTTCTGTAGATGTACATACTTTTAGCCATGAATTTAACTTTTTCCCTTCCCTCCCTTCTTTAAAACCTTTCCTCAAGTGAAATATATTCCTTTTCACATTCTCACATGCAGCAAAATAACAGGAAGAGTCAGCATCTGCATAACAGTATTTAAAATATGTGGCAATTACTTTGTTTTAAATGCCCAGTTTAAATTTTTTGAGATGAGGTTTAAGGATGTTCTTCCATTCCATTTGGCTCCAAGAATTCTCTGGGTGTGAGGTTTCATTCATTCTCTACAAAATTCTCAAACTAGTGTCCTTGACTATTTGTAGATAGCACTTGGGATCACTTCTGCCTTTTGCATCATTACCCCTAAAGACCTTGCAGACTGGTCTTCGCCCTCCTGTGTGTTGTCTGGGTGTTCTGTGTCCCTTGCTGGCTCCACTACCCACCCAGAGCTCTGAGCTTGAGATCTGGGAGCCCTTTGTACATCCAGTCAGTTTTCAGGCCAGTCCGATTCTCGCCTCTGGCTTAGGTCCATGTTTTAAGTGCACCGAGGCGCTCCAGGACATTGTAGCAGACTTGCAGCGGCATTGTTGTGGGATGTTTGGGTTTTCAGGGGAAACATCTGTCAGACGTCCCGTGAACTACTAGCTGGGAGTAATCACAGTTACAACACCTGACCATTTTATTTCTTTCTATGACTTCATCTTTGTGGTTCCTGTGATAAAAGGCCAGCATCACACAAAATCACTGTAGAAGAAAGAAGGGGGAATGTGGCCAATGGATTCCAAGGTTGGAAGAGTTGTGTAGGGCCCAGCAGGCCCTAAGGTGTTAGGACACAAGTACTTACTCACTTGTTGGCCTAACTACTTGGCTTTGGGGCATTCTTTTGCCTTAGGGGTGCTGTGACTCGAAAATTTGGGAACCTCTGGCTTACATCCTTTTCCAGCTGACTCCCCTGCTCTAGTTCAGCTTTCCCTCATTTCCTTCCTAGTCTAGGCTGACCACAGCCTCCATGCCTGTCCCTCAGGTCTGTTGTCAGTGTGTTGCCTTCTGATCTAAAGTGAAGATTGAATTAAAGGGTGTTATTCGCACATAATAACCCTTAGTAGCCCTTCTTTACTTAAAAAATCATCTTTAATTAAGCTCATTAGCATGGGTTAAAACTCCATAAAGTGGCCCTTGTTCACCCTCATGGTGCTTCAGACTCTTCACCAACATGGGCATCTCATGGCTCCTGGCCACTTACCACCCACCCATAGTTTGGAATGATTTTCCTCTATTTAACTTTACTTGGGAAGTTCTCCCTTTAAGACTTATCTCGGGGGATGCTTCCTTTAACAGAACCACTTTTATTTTCTATCCGGATGACCATATCTGAAGTTCTCCATGTTGTTGCCATTAGACCTGTCACACTGTACAACCAATGGTTTCTGTGTATGCATCTTTCTCCAACCTTGTTGTAAACACCGACCCAGCTTTAATTATTTTGTCTCCTCAGCACCATTGATTTTTTTAAAGAGTGTGGGAGGGACGGAGAGAGACAGAGAGAGAGAAAGAGACATTGATGTAAGAAAGACCCATCTATTGGTTGCCTTCTGCACCTGCCCTGCAATCAAGGTATGTGCCCTTGACTGGAACCTGACCTGGGACCCTTCAGCCTGCAGGCTGACACTCTGTCCACTGAGCCAAACTTGTTAGGACTTCATGCTGGTTCCTGTGTCTTTTTACATGTCCCTGTCTTTCTTTGAAAGCTTCCTTTCTGGTACAAAAGGGTGCTCTAGGCTCCTCCTATACTTTCTCTACCTCACCCCTGGATTCAGCCATTTCTGCCATAAGCCCTGCTTTCATTCAGTGGGAAAAATATTTAGACATGAAGATCTGGGCATTTGGTGTGCTTACTGCTATCACTACAGTGTTATTGCTTCTAGGCCCACTCAGGAGACAGGGCTAAGAAATAGTATATATACATTACATGCACACACAAATGTATTTTCTAGATCTATGTGCATGTGTTAAAAACAGTGAGCTCATATTGATAACCTACAATTCCATTATCTTCAGCATATTTTTAAATTTTCTCAATATCCCCTGTAAATAAGTCTCTCTACTTTTTAAGTGTAGGTTTGTTGAGATATAATGGTTTAATGATGTATTCACTGAGTTATGCAACCATATTCAATTCTTTTAACATACAAACTATACTGAAAAATTAATGCAGTAAAAAGTGAGAGTCTTATATATTTTATTCACCAGGAGTAACCACAGTGAGTCCTTTTATACATATTAAGGTAAATAAATACCACATATTGCTGTAAAGAGATGGTAGTGTGGTTAGCTTTAGCTCTGAAACCCCCTTTAAATATTGCTGCCTAGCAAACCCAAATCATAGGCAAGCCGGAAGGGTGGGGAGATGGGGACTGGGGAAAATAAGATGTACTTATATTGGTTGGGTGCCTCTATTAATGTTGTTTTTGCAAGGTTGAGGGGAATGATGTGTCGTGATTAGGATACCTGAAAGCAGTTTGAGAAGGAATTTCAGTTGCTGGCAATGTTTGCATCACATCTGATGTCACGCTATCTGTAGACATCTGTGTCCAGTCATTCAGCTCTGCTCTCTTCTGAGAACATGTTTAATTACCCACCAATGTGATTCTCTTAACTGATATTTAGTATATTTGGTGAGAAGTTACAGATCAGTCTCCTCAAAATGAACATTTTATTTCCCGTTACTACTGATTGCCTCCTGCTTATCTATAAAAATGTATCTAAATAAATCGGATGATCCGAGTAGGACACAGTTGGTGATGTGCTGGTGTTTGTGGGAAGGAGTTAGTCATCTTTGATGTTTATATATAGACTGGCTCCGGTACTAAAAGAAGCGAGCTTTGCAAGCCCAGGGCAGTGTTTGCATTTGGTTATTTTGGAAGGAGATGAGCACAGGGGTTTGCTGTGATGTGAAGGAAGTTGCACGGTCAGGCTTTGAGATGCAGTCCTCAGCAGCTGCGCCTTGGTGTCTCGGAGCTGCTCACTCGTCCATTGCAGGCGTCTGTTTGCAAGTCACCTTCTACCTTGGAATTCACCATAGGCCCCCGGCAGTTCACCTTGTTCCAGTATAAACGCTTCTGCAAGGTGTGTGTTTCTGCTTGAGACAATTATTCTAGGTCTTTTAAGTTCTCACAGCCCTATTTGCCTCAGAGACATCGTCTAGGGAGGGCCACTAGATCCCACAAAAACTTGCCTTGGGTGGTCAGATTGTGGGTTTGCAAAATGATGCAGCCACTATGGAAAATACTATGGGGGCTCCTCAGAAAATTAAAAGTAGAGCCTTGCCTTGGGTGGTCAGATTGTGGGTTTGCAAATTGATGCAGCCACTATGGAAAACACTATGGGGGCTCCTCAGAAAATTAAAAATAGAGCTCCTTATGATCCAGCAATTCCACTTCTGGATATTTATGCAAAGAAATCCAAAACACCAATTTGAATAGACGGATGCACCATGTTCATTGCAGCATTATTTACAATAGCCAGGATATGGAAGCAGCCTAAGTGCCAGTTGATAGGCAGTTGGATGAAGAAGAGGTGGTACATACATACAATGGAATATTACTCAGCCATAAAAAAGAATGAAATCTTACCATTTGTGGCAACATGGATGGGCCTAGAGGTTGTTATGTTCAGTGACATAAATCAGAGAAAGACAAACACCATATGACTTCACTTAACTGGAATTTAAAGAGCAAAATAAATGAATAAAGAAAATAGAAACAGACTCATAGAGATAGAGGTCAGACTGATGGTTGACAGAGAGGATGAGGGGTAGTGGGACCTGGGTGAAAAAGGTAAAGGGATTAACAAGTACAAATTGGTAGTTACAAAATAGGATCCTATTTTCTAAACAGCTACTAACTAGTATGTGTATTTTTTCCAGCTCATTAGATATGTGTGTGTGCATATCACATACTTTTTATTGTTGTTGTTGTTAAACTGAAAGTAAGTTTGAGACATCTTGATAGTTCACCTTAAAATTAAAGGTCCAGGTCATTTGTTTGACGGAATATCCCTGGATTTGAGTTTATCTTACTGTTTCATTATAATTAGGTTGAAATGACATATTTTGGCAGAAGGACTATGTAGGTAGTATGTTCTTCTTAGGACATCGTCAGTTTGTCTGTGATTCACAATGTTAAACAGGTCTCCTGGTCAAGGCAGTGTCTTCCAGAGTTTTCTTTTCTTTTGCCAGGGCCCTGTTCCCCTTGTAATTGGCTCTCCATTGATGATTCGTACATGAATAAGTTATTGCAGATAAATCTGCTCTTAGAGCTACTAGTATGTGTCTTTAGGTCCACAAAGGGCTAACGTAAGAATTACCTGTACTTTAGGAGAACACCCATCGTAGTTTCTTGGGCATTTTGTTATCAGAACCAATAATAGGCAGAAATGTGGATGTAAAGAGGCCAAGAATATTGTTTATGTGAAATCTGGGGGGCAGAACCTGTGTGTGTGTGTGTGTGTGTGTGTGTCTCTGAGGTAATGGGCGGGGATCCTGTTCCTATTCTCCTTATGTGCAGGGCAGTGTGTGTGTGTGTGCCTGTCTGTCTCTCTGTCTCTGAGGTCGTGGGAGGGGACCCTATTCCTAGTCTCCTCATGTGCTGTGAGCCTGCGCCAGGAGTGGAGGGCTTGGAGTCGGGGGCGAGGCCAGTCTTGGGCTTAGTGGCCTAACAAATGTCGAGCTCTTGTGGCTGCTTGCTTGGAGGGGTCGCGCTCAGCGGGCCTTTGAGGATGAAAGCCACTGCACCTGTCTACACCTGACTGTGTAATTAAGAGTCTGCAGGGGGCGCTGTTTTCCCCTTGAATTACGCCCAGATTTGCTCCTGACAAAGCTGCTCTTTTCCAGTGGGCGAGTTTGTGAGTGACGTTCTGCTGGTTCCGGAGAAGTGCCAGTTTTTCCACAAGGAGCGGATGGATGTGTGCGAGAACCACCAGCACTGGCACACTCTGGTCAAAGAGGTAAAGGGCGGATGGCAAAGCCACCCTGGTTTCACATCAATTTCCTTTATTTTCCTTTTCTCCCTTCAAAGTTTGCAATGACTTGCACCTTCTGAAATAAAAATACTGGGGAGCAGAATTGGTATTTTTACAGGGGAGTTCGGTGCTAACAATCCAGACCCTAAAGTTAAGGATATTAAAAACGATGTGAAGCAAGGATGCGCTCAGCAGGGCTCCCGAGAAGGCCCTCTGAGCCCTAAGGCCTGAGGGTGGAAATGGCCAATTATGGAAGGGCTGTGTCTGCTCACGTGCTGACAGGATTGGATGGCACTGCCTCCTTCTAGTGGAGAAACCCCTTTCGTGGCTTGTCTTCTGTAGTTAAGTTGGTTTTCCCGTTGCTTGTCTTCCTCTGGTCAGATTCTGAAAGAGCCCTCCCTCCCCAGGGACGAGTGTAAATTCACATGGACAACCTCTCTCTGCTTGGCAATTACCAGAAAAAACTCCCTTTCCTTTTTTCCCAACTTTGGGCTTTCATTGTTTATGGTCCAGATGTTTCCCTAGTGCAAGTTAAGCACCATGTGTCATAATACCATCACACTTTCTGACAGAAAATCTCTTGGCCATGAGAGGCAGCATTACAGAGCGATTTGGTGGGGTTTCTTTAGGCTAAAGCTGGGTCCGGTGTGTTCTGATGTCGGCCTACGGGTCTCTTTCAGGCCTGTCTGACCCAGGGGATGACCTTGTACAGCTACGGCATGCTGCTGCCCTGCGGGGTCGACCAGTTCCACGGCACCGAGTACGTGTGCTGCCCTCAGACCAAGGCCATGGAGTTGGCTGTGTCCAAGGAAGAGGAGGACGAGGAGGACGAGGACGGAGAGGAAGAGGAGGAGGAAGACTATGATGTTTATAAAAGGTGAACTATTGTCCTGAGCCTGGGAATTGTTGTGCCGGGGGCTGGGGGCTGCTGGGTGAAGGGGGCGTTGCCTTGGTCCTGCTGAGCTGAGCCAGCCTGCATTTCATGGCAGCTGGAGCGGTCACCGGAGTGCTGCAGGCTGCCAGCCTTACGTGACGCTGGGCCGCCTGCTTTCCACAGGTCCACGTGCTCCCTGGTCACTGGCTCTTCCCTTTTGCTGGCGGAGCCAGGCCGAGGCCTAGTTCAGGACACACTGAGCTTATTTCCTGTCTCTGTTTGTGTTTCAGAGTGGGGAGCAGACTCATTGTTGTGCTG
Organism: Myotis davidii; assembly: GCF_000327345.1. Taxonomy (NCBI): domain Eukaryota; kingdom Metazoa; phylum Chordata; class Mammalia; order Chiroptera; family Vespertilionidae; genus Myotis; species Myotis davidii. Next base: position 289,818 of record NW_006299479.1, on the reverse strand, counting down.
TGCGTAGGAACTGGCATTAACCTTCCTCTTTTGCTGTGACCCTTAGTGAATTTCCTACCGAAGCAGATTTGGAAGACTTCACCGAGGCAGCTGCGGATGAGGATGGCGAGGACGAGGAGGAGGAGGAGGAAGTGGTGGAAGACCGAGACTACTACTATGACACCTTTAAAGGGGACGACTACAACGAAGAGACCCCGACGGCGCCCAGCAGCAACGGGGCCATCTCAGCAAAGGAAATGACTCATGACGTTAAAGGTAACGCCATGTGAGCAGAGGCAGTAGCATCCATACGGGAATTGCTTACTTAGACTTGTGTGCTGCATTCACCACCGGTGAGTGACAGGAGAGGCGCACTCCTGTGTGCGGAAGGAGGCCTGCTCCTCAGGGTGCTGGTGGTGCCAGCTTCGTGGCGGCTGGGCCGCGGCAGGGCCTGCCATGGACACGCCCAGGGAGAGTGCAGAATGAATCAGAGAACTGTTCTCTGCGTTGCAAGGACTTAACTGGAGAATAAGAGACAACATGGTCTCTCCTGAGGGGCGCCCCCTCCCCCATACTGTTAAAGCCCTGACCCTGTGGAATGGAAATCACTTCCTTAGTTCTTCTCTTTTTGAGTGCGTTCCAGTGGGTCGGCCACCCTGTTTGCCATTGGAAAGCCGTTTGCAACTGGGAGAGTGGAATTGAATGAGCTCCTGGGAAGGGATTGGGACCAGCAGTGTTTTCATCTTGCCAGTTTTAAAAAAAAAAGGTGGTGATGGTTCTAGAGCCATTCCCACACAATCTCCTGGATCTGAAACCAGTGAAGATCTGAAGAATTATTTAGGACCCAACTAGGGGAAATGATTTAATGAGCCTAGAAATTGATTCACCTGGGAGACCACACAAGTGTGCACTCGTCCTTTTTAGATGCTTGAGTAGTGCTTCCACTGTCTCCACGCACAGAGCCCGTCCACCTGCGTTCCCTGCAGGCCATGACCCATCACGATAGGCAAATCAGGCAAATACCTCCACCGACCAGCTCAGCAGGGCGGGCTCACGGAGCTACGATGTAGGGAATTCCTCTCTGCCAACCTGTGTATCTAGCCTCAAGACAGCACAGAACACTTTCAGTTCCACAGTGTATTGCCTTCAAGTGGAAACGACCGGCTTGAGCTGGTGAGCCCGTTAGCCGGGCGCTGAGGGTCTGTCCAGCCTGAGCCTCCTGATGTTGAGTGTCCCCGGGCCTTCCTCGCCCGGTCCGGCCCTGCGCGCTGTAGGTTGTGACCGTCTGCAGCTGCCACCTGTGTCCCGCTGACATGTGACCGTTTTCACACAGCTGTCTGCTCCCAGGAGGCGATGACGGGGCCCTGCCGGGCCGTGATGCCCCGTTGGTACTTCGACCTCTCCAAGGGAAAATGCGTGCGCTTTATATATGGCGGCTGCGGAGGCAACAGGAACAATTTTGAGTCTGAGGATTATTGTATGGCTGTGTGTAAAGCGATGAGTAAGTCCGCCACGCTGGCTCTGTGCAGCAGGCTGTCCTGTCCGGCGTTTTGTCTTTCCCGGCCGTCCACGTGACTGCATCTGTTAGTGCTCCCCGCCCTCGGGTGTTCGCTGTTGGTCGTGTTTCCCTCATCTTGTGCTTTCTGGATCTGGGCTTGCTTTCCTGTGGGCAGCTGTAAGCTCAGTTCTCCGTGTCCTGTGCTCACCGTGGGTGCTGCTGGTGGTGGTGGTGGTGGTGGTGGTGATGGTGGTGGTGATGGTGGTGTGTTCCCTCCCTGGCACTGCGGGAGCACCCAGGCCTTGCTCTTTCTCAGCCCTCTGTTACCCCGGGCGCTGTGTGTTGGCTCGGAAGACAGCCTTGCCCTGGTTGTCTCTAGTTGAAAGACACCAACGGGTATAAGCAGGGCGGCCAGGAATTCTGCACATGATCGCTCCAGGCTTTGCCTCTCATCCTTGACTTTGAACTACCCTGTCACCGACCCTGTGATGCCTGCTCTCTGAAGCAGTAACGATGGGGATGCTTGGGAGTCCAGAAAATTGAGCCGCCTTGCTTTATGTCTCTAGGGAGAGAGCTTTGCAGCCAGGAGGTGGTAACTGTTTCTCTGTATTCAGCAGCCCTGGGTCGTGCAGAGATTTGGGGGGAGAGAAGGAACTTTAGTTTATGTGTCCTTAGCTCCCAAGGAAACTCCGTGGCTCAGTTGGGTTGGGTTTACTAAGGTAGGAAAAGTTTTCGTTTTTTCCATGGTTGCCCCTTTTCCTGTTTTAAGACCCCCTTTCTCTTACTTTGCAGTGCTAACCCTGTGCTTGGAAGATCCTCAGGCCAGGTTCCTATTCTGGGTTTCGTTAGAATGATGATTCCTGGTATTTGGCTGTAGCTTCTGGTGGTTGTCATTCAGATGCCTTCATGGCCCCTCTTCCCCCTCGCCCCCCTCACCAAAAGATGTCTGAAATATTAATGTAATATGGTATACTTTTAGCACTTCCACTCCAGCTGCTGCTCTGTGGAAAGGCTGTTTTTATTTCATACACTTGAAAAGGTGAAAAAAATATGAATCCTTAGGGAACTTTGGCAGAAAGATTTTTATTCAAGAAAGATGTAGAGATAGAAATGGATATTTTCAGCTCTGTGGAACTACTTCAAATAAGAGGCAACAAAAACATTGCTTTGGGTTGAAGCCTGAGGAATCAGGGTTCGGATGAGATTTTACTGAATATGCAGATGGTGATCTTTTCCCAAAGGATCACAGAGATAGTGCCTTAAGACGCAATGGAATTTTGGCAGCTCTTCAGAGCATTAACAAAGTCTGCCAAATGGTGGTTTCCGGTTACGTATGTAAGGGAGACTTGCCAAGGGGCTGCATGTGTTCATGGGCTTTGGGGCCCCTGGCTGGAGTGCTTGGGCGGCCCAGAAGCATTGCTTTCCCATGGTCAAGGTTGTGTCCCTCCTCAAAGGGGATTGAGATGGGCCAATGAGCTGGTGGTTTTCACATGGACAGAGGGCGTGGTGCTAGGTGGGAGCCCACCGTGTCTGCAGAACCAAACCTCTCGGCCCGCTGCCCCCTTTCCCTTCAGTTTCCAGAGGGTGGAGGCAGCTTACACTTGGTATTACCTTCCTCCAGCCCAGTGATGTGAACAAAGCTCTGTCCCTAACACACAGACCTTTAAGCTGCAGGCCTGCGCCCCTGGGGGGGGACGTGCTCGGTGGCACGGACGGACTTCAGTGCTTTGAAATTCTCCCACCCTTTGTAATAAAAAAATAAATTTTAAAACAAAAACAACAAAAAAATTCTCCCAGCTGGACTTTTGCGTATCCTGGGGAATGTGGTCTGTGAAGCCATATATTAGTTAACTTAGTTCATTTGAAAATTGGCTATTGTAGCTTTTAGGTTTAGTAACTAAAATGAGGGAAATAGAAGATGCGCTGATGGAAGACTGGAGCGGCTGATGCATTTGTAGTTACGTTGGTCAGTTGTACCTTTGTTTTCAAGTTCTGCCTAACGTACGCAGTTCTGGAAGTTAAGTGGATTTGTTTGAATTAAAGGTTGTTGAATTGGGCTTTTACTACCCACTCGGCTCTAACACAATGTCATGATGCAGCAGGTTGCGTGTTGGTCCTGTGTCAGTCCTCCCTGGCCGGAGACGTGTCGGGAATTGGGCGAGGAAGTTGCCATGAGTATTCCTGAGGCTGGCTAGGGAACCTGTCCTCCCAGTCCTTCCCTTAGGAGAGGAAGCTCCCTGGTGCGGCATTGCCTCACCGGGGCCAGTAGGAAGCTGCTGGACTGGCAGGGAGGGGTGGTTATGCTAACGGGTCTGCCTCGGGGTGGTGGCCTGTTGGGGCCAATGAATATCCTGGGTGTCTTCACACTGGGCAGTCCTTGTTGAATAGCAGCTGTGTCCTGTCACATGCAGCAACTTAGCTTTACCTGTCATCTCTGCTATTGGGGGTTCAATGCTGTTGAACACTGAGACACTAGCTAGAGCGGATGGCCTTTCCCAGTATGCAAAGAACATTCAGCTGAGTTAGTTCCCCAAAGTAGGTTCTCACCTAAAATAGCAAGAAGAAAGGAGCCCTGAGCCCTCAAGTTCCCTTCCAAATAGAGAGTGTGGAAGCACTCGGCTGGGCCGACTTCAGCCCTCGTCTCTGGTCAGATGCCATCGGTGACAGCAGTAAGGCGGTTACTTTTTAGGGTTTAAGATTTCAAGAACTGAGGGGTAATTAGAAGAAGCGATTTCCTTTGCTGCCCCTGAAGTCCTCAGTGAATGCCTGGCTGGCAGCATAGTTGCCAGGGTACCTGGATTGGCCTGGTGGGTGAATCTCATTTAAGGCAGGTAGAACAGCGCAGCCTAACCACTGGGTCCTGGCAGACAGGAGCGCCCCATCCTTGGAGATAGGAGCTTGGCAGACAGGAGCGCCCATCCTTGGAGCGCAGTACCAGGCAGATGAGCCCGCTCTGTGCTCCTGAGCTCGGTGTCCTCCCGGAGCGCAGTGCTGTCTGGTTCAGGGGACCTCGCCCCCCAAAGAGACCGCCCTCTGTCATTCTGTTCCAGTTCCCCCAACTCCTCTGCCGACCAGCGATGTGGACGTGTATTTCGAGACGTCTGCGGATGATAACGAGCACGCCCGCTTCCAGAAGGCTAAGGAGCAGCTAGAAATTCGGCACCGCAACCGGATGGACAGGGTAAACTGCAGCCTCCCGTATCCGCATGGCGTCGGGCATTGGGGACATGGTTCTCATAGTTGAAGAAAAGGGACACCATCTCCCTAGACTGTCACGCTAACATGTCGCCTAGGAGAGGTGAGGGGTGCGAGTATCAGGGGACCTTCTCAGTGGGACTAGGTCTCCCCCTTCCCCAGCTCCACGGCAGCATAATTCCCTCGGCGCGCTGCGTTTCACACTCGGTGGCGAGCACTTACGCTATTATGTTCTCATTAGTATTAGTATCATTTTTTGTCATTAACTAGCTTAAAAAAATGTATTTTAGAGAAGGGAACTTCATGCCATGGTTATAAAGAGCTAGTGTCATTTGCCATTAGAGAAAGGTAAGTGTGAAAATGTGTCACACGAGAGCAAGACACTAGCTAGTGTTGCCTGTTGAAGGTTGTGAGTCTTGGGATGTTTTCTTTTCCCTGAAAGGGTTGTGGTAGAGCAACACGAGCCCCACAGTGGGGCTTTCTCCCAGACTCACTCAGGGATTGAGAGAAAATCAGAGGGAGGCCTTGCTAGGTCTCAGTGACCACCTGAAATCCCACACATCACCTGAGCTGGGCTTACACTTTGGGAGAAATGGTCATTATTCTGTTTTATCCACATCAGTTCTGAGAAATGGGTATTAACCACCTCCTGCTCTCTTTTTTTGGTGAGGAGACAAAGGCACAGAGACTTTCTTTAAAATATATTTTTATTGATTTCAGAGAGGAAGGGAGAGGGAGAAAGAGATAGAAACATCAATGATGAGAGAGAATCATTGACCGGCTGCCTCCTGTACGCCCCCTACTGGGGATCGAGCCTGCAACCCGGGCATGTGCCCTTGACTGGAATTGAACCCGGGACCCTTCAATACTCTATCCACTGAGCCAAACCAGCTAGGGCGACACAGAGACTTTTAAATATCGTGCCCAAGGAAATAGAACAAAGAGGTGTGGGATTGAGGGACCCTGAGGCGGAGCCTCAGAGGCAGTGCTCTGGGAACAAGCTAAACGGCCCTGAGATCACGAGGGATCCCACGTGCGATTTCCTTCTGCAGAGTGTCCTGTGTGAGATGCGGGGGATTGCTCTAGAGACTACTCCCTGGTTAGAGAACTCTGCCTGTCGTTCTAGGTAAAGAAGGAATGGGAAGAGGCCGAGCTTCAAGCAAAGAACCTCCCTAAAGCAGAGAGGCAGACGCTGATCCAGGTGAGACATGCCGTCCAGGGCAGGGCTTCCAGCCTGGCCCTCAGATGCGGTCAGCACCAACTCCCCGGAAGTTAGGGCTTCACAGCTCCATTCAGTCGGGAGCTTATGTTACCAGGAAGTTCTAACCTCCCAACTGGTGTTCTCTAGAATAGCTCGCCTGTGGCAGAAGGAAAACAAACCCCCAGCCAGAACGCACCTCATTCATGCCAGGAAGCAACCTTATCCGCTGCGTTTGTTCATTCTGCTCTCCTGGCTCAAGTCCTCGGTCATCTTCCTTCTTGGGCTGCGACTTGCCTTTCAGCAGCACTGAGTTCTTGCTTTTACAGACTTGTTGAAAAGTCGAAAGTCAGAGAAGAAATAACTCTGTGAGAATGTCACCTTAGAATTACAGCAGCAACTGCCTCCTCCTTGCAGAAGAGAGTGTTGATAGGGATACAGGTGTGGGTCTCATGGCACTTAAACATTTTAAATCCGTTGGTGTGTGTTTAGCAGAAATCCCTCTTCACGATGACCCTTCCTCAGAACACCTAGAAACTCCAGTCGTGTTCGTTTCTGCACAGCCCGTGCATCCGTGCAGGGACGTGAACCCCGCAGCCTTAGCCAGGCCTTCGGATGTGGCCGGGACTCAGCTCGCTGCTTGCCCCCCGGGACTCCAGTGGGAATGACTCAGAGGAACCCGCCGTGCACTGGGATGTGCCTCGCAGCACGTCTCCTGTTAGGCTGCGGTTTGGGCATGAGGAAGTGGGCCCTGGCCACCGTGTGGGAAGGTCAGCATTTCTTGCCTTGCAGTGCACGTGCAGAGGCCGGCGGTGCCTGGGGAGTCTGAGGGACCCTGGCACTCGCTTTACCACGCTGTCACTAGGCAAGGAAGGATTGTTCTAACAGAGCAGACGGAGTGCAGCGGCTCCTCGGATCACGTCTTTTCATTAACATCGTTTCCTGATGTTTCTGAGATGCTGTAGCAACTTAAGCCTCATTTTATTTATTTATTTATTTATTTATAAACATTTTTATTGATTTCAGAGAGGAAAGGAGAGGGAGAGCGAGAAACATCAATGATGAGAGAGAATCATTGATTGGCTGCCTCCTGCATGCCCCACCATGGGGATCGAGCCCGCAACCCAGGCATGTGCCCTGACTGGGAATTGAACTGTGACCTCCTGGTTCATGGACCGACACTCAACCACTAAACCACACCGGCCGGGCTTAACCCTTGTTTATATCAGTTAGCCTTTGGTAAAATTGGTTGCGTTATATGTCGTTTTGCTTCAAGTCAGAGAAGCTGGTGCTGACAAGTGAGGACTTACTGTATACAGTGCTTAGATCTGAACCTGCTCCACTCTGTGCCCCGCTGCGGCTCACACACGCCCTGGGCAGGGAGAAGCCAGTGTTGGGCTCTGTAGGTGTTTGCCTAGACTTCCTCTGCCTGCCGTGAATTACATGTTGGCTGCTTTCTGGCGTAGCACTTCCAGGCGATGGTGAAAGCTTTAGAGAAAGAAGCCGCCAGCGAGAAGCAGCAGCTGGTGGAAACCCACCTGGCCCGGGTGGAAGCTATGCTGAACGACCGCCGCCGCATGGCGCTCGAGAACTACCTGGCTGCCTTGCAGGCCGACCCACCGCGGGTGAGTCGCGGGCAGCAGGTCCCAGGGGAAGCGTGCCCCAGTGTGGCCTGCCCCCAGTAGTGTTTCTGTGGAACCGTCATGACACGGTCCATCAAATGACGTGTTTATGACAGGCTCTGGCAAGGCTGCAAGTGAGGAAAGAAGAGGAGGGAGGGAGGGGAATTACGTTGCAGTATCTGCTTACGTTGGCCTAGCACTGCACTGCCTGTGTGTGCCCCTGTGGCACCGGGTGTGACCCGGAGAAAGCACAGCCTCAGCACTTGGTGGGTAGTTATCCGGTTACCAAGTTGTTAACAGCCTCACTTTCAAAGAATAAAAACACCTTCCACGGACAAAGGCTTTGAACCAGTTCTGCTTTAAATGAAATTGTGAAGAAAGGGGTAAAGTAGTTTATATAGAAACCCTTTCGTGCTGAAAGTCTCAGACTTTTTTTTAAGAATATATTTTTATTGGTTTCAAAGAGAAAGGGAGAGAGGGAGAGAGAGAGAAACATCAATGATGAGAATCATTGATCGGCTGCCTCCTACAGGCCCCGTACTGGGGATCGAGCCCGCAACCCAGGCATGTGCCCTGACTGGGAATCAAACCACAACCTCCTGGTTCATGGTGCTCTGTCCACTGAGCCACACCGGCCGGACAGTGTCAGGCTCTTTTATCCCTAACTCTGTCCACCCTGTCTCCCTGTCTTGCTCTGGGGGGTGGACAGTATGGGGAAGGAGGATATTGGTAGCCTTCTAAGGAAGCAAGTACAGTCGCTTCTGGGTGACACAGGACTGCCTGTTTTGTAATGACGGTGTCAGAGGCTGAGCCCACAAAACAGCACCCACTGGAGGAGGACAGTGGGCTAGAGATTATGGGAAATCCTGTTTGTGGAGGCTTCTGCCACTTGGGAACCTAGATCTGGGTACTGAGAAAGGTGGCTTCTTGTTACTAAAAGCTAAAAGCGTTGGAAAGGAGAGCTTTGACTCTTGTGCTTCACTGAGCTTTACGTTCTTAAGGGAATTTTTAAGGCCTTGCTTTCCTGTCTATTTTCAATGCCCTCGTCTCTGGAGATCGAAGCAACTGTTCTGTCTTGCAGCCTCATCGCATTCTCCAGGCCTTGCGGCGGTATGTCCGCGCCGAGAACAAAGATCGCCTGCACACCATCCGTCACTACCAGCATGTGCTGGCTGTGGACCCAGAAAAGGCGGCCCAGATGAAATCGCAGGTACACCAGGCAGAGTCGTAGTTGCTCTGGGAGATTTTCTGGTTGGGGGGCTGCTGTGGCTGACGGTCGGTCAGCACTGATGCTTGGTATCAGTCCTTAGAAAGTATCTCTCATTTCCAGAGACACGAGGTACAAGAGTTGGTTTAAGAATAGTTTATTGATTTTTAGAGAGAGGAAGAGAGAGGAACATCAATGTGAGAATGCAACATTGATCAGCTGCCTCCTGCACACACCCTACTGGGGTTTGAGCCTGCATCCCGGGCATGTGCCCAGACCGGGAATCAAACTGGCAATATTAAGTACTTTCTACTTAAACAGTTTCTGAAAGTTCAGTAATGGGTGATTATATTGTAAGTCAGTATCTAACAGTTTATTTTTATTTAGGGTACCACTGGAATTAATATTGGAAATCATTTTCTAGGCTGCGATATCAAACAGATCATAAAGATTGGTATCTTTTGTACATTACATTTTTGTTTAGACAGACACTTTTAGATTCCTGGGATTTTTCTCATGCTGGGTCTAGCTTTTTTTTAAAGTCATCTATAAAAGTTTATTTCTGGACCCTCTTTCTAAATTCGATATTGTCCATATATTCAGTTGAGTTTTACTCTGGTATTCATAGAAAATGAACTTGCCTGTAAGACTGCTAGCTCCCTTTTGATCACAGTCTAACAGTTCAGCCCATTAGTGGGTTTGTTTTGTGTTGAGTCATTTGATTCTTCTTTAGCCTGTTAGTTTCTACTGGGCCCCGTGATGACATGACTGATCTTACCTTATTTCCTCCCATATTATAAACCTAGTGCTGTGCTATTGTGGGTATTACAAGTGTGGGCACTTGTCCATCATCCCAGGACCTCCCCTCCCAGCCTCTGTGCCTGTTTTATGAATGGAAGGTAATCTGCCCCCAGGCCTAGCAGTGCTGCAGCGAGGGTACTGCTCCTTCGCTGAGCAGATGTTTGTGTGCTTCCTGTCCACCTGCCAGACTCTGCCCTCACATCTGACGCCACAGAGTCCAGGCCCTGTGTGCCCTTGAGCAGCATCCAGTGCGCACAGGATTAATTACATTAATTGTAAAGATGAAGAGTAATTGTCCTCAAACATAGCTGCACTTCAGCAGTTGGGTGTTTGGGGTAATGAAGGAACTTGGGCCCCTAAAGAGGGAAGAATGAAAGGGGCCAGGTCTGGGGCCAGAAGGGACCCCTGCTATGGCCTGGGGTGCAGTGCTTTTCTTTAAGCTGGATGCAGTAGCAGGAAGGAGAAAGGCAAGAACCGCCTAGAGTGGCTTCCAGGAAGCTCAGGGGGAGCAAGCAACACATGCATCTTGTCAGGGGTAGGTTTTGTAGGTCGACTTTATTTTTTTTTAAGTGATCATTTTTAAAATTTTTGTGTGGAAGAACTAGACTATTGTATAGGATCTTACAGAGAACATGGCCTGTTCTTTGTGGTGAGATCTGATCAGTATATTAAATCAATACCTAGGGGGTGACTCACCTGCCAGGAGGACTAAAGTGCCCCACCGAGTCACACAGGAAGCAGAGCCCTCCTCAGAACACCACGGGGAAACCCAGCTCTGCTGTGTGGTGTTTACCATCTGCTCCGAGCCCTGCTGAATCCCACTAGCCCTTCGTCTGTTCCCTATTCTGTTCCCTGAACTCCAGAGAGCCCTGAATGCATTCAGCCGTTTTCACGGGCGGATATGGTTTGGGTGTGCAGCTCCAAGGTTCAGCACAGACACCGGGGTGCAGCCTTCCCCCCACAGTGCAGCTGTGTCCTCCTGGGTGTGGGCCTTCCTCCCTCAGACGGCTCCTCACTTCATGTGAAGAAGTGGGATGAGGCCGGCACATGCTCAGATGGGGGTGGGCCATGTTTCCTTTCTAGGCATTTTCTCTCTGAGGCATTCCCTCTTTCCTGTCAGTCTGCTTGATGGAAAGAATGGCAGATATAAAATTAAATTGCTCCATCCTGGCTTTTAACGGTCAGAGAGATATCCGTCTACAATAAAAGCATCTTGCCAGTTAGCTCTTCCAGCCCACCCACCCCCATTTTGACCCTTCATGTTAATGGATTGTAGCCCACATAATGAATCCATGGGTTTAGCTCGCCCTCTGTAGGAAGAACTTGGTAACTGCAAGTGTAGCCAGGCCGGAGTAACCTCAAATAGCTTGTGTGAGCTGCAGCGGCTCTCGCTGTGTCATGGGGGTGGCAGTTACCCCAAATCACCTTTCTTTCCCACCAGAAGCTTTAAAAGTAAGTGACCAGTTGTAATGGCAACCTTGGAAATTTGCATTCAGAAGGGTAGTGAGCTGTGGAAGACGGATGGGTGGTAGATAAATCTTATTTGACACCCTTAAAATCAGGTTTGTATATACCTTAGCGTAAATTTTTGAAAGAATAGCTAATTTAGTTAAATAGGAATAAACTAGTTATCACCATGAAAATCATTTTAAGCAGTTACTTCACAAAGCAGTGTCTGTGACTGGTTTCTTCCCCCCCAAAACTACTTTTTAGCCAGTGATTTCCTTCTCTTTTTTATCCCATTTAATCTGACCAGCGGTAGAAAATTGCCTAACTCTTTCCTGGTTTCACTCAGAAAAACCTTACTGATATCTGGCATTGTGCAAACTAGGGTTCTTTGTAACTCATTCAGTACAGTAAGTTATATGAAAGGCAAGTCGGCAGCTGGCTAGTGAGGATTCTTAATTTTCTTTAACTTGAAGGACGCTGGTCAGTTCTCAGATCGCTGAGGGGTATTGCACAGTCTGCACAATTCTCCACTTCAGTGGTCAGTACGTGCGTGGGGATTAGTCATTCCCTCTGCCAGCTGCTCTGCTGGGCGCTGTGGAGGACTGGCCTTGCGGAGTGTGTGTGGCTGTCCCTGCGGGAGTGTGTGTGGCTAGTCCCCCTCCCCGCTGTGTTGCTGACAGGCCTCTCACGTACTGTCCTTCCAGGTGATGACGCATCTCCATGTGATTGAAGAAAGGAGGAACCAGAGCCTCTCTCTGCTCTACAAAGTACCCTATGTCGCCCAGGAAATCCAAGAGGAAATTGGTGGGTGCTGACTGTGTTTGTATCAGTCAGGTGGGGTCTCGTGAAGGCTTGCGAGTGATGGCCGAGAGAGATTAGAGAACTAGGCCGCGAGAAGCCATGCGGCTGGGTGTTAGCACCCCGGGGGTTCAGAAGTCTGGAATTCACGTGTCCAGGTCAAGGACTGGCCGTGAGCCACCGACCCTTGAGTTTCATTGACCTTCACTCTGTTACCGGAAGAAAACTTTAGGGTGTAAAATTGCAAGGGCCTGGGGGAGTCTTCTGTTACGTTTTCCCCCTTGTGCTGATGTATCTCAAGGCACCTATTTTACACACGTTCTCGCTTCCTCTCCCTCTTGGTCTCTGCCTTCTCCGTTTATTCAGCGAATATTTATTACCTGCCCTGTGTCACAGTGTAAGCGGCGCACCAGCAGACAGTGTCTCCTGGAGCTCAGCGTAGGAGAGACAGACAGGAAAACAAGTGTCAGCAGGTGGTGTGAGCTGTGGAGGGGGGTAAGCTCTGGTGGTGGTGGTGAGTGGCTAGGTGGTCAGGGAGGCTCTCTCAGGGCCAGTAACCGGAGACCCCAGGGGCAGAGAACATTCCTATCGCAGGCAGCACTCCAGCAGAGGCCTGGCGTGTAAATCAAGCAGCAGGCACATTGGAGTAGATCAGGGCGAAGCGAGGCCAAAGAAGTAGGCAGAGGCCAATTTGTTAAGAGATTTTTAGCAAAATCTAGGCGTTTGGATTTTAGTTCAGGATAATAGAAAGCCATTAGAGGCTTTTAAACTAGTGAGTGACTAGGTCTGGGTTATGCTTTTAAAAGAACATGAATCTTTAAAAAAATTACTTAGATGCTGTATGGAGAACTGATTAAAATTGGAGCCCACTGGGAAGCGGTTGTAAAAGTCCAGGCAAGAGCTGGTGGTTGTGTGCACTCGGGTGGTGATGGTGCATAGAGAGTTGTGGGGGGTCTCAGGATACGGTTCCGAAGGAGGTGGACGGGCCGTGCAGTGGGTCGGGTCGGGGTTGAGGGGAAGAGAAGCGTCAAGGACGCTCAGGTCTTCATTGCGAGCAGTGAGTGGGTGGCGGTGCCAGGGTTTACTGAGGCAGAGCGGTGTCTACACGCGTTTTAAATGGAAGTTGCTGTTGGACGTGGAGTGGGCGTGTCACATAGGCCAGTAGCCTGATGAGCCAGCACTCAGGCGTTAGTTAAGGTACAGCTTTGGGAGCCGTGCTCTGTGGGTGGTGGTTAAGACTGTGCCTTAGATGAAATTATTCGAGAAGAGGGGTGCCCAGGATGGAGCCCGGGCCCCCAGTGCTGGGATTCTGCAGCACCCCAGAATCAGAAGGCGTGTCAGGCCGTCGGGGACAGTTGTGAGCTGGTGAGCTGCTCCTCGCGGCAGGTCGCTCAAGCTGTAATCACATGAACGTGTCCTGTTCAGACTCTGGTCCTTGCCTAGAACCTAGAGCCTTCTGAAAACCTAGCTCCCTGCTGTGTCTGTCTTTGTCAGATGAGCTGCTTCAAGAACAGCGTGCAGACATGGACCAGTTCACGTCCTCTATCTCAGAGACCCCTGTGGACGTCCGGGTGAGCTCTGAAGAAAGTGATGAGATCCCACCATTCCGCCCCTTCCATCCCTTCCCGTCCTTACCTGAGAATGAAGGTGTGTATGATTCACAGTGCAACTTCTTGGCGGCGGGGGTAGGGTGGGGTTGGGGTGGGTGGAGGTGGGGGCAAGAAGGGAGAAGACTACAGTTAGAAAATTGAAGTCAGATTTTTGGACCTGGATTGTATTGGTGAGGCTGTGTTCCTAGTGAAAGTTGGGCAGGGCAAGGGAGAGTCATTGAGCACCTACTATGTGCAGGCACCATAGTGGGAGCTTTCAGATAGCTGATTTCATTATCACCATGAGGTTAGTCCTATTTCTCACAGTTTATAAATGGTTTGCTTAAAGACTACATTTTTTCTTGGGCCTATCAGCTACCTCCAGTATGCTTAAAACTTATTACATGTGGAAGTCATTTTACCGTGGACACAGCACTTTCATGTTAAATTGTGTCCTTATCTTTTCATAGCAGTCTTGGGAGTCAGATAATGGAGAGGCTATAGAGATGACATGACCTACTGTGCTATTGGGTGGGGATAGGAAGCTGTGTCCCTGTCCTTCCGGTCAGGCATGCCAACTGCTACCCCTGCTGGATCTTGCATTCCAAGGGGACCTCTGACCTCTGGGTCTGCACCAACAACACCAAGTGCAGAGTGAGAGCGGGCCCTGGACCAGGGTGTGGAATCAGTGTCTTTGTTTGTCTGCTACCCTTGCTGATGGTGTGGTTATAAGAATAGAGGCCATAGCTATAGAGGCCTTATCGAATGCTGGCTTCACTGAGCATCGTTCCTGGGTGCTCTCAGTTAAGCCTCAGAGTTTCCCCCTTGGGGTGCCAAGGTTCAGAGGTTGTCTGCCCAGGGTCTGTAGCTGATAGGTGGAGAGTGAGGATTTGGGCCCACCTGATTCGGTGCCGCAGGCCTCGGACGTGGTACAATAGTGCTGGCGGAGGCCTGGGGAGGCCCCAGAGGGGAGAGGGGCCTCCAGCTTAGCCTCCAGACCTTAATCGCTTTCTGAACTAGTTACCTCGGAGCTGCCAACTCAGTTGACCCTCCAGTAACAGCAGAATCTGAGAAAGG
>NW_006299479.1:271522-275345 GCF_000327345.1 Myotis davidii | reverse complement strand
CAAACCTGCCCTCCCAACCCCAGGCTCCGTGGCAAGCATGGTGGCCGTGCCTACACAGCTCCTTGGGTGGGAGCATCAGGGCGTATTTGAAGTAGGACCTTGTCTCCTTTTCAGAAAACTGCAATCTACCAACTTCTGATTTTGTTACTTTTCTAAGAAAAAGGATTTTGTGGGCTGAGCTAAATAATTTTGGAATCTCACAAATTTTTCCCCAAAAGACCCAAGGCAGACCTCCTTTCTCTCCCACCTTCCAGCCCTCACTGCTGTTCGGTCTGTGGGACTTTCAGGCCGGGTTTTAAGGAAGAGGAGTTTTGGTTCACACTGTAGAGGAATTCTAAAGTAGGAAATTTGAAAGCCATTTTCCTTCTTAATCTCCTTTTGTGCTATTTTGTTTTTATTGTTTTCCTTCCTGCTAGACACCCAGCCGGAGTTGTACCACCCAATGAAAAAAGGTTGGTTTGTCAGAGATGTTCCCTTTAAGACTTTCATCCCTGTCACTCCCCCAGTGTGTCCGAATCTCATGTTCTGTTTCATAACATCACCAACCGTTTCCATCTCCTTCCTCCACCGTGGCTGTGCGTGGAGCCACAGCAGTCCTGTCTCCAGCATCCAGCCCAGTGCCAGCGACCTTGGTCAACCAGGTGGCCATCCCAAGTTTGCCCTCTGGGTGCCCAGAGAACAGAGTAACCAGAGGTGCTTCCTAAGTCCTTTCATCCGGGGAGACTTTGACCATATGAAAGCAAATAGGCTTAATCTCCGTCAGGTAGAGAGTCTTTTTTTTTTTAATCTTTTTCTCTGCTGCTCCCAGTTATGTCTTTTCCCTCTTTGCCTGTCCTTGCCCTTCGTGCCCACCTGTCCACTGTAGTTGTCTCATGTCCCCTGGTTGTTGCATTAAGCAGAGCATTCTAGAAGCTGCTGGGTGCAGCAGGTGGAGACGCTGCAGTGAGTCTCGTGTCAGGAAGAGGTAACATTATAAGGGCACTGGAGGTGGGATTTTTAGCTGTTTGCTAGCTGTTTCCTAGCAGTCGAAGAAACCTCAGAGTTACAGAACTTTGCTCAAAGTAATGAGTTTAAGGGGCAGAGAAACCAGAATTGAACCCAGCTCCTCTGTCTTCAAAGCCCCTGCTATTTCTGTTGCATAAAATGCAGTGTCGGCTGCTGCATGTCCCAGGTTGCTGGGTCGCCCAGTGTCTGCAGTCACCGTGAACCGTTCAGAGGGTTCGTGTTCTCAGTGTGTGTCTGCGAGCCCACGGTGGGCTTTGCAGACAGGCTGTGGCGGGCCAGGTGGTGCTCCCAGGCCAGCATGGGGGTGGGGGTGCCCCAGCTTCTCTCAGAACAGGAGTACGATACGACTCCAGCCTTCTAATGTGAATGCTTCTATGTGAATGCTTCACTATGACCTACCTCTTCCTCGCTGTGGCTACATTGCTCTGAACAGCACACCCTAGATGTTTACAGGTCACACCTAAGATGTTCACAGATCAAGATACATTTTTTAGGAGGTTAGCTGGCTTTCACCCTTGAACCCCAACTGTTGGGATAATTGAAACATGTTTCACCAAATCAAAATGGTTTTGCTTAGTATTTAAGAACACGTGGGTTATATCACCAAAAAAGTACTTAAACAGTGTGGACTAGTAGCGGATCCAGTGCCACGTTAGTTCCCAAATAGGATCCTGCCCCCGACCTTCCCAGTTTTAAGGAGGAGATGTGAGAGGTGGTGGAAGGTCCGTCACAGTGGCTCAGGCCTGGCAGGTGCCGTTTCATTGGCATTTTGAGACAACAAACACCAGCCCTGGCTTAACTCCCCCTAGAATCCAGCTGTGAAATTATTCTTTAAAATGAAAGCCCTAGAGAAAACTGGCGTCATTGTTGGCTGTGCGCTCACGAGGGGCTGCGTCAGCGGCCTGCGGGGTCAGCAGTCGCTGTTACCATTGCTCCGTGGTGAGAGCAGGTCTGGCGTGGGCGGGAACGCTCCCCGTGGCTGGCCGGCTTTCAGATGCTCGTGTTGGAATGTTCCTCGCTGGCAGGTGGCCGCTTTGAATGTCGAGCATCCTGTCAGGTCACTGTTTATAAGAGGTTCAAATCAGACGTCTGTAAGAACTGTGTAGGTTTTTATTAATGAGCGAGTGTTAGGGTAGCTGGGAGTCACATGCTTTGGAGCTAAAAATAAAAAAGAGAGGCTTGCTCCTCACTTCCTCTTGCTGGGGCTGCACTGGCTTGTCTCCGGTGCGGCCGTTTGGAGTGCCACGCACAAGTGACGTCGGCTCAGGCCACGTCTGACCTTGACAAGAGGAGTGGTGCTGTTGTTGCTTCCTTTATAGAAAGGTGCCTTCCACCCTGACGTCAGGATTCCGCCTTTTTATGGAAGCTTCCTTCCTGTCTGTGCTCCCATGACCATCGGGGATGTGATCATCTGTGACCTAGGCCCAGAGAGGGGACAGCCTGGTGGGAAACAGGAGAAAATCCATGATTACAGATGGTGCTGGAAGTGCTATAACCGGGGGGTGTCTCCCAAGAGCAGCTGTAGCTTGAAGGACAAAGGGAAGGGCTTAAGGTCAAGGAGGTTCTTTCAAGCAGAAAGAATTGCCTGTGGGATAAAAGGTGCCGGAGGTCTGACAGTTGTTCATGGGAAGGCAGCCCCAGGTGTTGGAGGAGGAGGGGCTTGGTAGTGTCAACTGGTGCGTCCCGTGGGTTCCATGCTGGAAGGCCGTGGCTCTAGCTTCGTGCTGTTACAATAAGCACTGTCTTCTGAAGGCTTGCGCTCCATCTTTCCCAGCTGGTCCAGCCAGCGCGCTCCTCTCCATTATCCCATCAGCCTCTGGAAACCGCCCGCTCCATCCATCCTGCCAGCACAGCGCTCCTCCACACGGGAGCCGAGGAGCGCCTTGCGCTGCGGGGAGTCACTCGGGGGCGCTGCCCCAGGAGGCTCCCCCAGGAGGGCGTCGCTTCTGTGAGAGGCACAGATGCCCTGGGAAATGCAGCTGTGCTCTCTCCACACAGGCTCTGGCTTGGGCCAGCAGGACGGAGGGCTGATAGGCGCCGAGGAGAAGGTGATCAACAGCAAGAACAAAGTGGATGAAAACATGGTGAGCCACCCCTCTCCTGCCCCGCCCTGTTTTCATGTGGAGAATAATGCGCGTGCGTGGCCTTGTTTGGGGTGCCCTCCAGGTGGCCGCGTGTCCCTTTTCCGCACGGTGGCAGGCGGGCGGGCCCCAGCTGCTCCCACCGTCCCGTGTTTAGCCTCTGGGTGTAACAGGGATGAAGAATTACTTCCCAGAAGTAGCTCCTTCCTTGCTGTGCAGTGGGAAAATATATTTGCAACTAAAGAGACGAGTAGGATGTCAGAGGCCGTTTTCCAGTGAGGAGAGACTCATAGTGTGAACGTGGAGGAGACTGGCTTCGGCTCGGTGCTGCCTTAGGTTCACACCTCCTGTTAATCGTTCTAGCATTTTCTCTCTCTCCTATTTCTGGATGATTATTAACTGAGTTTGATGTTTCAACTGGGCTTCCTGGTAATCTGTCCTGAAGTATCTCCCACCACAGTTCCCTAAGGGGAGATGCAGGTAGAGGCCCTGGAAGGACCTCTGCTTTACGTGGCCCTGCACCCACATGCTCCTTCCAGGGGTTCGCGTGGGTGTAGGTCAGTGGTCGGCAAACTGTGGCTCGCGAGCCACGTGCGGCTCTTTGGCCCCTTGAGTGTGGCTCTTCCACAAAATAAAGAGCCGCACGTGGCTCGCGAGCCGCAATTTGCCGACCAGTGGTAGGTGAATGAGGCAGAACTGGTAGGTGTGGTGTCCACCGGTATCTGCTTCCCTCCACC
>NW_006299479.1:247491-261586 GCF_000327345.1 Myotis davidii | reverse complement strand
CCCCCACCCCCGTTACTGACGTTTCCATGTGTTGCAGGTCATTGACGAGACTCTGGATGTGAAGGAGATGATCTTCAATTCTGAGAGAGTCGGAGGCCTTGAGGAAGAGCCGGTATGTGTTTAGCCCCAGAACCTAATGGGGGGTTAATATTCATGGAGACAGGGAAAGTGGGGGTCCCCCCAGGTGGGTGGTACCTGGAGAGCTGGGCCCTGGAGCTGCTCGGGCTTCGGGACAGGACTGGAGGGCACAGCCCTGACTGAGGATGTCTCAGTCCTGCCTGCCTGCCACGCTGTGCGAGTGGTCACGGGCTTTCCTGCACGTCTGCCTTGTCCCGTAGGAATCCGTGGGGCCGCTGCGGGAGGACTTCAGTCTGAGCAGCAGTGCCCTCATCGGCCTGCTGGTCATTGCGGTGGCCATTGCTACCGTCATAGTCATCAGCCTGGTGATGCTGAGGAAGAGGCAGTACGGCACCATCAGCCATGGGATCGTGGAGGTGAGTGGCTGGGCTTCTCCCGCTGGCCCCGAGCTGGGGGCTTGCTCTGCGGGCGGGGCGTGCTGGCGTTCAGATGTCTGTTCTTGGGCGCTGCCCGTCAGCGAGATCGCTCACTGCATCATTAGCTCATGTTTTGAAAGTCAGCCCCAACTGAATTAAGTTGATTCTGTGACAAAGGGCTGTTACTGACATTTAACATTAATTTGGCTTTGACTGTGAATGTGAGGAAGTCCTAAGAGCATTTTCTGTTGCAGAGGGTGGACTGTCTCTCCGATTCTTAGTGTTTCCTTTCCCAGGCATGCTGGGTATCTGAGCATGGAGGGCTGTAATGTTCTTCTTTGTCCTTGGCTTGTTTTATAAAGAACAAGTCGGGTCTGTGGCAGATCAGGCAACAGTGGTAATCAGGAGTGGTTCAGTCTTAAAACCATACCCAGGACTAACACTATTCTTTTTTTGTTTTTGTTAATATGTTTTTTAATTCATTTCAGAGGAAGGAATGGAGAGGGAGAGAGAAACATCAATGATGAGAGAGAATCATTGATCGGCTGCCTCCTGCGTACCCCCCACTGAAGAGCAAGTCCACAACCCAGGCATGTGCCCTGACCAGGAATCGAACTGTGACTTCCTGGTTCATAGGTCAGCGCTCAACCATGAGCTGTGCCAGCCGAGCTATTCTTATTTTTTAATGGGGGAAAAAGGCAACAAGAAATGTAGAAAGCAGAGCAGATTGTCTCTCTCCATCCTGATGGGTCGTTAGAACTCACCACTCGGTGGAAATGCCAGGGTCTCTCGATTCTGGAAAATGAGTGCAATAAAGAACGGAGCACGCTCTGGAAAATTAGCTCCAGGCATGACTCAGTTACTGGGTTTCAGCTCCTGTAGCACAGGGCCTGGTGTTAGACCTTCTGAGCTGGGAAGACCCGCAGAGCATCGGCCTCAGCCCTGTTTTATAGGGATGTTCCCCTCGGCTGTCCCAGGTGGCAGGGAGCAGAACTGAGACTCGCTCCTTGCTGTGGAGCTGGGAAATTCACTCACTGTTCTCCAACGTGGACTAGGCTGTTAGGGCTCCAGCTTGCAGAAGCATTGCCTCTTGTCCTTGTCCCGTGTCCTCACTCGTTTTGTGTAGCCAGTGGAAACGACACCGGGCTGGGGGTGGTCCCAGGCCTTCTAAGCCCTGTGCCGTCTCCTGGGTGCCCTGCTGTGACCCACAATCTCTGTTCCTGCAGGTCGACCCCATGCTCACCCCTGAGGAGCGTCACCTGAACAAGATGCAGAACCACGGTTATGAAAACCCGACCTACAAGTATCTTGAGCAGATGCAGGTTTAAGGGGGAGAATGCGCATGTCCCCCCACTGGAGTGGGGGTGCAGGTGGGCCAGGAGGTCCGTGTGTTGGATCGACTGCTGACCGACAGTTACTTCCAGAGGAGCTCATCTTACATTCAGACCTCTTGGATCACTAAGACTATAAAGTACTACTGTAGGATCACAATTTCCATTCTTTTAAATGGGTGAAAATGTTAATATAACTATATGATATATAAACCTTAAAGAAATGAGAAAATGGTCTATTGCAGATACCTGACTGATGTAGCTTTCTTTTCTAAATTAACCAGGCATCCCCTTCTATTGTGTTGTCTCACGTGCTCTCCATCGATGTGGGGGTGCTGGTTTGCAGTGACACTGTCCGTGCAGGGCGATGTCCTGGTTGCGCTAATAAGTCACCGAGGCTCATCCACTGTCCTGGTTCTTAGTTTTTATAAGGCAGTATTTCCTTTTTCAATGAGCTTCAGGAAGTCGCTGAGAAACTAAGTGGGTAGGGAACTGTGAGACCATTGAAGCACATCTGATCCCTCTCCAAGTCATGGTAAAGGACCAGGTTCCCGGGATCTAGCGTTCCCGCCGCTGGTTCCTCAGTGTCACCAAGGAGTTAAAGCATTTGCGTCCCAGCATCTTTGAGCGGAGCCCGTGTACACAGAATGGGCGCCCACACTCCTCTCCTTCGAAATCCAGTTCTTCCACGGATAGTAGCCTGTAGTGTGTATATGACCTCACCGTCCACCGTTCACCCACCGTAGCTTTTTACACCTCACTCCCTCCACGTAATGTCCGATGTGCTGTCTTTACCTCCGTGGGCATTTCCCTGTGAAGGCACTGACCCGCCTCCCGCTGTCCCCTGACTGCCTGCCCTCCCCCCGCACCCGCCTGGTGTTCCCTCAGAAGATGACCATCACGGGGCAGTGCCCGGAGACACGGGGCTGGCTTTGCGTAGCAGGAGGCCGGGCGATGCCTGACACATGCAGCGTGGCGAGGCTTCGTTCCTTCCACACCTCCGTCATGCTTGTGTAGTTGATGTTGATGTCACCGCTTCCTCTTTTTTTTTATTCTGAAGGTTCTGGTAACCTGTGGTGTATTTTTTTCTATTTCCCTGTGACAGTTTTTTCCCCTCCCTTCCCCTTATCCATGTCTCTCCCCACTATGCACAGGTAAACTTCACCTACAAACTCCTTAATCTGATCTGTGGAGAATGTACAGAGTTTAAACACATCAATAAATACTTTAACTTCCACCAGGACTCCTTGTGTGATTGGCTTGGCGTCACTCTGTGTGATGGTTTTGACCCTCTTGCCTCCGGGATGGTAGGAGTCTCCATCTCCGCAGGTGCCAGCCGCTGACGGGCGCGAATTACTCTACTCAGCACACGCGGCGGACTCTTGAGTTTGAATTCTTTCAAAATAACACCCAGCCAGCGTGGTTCAGTAGTTGAGCATAGACCTATGAACCAGGAGGTCACGGTTCAATTCCTTGTCAGGGCATAGGCTAGGGTTGCGAGCTGATGCGAGACAATGAATAGGGCTTGTGGCTAAATTTTCAGAGAGATGTTTGTGGGGCGTGCAGGAGGCAGCCAACCAGTGATGGTCATCATTGATGTGGCTCTCTCTCTCTCCCTCCCCTTTCCTCTCTAAAATCAATAAAAATACATTAAAAAACAAAACAAAACAGGGAAAGTAGTTTCAACCTAACGGCATGTGTCTTTTATGAATCCCAGAGAAATATTTTTGTTATTTCTTCAATGCTTTCCTCCATTATAACTTAAGTATGTTCTAAAATTCTAATTGGTTAGACCCGAACCTCCCTGATTGCTTTTTCCTTTAGCTTTATTCTAGAATCTGAACGATTGCTTTGCCTTTGTCTTCCAGCGTTTCTAGTGAATGTTGTCATCCTATTTTAAAATTTCTTAGAGCTGCTTCCTCCTATTTCTTGTAGCATTCTTTTTATGATGGCAAATCCATCTGAGTTTATGTTAATTTTTTTCCCTTAATCCTCACTTGAGGGCATTTTTCCCATTGCTTTTTAGAAAGAGTGGGAGGGAGAGAAGACAGAGAGAAATATCGATGTGAGAGACACATTGATTAGTTGCCCCAACTGGGCAGGGGATCAAACTTCCAAGGTGTGTACCCTTGACCGGGAATCGAACCTGAGACTCTGGTGTGCAGGCTGACATCCTAACCACTGGGAAACACTGGCCAGGGTTATACAGATTTCCTTTTTTAAATTACCTGTGTCCTTTGTGCTGTTGGTTTCCTGTAAGTGTGTAGTGGTCATTTGTTTGATCAAACTTAAGAATAAAGCACAGCCCAGCTGGCATGGCTCAGTGGTTGAGCGTTGATCTGTGAACCAGGAGGTCACAGTTCCATTCTCTGTCAGGGCACGTCCTGGGTTGCAGGCTCGATCCCCAGTGGGGTGTATAGGAGGCGGCCGATCCATGATTCTCATCATTGATGTTTCTATCTCTCCCTCTCCTTCCTTTTTCCAGGCAATAAAAATATAAAAAAAAAAAATAGAATAAAGTACAAATTAGCTTTTAAAAAAAAAACAGAGAGCCCTAACCGGTTTGGCTCAGTGGATAGAGTGTCGGCCTGCGAACTAAAAGGTCCCAGGTTCGATTCCGGTCAAGGGCATGTACCTTGGTTGCGGGCACATCCCCAGTTGGGAGTGTGAAGGAGGCAGCTGATCGATGTTTCTCTCTCATCGATGTTTCTAACTCTCTATCCCTCTCCCTTCCTCTCTGTAAAAAATCAATAAAATATATTTTTTTAAAAAAAAACAATAAAAGCCAGCTAAGAGTTTTGTCCGGCAAAATTAATTTCTTAAATGAGACTTTTCTTGGTACTGGAGACAGTGAATAGGTCTTGTGGCTAAATTTCCAGAGACGTGTTTGCAGCTTTCATTTTTGAGTTATTTTTTTATGTGGTGCATTCTAAGCAGAGCAGGCATGTGTATGTGTAAATGTCCATGTGTGCACACATGTGAGGCATCTTCCTGGGATACTAGAATAGGGAGTGTGCATTTTAAGAGCCTCTGGCCAGGAAGTACCTTGGGGCGAACAAGTTCGACGGGCTGGTTCTTTGTAACCGTCAGTACTTCCTCATCTGCCTCTCCCTCCTGCACCGGCCACTCACGTTGCTGCCAGGAAGGTTGTAGAAAAGATGAAACTAAAAAGAATTTTTTGACTCTAGTTTCTGCCAGAGTGAGAAGAGTGAAGCCATTTAACCCTGTGCGGGGTCTGTTGGGAAGTATAGATCCAGCATTGGAAATTCCAAGTCTCACAGGCCAGCTTCGTTCTTTTCTTATGTGCCCGCCCCCTGCTGGCCGCTTTACAGCGTTGTCTCATTTAACTGTTTAAGCCTTTCTAGCCTGGCTTTCTCCTAGAGAGCTGGGGTTGTCCGAGTCCAGGGGTGAGGGATGGAGCAGAGAGCAGGCCCAGGTAGCTGTCCGTCAGCCCTTGCTCGGTACACGTGTCAGTCATCCTACAAGCTGGTGAGTGTCAGTGAGGACCTATCCGCTGGTCAACTGTTGGGACTTTGACCATCACCAGCTCTCCTATTACTGGACGTTGGAGAAGTTCGGGCTGGTGAACTTGCAGTGAGTTCTGTTCACCCATTCACGACTCAGGTGGGGCCAGTACAGAGGCCTTCAGGGTTAGAGGTGAAGGTCAGTGCAACCAAGCCCACACCTCTCCCTCACCCTGGATGGATGGAGGGCTGTACATATAGTAGAGAAAGTTTTTAATTTTGAAAGAAATGCCATGGGAATAGTGTAAGTCAGGGACTGGCCAGCAGGCCTGGCCCTAGACCAGCCCCTCACCGAACCTTTGACACATCCTGAGAGAAACTCACTCACCTCTCAGTTTCTCCCTGGTGACTCAGCCTGCTGTCTGAGGAATGTGGCCCTGCCCACCTCACTGTGCTGTCAGCTGCAGGTGCCGGCGGCTCTCAACTGACTGGTCCCTTGTCCTCCTGCCTCTGTCGCCTGCAGTGACAAACGAGCCAGCCCAGTATCCTGGGAATCTGCTCAGTTTCAGCTGCTCTGACACTGACATTCATTATTTTTTCATATATTTTTATTGATTTCAGGGAGGAAGGGAGGAGTGGGAGAGTTAAAAACATCAATGATGAAAGAGGAAGGGTCTACTCTACTCTCTTGGTACTCGTTGGAAGTGATGGACACGGACAAAGTGGATGGCAGGAACTAGAAGGGCCCCTATGGCTTTCCCTCTCATTTTACAGCCTTGATATGGCCACCGAGTTCCTGCTGTTCAGCCCAGAGCCCAGTCTGTGGCTTGTGCAGCAGGCTCTGTTTTCTGGGACGAAGGCTCAAGTCCTTTTAAAACAAGGAGGACAGTATCTTGCCTTGTTACCCTCTATGCAAAAGGGAAATGGTGTCTGTCCTCTGTGGGCACTTCCACGGGGCATCCCTACTGCGGAGCAGCTCCAGTGCACAGAGAATGGGACCGGAGACATAATTAACATGTTTTTCTAGAAATGGTTGGGGCATGACTTTCTTGAGGAATCTTTGGGAGTTCTCTGGCCACGTTCACCAGGTCTGGTGGAGATTAAAATACTGAGAATAGCGTAGCAGCCTCCAGCAATGAAACACTTTTCGTACGTGCCTGTGTGTATAATTATTTTAAAATTATAAACATGTACTGGCATAAGTAAAAACTTGAAAGGCATAAGAAGATGGCCCCCCCCTCCCCCGCTTAAGTTGTTAAGGGTACAAAGTCTTTTGGGTCCAGTAAAATATTGCTGGTTTTAGTTCAAGCAAAGAGATGGCCCCAGCCAGGTGGTCAGGGACAGCGTCACAGCGACATGATGACAGCAGGTGCCCTTGATCCCATGTGACAAGCGTGGCACCTTACCTCTGGTCTTCCTCCCCAATAACACACAACCTCAGGATCTTATGAGAAAAACCCCAAATCGAGGAGCGCCCTACAAAATACCCAACCAGTACGCCTGCACACCGCCCAAGCCATCAAAAACAAGGTAAGTGAGGAACGGCCGCCGTCCACAGGAGCTTAAAGAGACACTAAATACAAGTTGGCGTCCTGGGCCATTGAAGGACACCAGGAGGAAACTGAATAAACTAAGGGCTTCAGTTGAGAGTGAGGGAAGGAAAATGTGTGTCAGTGTCTCAATGGGAAGTCCCCCCTCCCCCTTCTCTGGAAGGAGGTTACTGCCTCCCACGCAGAGAGTTACCCCGCTGCCCCTGCCTTATGATTTTCTAAATTGGGTTTTAACACTTTGAAGTAGAGCAATTAGAAAGCCGGGTTCAAAGGCCTATTCAAAGCTGAGAGTTTTGATTGCCTCGATGGCTTCACAGGTGTACACGGACGTCTACCTTACCAGGCTGTGCACCTTTAATATGTGCAGTTTTATGGTATGTCAGTCATACCTCAATGAAACTTTTTTTAAAGAGCCAGAGGGTAGACGCCTCACAGAAGGTCGCAATGGAAGAGGTGCCTGTTAGAGACAACACGGCACTTCCAGTCCTCTCTACCAAGGCTTTTTTCAAGTTAAGGATACCAGCAGGTCCTTTAGGTCGGACATACTTCCAACAGCAGAATCACCCAGAATGGACATCTTTCCAGACATTTGTTTACAAATTCCCCATAGCATACTTTTCTTTATTTTTTATTATCTTGTTGCTAATCCTCACTGGAGAATATGTCCTTTATTTTTTATTATCTTGTTGCTAATCCTCACCGGAGGATATGTCTCCAATGGTTTTTAGAGAGCGTGGAAGGGAGGGGAAGAGACAGAGGGAGAAACATTGATGTGGGAGACACACATTGATTGGTTGTCTCCGGCACATGCCCCAACTGGGACCAGGATGGAACCTACAACCAAGGTACATGCCCTTGACCAAAATCGAATCCAGGACCCTTCAGTCTGCGGGCTGACACACTATCCACTGAGCCAAACCAGCTAGGGCACATAAGTTTCTTTAGGAAAAAAAACAAAGTCAGCTCTAGCTGGTTTGGCTCGGTGGATAGAGCTTCGGCCTGTGGACTGAAAGGTCCTGGGTTTGATTCCGGTCAAGGGCATATGCCTGGGTTGGAGACAGCCGATCAATGATTCTCTCTCATCATTGATATTTCTATCTCTCCCTCTCTTTTCCTCTCTGAAATCAATAAAAAATATATATATTTTAAAAAATCAAAGGTGTTTTTTAGCTTTAAAAACAAACTAAAAACTGTGACATCTTTAAGCTCAACAAATCAATTTGGTATAAAATATTTTATTGGTCACTTATAATCTTATTAAAAATATTGCAAAGATTCTCACATTTTTAAAGTTCTGGATTCTTATCAAAATAACTACATTGAAGCTGTTTTGTAGCATAGTGTGCATTTATGGTTCCCAGGTGGGCCAGCACCAGAGTCTGATTTGGAAATATTTCTTTACTCCAGCCAGAGCCGTCAGCCCATCAGTATTACAGTTTTCCCGTATTTTACATAACACGTTATTTACCATAAAATATGAGTGAAATTTAAGAGTCAGCTATAATGTTACAGGTGGGGATTCTGAAACCATATTTCCTGGTTCTTTTTCTAATTCGGCCACTTCCTTGGTGACCTTGAGGAGGTAAAACCTAATTTCTCCATCTGAAAAAAGTGGGTTTGGTGATAGTACTTCAATGGGTGAGGAGGGAGTGACCCACAGGTAAAGTGCCTAAACCTAGACTGGTGCCCAGCACAGAGCAGGTGCTGATTAATGTTAGATATTATTTTTAACTCTTGAGAACAACCCTCCCCTCCCCCCACCCCCCGAGTAGTACATAGGGCTCGCTTGAAAAGTGGTATTTGTGTACTTTGTGATTCATACACAATTGGCTGGGCTGTACTAGTGTCAACCAATGGTCATTGGCACCAATTCAGTGCCAACAGGAATCCCCAATTTGAGGTGTGGTGAAGAAGGGAACAGTTCAGTGCCAACCGTTCAGTTGTGGTGCAGCACGACTGTGGAGCAGCGGCCCAGCTGTGATGCAGCTGTGAGGAGGCCCTACAGTGGTTCTCAACCTTCTGGCCCTTTAAATACAGCTCCTCATGTTGTGACCCAACCATAAAATTATTTTCGTTGCTACTTCATCACTGTAATGTTGCTTCTGTTATGAATCGTCATGTAAATATCTGATATGCAGGATGGTCTTAGGCGACCCCTGTGAAAGGGTCGTTCGACCGCCAAAGGGGTGGCAACCCACAGGTTGAGAACCGCTGCCCTAGGAGGTGGCCCTGCTAGCTAGACACCTCTGCTCTGTTCAAATAGAGAGAAGTCCCTGCCCCTGGTCCCTGATTGGCCTGTCCTCATGCAAACAAGGACTCCAAGTCCTCAGTTTGATTGGTCCGAAAAGCACAGTCCTGCGGGGCAGCTGCTCTGATTGGTCGGTGAAGATGCTAAATGAGATATAGCTGGCCAGGTCTGACTGGATGGGGAAAGTCTCAGTCCTATTGGTTGAAATAGGATTCTGGGAACTCCTTTATGAAGGTGGCTCAGTAGGTAGGACCACAGCGCAGGCTGGCAGGTGGCAAGGCTTCTCACGGGAGCAAGGCTGGCCTGAGAGGTCCCTGTTTAGCAACACCTGCTGGGCTCTGTTTGTAAATTTGAACCCAGGTAGCCACCAGGAGCCCTTATTAGTAGGTATCTTCTTTCGCAGGGTCAATAATAGAAACATCTGTGCTCTCATCTGAACCTTTGTTAGTCTAACATTATTTTTGTTAGCGTCTTCAAATCTGTGCATCTCCCAACAGCATTTACGACAGAAAAATGGACCACAGTGTTGCCTTGTTTTCTGTGTATTCAGCCATTTGGACTGTGGCAAGAAAAAGTCATTCTATCATGGTTTTATGGCTTTTTGTCTTTGGCTTTTATAATTAGGAAACCTCAAGCGGTACATTATCATTCCTTAATGATATTTTGTAAATTACTAAATTGAATATTGCCCGACTTTAAGCACTAAAAATGTTGTAGTGGCTTGTCTTCGTGCACTTGACATTTATTTTTCAAGTCTCATTAATGAAGTTGGCCTCATAATATTTATTAACAGCTCCAAACCAAAAACACACTTAGAGAGAGGAACATCATTATTTAGGAGTAAATGTAAATTTGTGGTCTTGCTCATTTAAAACACTTTTGCCAACTTATTGGATGATAATTGTTTTGCCTTCATGACAGGGATGTTGAAAAGCTTGTACAAGGAGTAGAAATGCCAGTCTTGGTCACTCTCGTTCTGTGCTTGCAATGTTATTATCTTCCATCGCAGTGAAGATAAGACCTTGCAAGAATTTTTAAAATACACAAGACATATATTTTCATTATTCGATTAAAATTTAAGTTCATTTAACTAGCACTTGGCACTGAGCTCGGAATGTAAGCAAATGAGTCAGCACACTTTGATTTTATAAAGCCCCTGTCGGCCCCTGTAGGCTGGTCAGCACCGTGGGTCACAGAGTGGGCTGGGTATAGCTGCACATAGCAGATGGGAGAAGGGATGGACTGGGATGTGCTGATCATGTGGATGGCAAGGAGGGTGAGAGAAAGGGAACATTTCAATGATGCTCTCAAGACAGAGCATCGAGGAAGTAGCCCAGGGAAATAGAATGCATTTCCCGAAAGGCTCCAAGGATACCCCCCAGACTACCAGCTCAGAGCCCAGGGTGTGGACACCAGGGTGTCTTTTGAGCAGCCCTCCTGTATTTGGAGGATTTCCATGTGATAAGTTCTGCCTACCCAAGGCAGGAACCAGACCCCGGCTTAGCAGACTGGTGGGTGAGCCAATGAGCTGCACTCACAGGAGACTTATTCAAGAGGGAACAAAGGTCAAAGACCACTCCAGCTAGCGGCGTGAAGCCAGCGGTGGTAACATCACCGGTGCCCAGGTGATGAGCTGGAGGTGTCTCCCTGGGGCTGGAGAAGTGGGGGCTTTGGGAGCAGCACTGTGGTTGGAGTAGCTGGCCTGGATCCTGGCTGGGTTTCCTCCCCTCTTGCCTTTCTGGCCCTGTCAGAGATTCTATGAGCTTTCTACAAAGCTTTTAATAATTTCCTCTTTTTTTTTCTTCCTCAAATTAGTTAGAGTATGCTGTTCGTGAGCTGGCAAGTTGACAAAAACTCCATTAAGGGCAAATTCACTGAACTCTCATGAGAAAATTGTACCTGTTACTGTCATTTAATAAAGGAGATAGGACTTAAAAAAAAAAAAGTGACGTGAGAACAAGGACTCTCGGGGTGGGGAAAAGTAAATACAGATGCAAAATAGAATAAGTTGAGTCAATATTTGAATTGAAAGTATCAATATAAACATGTGTGTTTTATCTCTAAAAAATTCCTACATTTGTCCACCCAAAGCCCCAGAAACAATGGATTGTCTTGAAATACCATTTTCCACTAAAAGACAGTAGAATGTCTTGAAGAAATGGCTAACTGCATGTTGGGGCATGAAATGTGCAAGACGAACCTGGCACGTCTTACCAGAAAGCCCAGAAACAGAGAGAGTAGGATTGGGTCCAAAGGACTCAGAGCCAGTGGAGGGGCCTCCCACTGCCCAAAGAGGAGACCATGTGAACATCAACGAGCATAAAAATGGCAATGGACCAAAACATATCAAACATGCATAAATCCAGCGGGCCCCGGTGGCTCAGTGGTTGAGCGTTGACCTATGAACCAGGGGGTTGCAATTTGATTCGTGGTTCGATTCCTGGTCAGGGCACATGCCCAGATTGTGGGCTTGATCCCCAGTGTGGGGCGTGCAAGAGGGAGCCAATCAATGGTTCTCATCATTAATGTCTCTATCTCCCACTCCCTTTCCTCTCTGAAATCAATAAAAAATAGATATTTTTAAAAAGCGCTTAATTCACATGTCATAATGTTATGAGGATGGAACCAAGTGGGTTTGGTGTCCATGGACATGACACAGCGGCCGTAGAGGAAGGGTCCGGGATTCACAGTAAATGCACTGCACATGTGTTGCATTCAAATGACAGCACCGTGTGCCTTCTCTGTGCAAGGCGTTCCTTAGCCAAGAGCTGAAAGGTGACGAGCCAGGAACCTGGGAGACGATACGAGACACTCCGCTGGCTGCGGAACAGCAGGTTTCAGTCATGAATGCCACTCATGTTACTTTGAAACCAGCTACTTTCAATCACCCACATTCGCTGAAAGGTCTTGTGCCTTTGGTAATTATAGTCCCGATGCACTACTTAGGAGGGACACAGGGGATTTTTGTCCCAATATGCAGAAACTCGTGTTTTATATCTTCTAGTTAGCTCTGGAATGCTTTACATGGTGGAAGGCAGCAGGTCTACTTTCTATTATAAAACTGACATGAATTATGATGGCAGTCGTCGTGCTGGGTTCCGAGGGCTCAACGAATGAGTAAGACACTGATGGGCCTGCAAAGGAAAGGTGGCCAAGTCCATGACGGAGGTACAAGCAGACCTAGTTGTGGTTTGGAGGGAAGGAACATCTCAAGGAGAAGACAGAGCATCAGTCAGGATGGGCTAGGCTTGCTGCAACAATGAGCAACCCTCAACTCTCAGGGGCTTACCATCCCCAAAGCTTAATTCTTATTCATGCACCATGTCCGGGGCCCATCAGAGGGGTCTCTGCACGTGGCAGCCGCTTAGGGTCATAGGACCACAGAGGTTTTTATCTCAACCTGTCCTCCCTGGGTGACTGCAAGAAGAAGGGGTGCGATGCTAGCCCGTGCCGGGAAAGGAGAGAGCTAGGAACTGTCGGTGCATACCACTGATGACTACCCATGACTACGATGACTCCGTAGGTGACTTGGTCTCAATACCCGAGTGGGTGTGAGGGAGGAGGGCCTCCCAGTGAATGAGAAGCATTAGGGAAGGTGCACAGGTGGGAAAGCCTGGCTGAGAGGAGCCCCTAGGAATGCTGGGAAGCCAGGTTGCCGGGGAAGGCAGGTGGCGTTGTGAAAGCCAAGCTGAGGAGGTTGGGCTGGATCCAGGAGCCACTGCAGCCTGTAAAGTTGTGGTTGAGGAAGAGGAACCTGTGATGGAAGAGATCAGAGGGCAGAGGCGGCAGACTGGAGGCAGGAGATCGCTCGCGTCGTAACAAATCCAGGCAAAGGGTGATGGGGGTGTACGCAGGGAATCTCCTAAGTGGGGAGGAAATACAGGGTCTACTTACAGCTACCTGAGAGAAAGGCTTGACCGGCATTGGGACTAATTGGACAGAAGATGTAAGGGGGAGCCCTGGCCGGTGTGGCTCAGTTGGTTGGGCATCATCCTGTGCACCAGGAGGTTGCCGGTTCGATTCCCAGTCAAGGGCACATGCCTGGATTGCAGGCTCGAAACCAAGTAGGGGGCATGCAGGAGGCAGCTGCTCGAAGTTGCCCTCTCACATTGATGTTTCTCTCACCCTCTCCTTTCTACTATCTCTCAAAATCAGTAACTATTCTTTAAAGAAGTGTGTGGGGGGGTGATGAAAGGGGGAGGTGGGAAGTCCAAGATGATCCCAAGGTTTTGAGCCTGGGAGAATGACACTATCACAACCAGAGAAAACGGTGGAAGATGGGCGAGTCTGGAAAGGAGGTGGGGGCTGGAGGATTGCAAAGCAGGGATTTTCTTTACTCTTGTCTCCCGGCACCTAGAGGAGTGCTCAGTAGTACTTGTTGACTGTGTATGCCAGTAGAACACAACTGGAGAAGTTCCCAGGCCACCGTTAGTGCAGAGTTGGCACTCCACGACGCCAGTGCTAGGAGGTACAGCCACCTATATATAAAGCCCCAAGACGAGATGCCAAGAGCGTGTAGAGAAAAAAGGGAGGAGGCTGAAGGGAGAACTTGGAAACCATTTAGGGGCCAAAAAGTAGGACCAGAATCCGGGCGAGGTGGGCATCTGCGGATGGGATCAATCCGTGTCAGAGGCTACAAATGGGTAAAGGATGCTGGGAACAGATAAGAGGGCGTTTGGGTGAGCAACTCAGGACTCTGGTGCTCTCCCTCCCCCCACTCCCCCCACTCCCCCTGGGAGAGCTGGAGGCAGGCCAGCAAGGGCCTCTAACAATGAGAACGGGCAGCTCCGGGCGCAGGGGAGGCTGGGCCGGGGCAGTCCGGTTTTTGTCTGGGTTCGGAGAGGTGGTAATTGAGACCCAGCCGCGCCGCCAGGTGGAGATTGAAGTTGCAAGAGGGCGGGAGAGAAACCACGGCTGACAACAGGAAGCGGGAGGAAGGGAAAGGGGAAAGGCCAGGAGGGGCGGGGAGCGCGGACAGCCTGCTGCTGTGGTGGGGGGCCTGCTCTTC
>NW_006299479.1:240710-247080 GCF_000327345.1 Myotis davidii | reverse complement strand
TGTTTGGGGGGTGCCTGGCCACAGGACCTTTGGTACCTGTTCTGCTGCGCGCCAGCCACGGGGGAGGCGGGAAGGCGCAGGTGTTTGGAGATGCGGACTCTCCAAGAGAAAAAGGGACCCTCTCGGTCCCTCCGGGGGCCCCCGCGCTGTCAGAGCAACCCCCAGAGGAGCCGGGGGCGCAGGCTTGGAGCGGGTGGTGTGGCCGGAGGACGGAGGTCTCCTGGAGGCTTGGGGGTCGTAGCCTCGCTTGGCCTCCGCAGGGATTTGTTTTTTCCTTACTGGCCAGGGGCATTGGGGAACCTTTGCAGAGGGCATCCGGGCACCTGGGAGACTAGACCCTTGGCTGCCGTGAGCCTGGAGCTAAGGACTCCACGGCGGGGCTTGTCTGGGCGTCTCCAAGGGAGGACGGAGCTTTGGGGGAAGATGACTCTATGGGAAAGGATGTGGGTACTTGTCTTGAGCCTTTAGGTGACAGGGAAGCTGGGAGCCCTTGTTTGGCAGGAAGAACAGCGGGAGACCCGAGAGATCTCAGACCTGACGTTGAGATCGCGCTGCTAGTTGCCTTGAAGGGCCCATCTCGGTGGCCGTGCTCAGGTCCCCACCTCTGCCCGGCGGGGTCCCAGGTTTCCTGGAGGCCAGGTGAGGGCCAGCTGCAAAAGCCAGGAGGCCCGGAGCCCCTGCTGTCCCGTGCTCCTGGCCCAGGCGTCCTGTGTCCCGTGCTGTGGCATTGCCCCACGCCGGGTCCGATGGCGGAGCTCCTAAAACCACTTCCTTTGCTCCGGCGGCATCCTGGCTTAGGCAGCCTGCAGAAGCCGAGAACCACCAACAGAACTTGTTTCTTCCCCTTTTCGCTGCCCCTCCTTGTCCGAGCAAGCGTGGGCCTGGGCGGCCAGCCTGCGGGGCCTGTGCTGCTGGCCTCCCTCTGCCCGCTGGAGGCACTTCGCCCGGATGGGTACCTGTTTTCCTTCCTGTAATTGCCGTGTTTATGAACCCTGGGTAATTGCCTACCGAGCCTCTGCCGCCTCGGTGTGAGCCTGTGATGGGTGTTTGTTATTTCAGGGCGGGTTTTTCTCGGTGACTTCCCTTTCTGGGACTCTCTCCTGCTGACGCTGGGGGAGCAGGGTCTTCCCCGAACCTCCTCTGAGTCATCTCTGACCATGTGCACCCCAGCCCCACCCCACGGGGCCAGGCCTGGGGCGGCTCACCTCCACGTTCTGCCCTGAGCTCCAAGGGCACCACGGACACGTCTCCTGCCCCCTTGCAAGCCCCGGCTTTCTTCTCCTCTTGGCCCCTGCCCAGTGTCTCATGTCCCGTGGAGCTCGTTCACTCTCCACCCCACTGCGCTCTTCCTCCCACTTCCGACGAGCTGCCCCCCTTCTCATGGATCACTTGTCTTTTCCCTGCCGAGCTCCATGGTACCAGCTCTGTACCCCGTTCTGTGCCGGGCACCGTGGCAGGGAGGGCTCTGAAGGCCCGTAGGACGTGGTTGCTTCTCTTAAGGAGCTTACAGTCTTGAGCGCCCTGTAAGGTGTGTGTGAATAGATGAGGCACCATGTGCCCTGCAGGGAGTGGCCTGCTGTGCCCAAAGCCCATAACATTTCTCCAGGAAGTTCTCAGTATCCCTGCCCAAGAAGTTACGCCCCTGCCCCCACCTCATCAGCAGTCCCAGTCCCTGGGCCACGGACAGTGTTTGGACAGTCAGGTCTGCAGACTCTGCCTTCACTTGCTCCCTGACCAGGAGGAGCGGCTGCCGCCCTGGGTTTGTTCTCTCTGCATCTGCAGAGCCTGTTGGCCACGCAGCCCCACAGGGCACTGTGCTTCTGGGAACGGTTCTGGTTGGTGCTTGCGTCTGGCTGTGTGCTTCCCAAGGCGGACACTCCGGCCTCTGCCGCACCCACACCTGCTCCCGGGCAGCGGGAGGTGGCCGCTCGGTGCTCCGCACACACCGTGTCTGGGATTGTGCGAGCGCTGGTGCAGGAGAGCAGGTGCACGACGCCGGTAACAGGAACTGGGGGGCCTGCTCACTCAGGGTCCTGGCCTCTGTTGAAGATGTGATGGTGGCCGGGAAGTCGCCTTGGCACCCAGGGGTTCCTTCTCAGGGCTGCCCCACGCAAGACGCGGTGTGCCCTAGGCATAGGGAAGCCAGGGTTGGGAAACCAGACGTGGGGCTGGCTAGGCGGTACAGCCCTGCCTCTTCAGAGAGGCATCTCTTCGTTAATTGGTCAAACATTCACTCATCCACGTGGCAGATGTCAGTTAGGTGTCCGCCGACGGGGCCTGGGCCGGGCATGGGGCGCCTGCACTGGGAAAGACCCAGGAACCCAGGCTCTGCCCTCGGGGAGCACCCAGTGTAGTGTGGGGGGCAGGGGGTTAAATTCTGTGTGGTAAGAATGAGGTTCTGGAGAAACCCCGGTGGGCACTAAAGACGGGCAGCTAACCCAGGCTTGAGGAGTCAGAGTGGACGATGGGGCGGAGGCCGTCGGTGATGTGGTGGCAGGAGTGACCAACTTGGAGGCAAGACCTGGTGCCGTGGCTTTTCCTGCTCAGAGATGTTACCTAATCTCCGAGCCTCAGCTTCTGAGACTGCATATAGGTTATAGGCTTGTTGCAAGGATCAAAAGGGATACTTTACAAAATGAAAGCCATCTGTGAGCTGCAGCGTGGTGTCTAAATCATCGTTTGAATTTATGAGTCGAGACCCACAGTAGGGTGATGTGGTGTTAGGAGAATGGGTGCCCATGGAGAGGCTCACAGCCAGGTTGTCCGGGGGGCTCTGACCTCGCAGAGGGGCTGGCCTGCCCCCTGGGCACAGGGAGTCCCTCCGAGGAACTTGGGGCACAGATTCCAGCGATCGGAACCCTCCTCCCAGGGTTCTACTTGTCATTTCCCTTTACCTGGCTACTGTGACCTTACCAGGCTTGAGGAGTCAGAGTGGACGATGGGGCGTCGGTGATGTGGTGGCAGGAGTGACCAACATCGAGGCAAGACCTGGTGCTGCGATCCTCTGTGAAATGGAAACATGTGCCAAGACCATGGCACTGGCTGCTGGTCCCTTTCTCCTCCTTATTCCCCTCTGCCCCTCCCATCACACAAAGCCAGACTTTTAAAAAATATATTTTATTGATTTTTTACAGAGAGAAAGGGAGAGAGATAGAGAGTTAGAAACATCAATGAGAGAGGAACATCGATCAGCTGCCTCCTGCACATCTCCTACTGGGGATGTGCCCGCAACCCAGGTACATGCCCTTGACCGGAATCTAACCTGGGACCCTTCAGTCCGCAAGCCGACGCTCTATCCACTGAGCCATTTTTTTTTTTTTTTTTTTTTGCAAAGCCAAACTTTTAAACGCTTCCTTCTCTCTTGGGGCTCCCAGAGGCTCCTCTGCTGGAAGGTGTGTGCAAAGGGTGAGGGGAGGGCAGAGAAGGTAGTCAGTGGGACACTAAGATGGTTCTTTAGATGGGGACTCGCCTCCCGGGTGCTGCAGATGGCCAAGCACCCTGTCTTCTCCGCCCTTTGTCCACCTTGGTCTGGGGAAGACCTGGAATTCATGGCCCTCATTTAGGAGAGGTGGACACTGAGGCATAAGAGAAGGCAGTCCTCCCTTGATAGCTGCCCACTCCCTGTGGGAATGCACTGAGGGTGGGTCTGCCCTGAGCAGGCACCGTGTCATCACAGCTTCCTTCCCCCACAGGGTCCATGTATGGCCTCTCACTCTGCTCCCTGGGAGCCGCGGGTGAGACTGTGTGCGCTGTGGCCTGTGGCCTCCCTGGCCACTGTGGTCTTGGAGTTCCTCTGCTGTCAGTTCCTTTTCTGGCTTGTGGTTCTGCCCAGGCTGTTGGCTCATATCTCTCCTAAGGGAGAAAGTCTGTTCTTGGAAGAGGAAGGAGAGTGGGATGCAGCCCCCAAGATGCCGTTGCTTCTGACACTGTGCACATGTTCCTGGGGTGTTTAGAGGACTATTAATCATCGCCAGCGTCTGCTGAGCCTATGTCATATACGCCTCTTAGTACTATTATTATTATTACCCTTTTATAAGTGAGGAAAATGGACCCAGAGCCAAAGAGTAGTGGGAGTGGGATTTGAACTCGGGTCGTCTGGCTCTGCTGTGTTTTGCTTGGACAGCTCTAGAGCAAGACAGGGCTGTCGGCCCAGTGGGCTCAGGAAGGGACGGATTAGCAAGAGTTGATTTGATTTGGGTAAGAGACTGGATTTCTCTTCTTGGGATGTTTCTGAGATGCCTGGGGCTTAGCAAAATGACAGTAGCATTTGCATGGGAATGAGAATGGGACCGTCTGGGCTCCTCAGAGAATTCTCACCCGGCTGGGAGTAGTGAGAAGCCTGTCTGGGGTTGCTCAGAGCTTGTGGCCAATAGTTGCCCTTTTTTTGTTTGTTAAGAACTTTTCTAGAAGCAGGTCACCTACTAAAAATTCTATCTTAGAATCTCATCGTTTCAGAATTTGCTTGTTCTTTCCAGACTTAGCAGCAACAGAATCCTTAGAATCTTGGTGATGGTTGTCTGGTCAAAATCTTGGCCCCTTTGTCTCTGAGATGGTGATGATGAGGATGGTGAAAGGAAGAAGAATATGGTGTCAGTCATTCTACGCCTCATTAAATATGCACACTTAAGTTCATGACCTCTGTTTATCCTCATAGCAACTGTGTGAGGACAAAATGCCTAGTTCACAGATGAGAAGACTGAGGCTCAGAGAGTTTGATTTGCATAATGGCCCAAAGGCAGAGGTAGAACAAGGATTCAAACCCAGATCTGAGACTTCAAAGCCTATGGTTTTACCCGCAACGCCATTATACAGTTGTATTCCACAGATGATGGTGATTGATGCCTGTTCCCAGCCGAATCCTGGAACACACCATTAAGCACTGTGGTGAGCACCAGGCGCCAACCCAAGTCCACTAAACACCTCTCACCCCACACTCGTCTGGTCTCTCCTTTTAATGAGTTACTCATGTGGTAGACCAGCAGTCCGGCCGGGGATGCGCTTTCAACAAAGGCTTTGAATGAAATGTTCCTTTATCCATTATACACATGAGTAAACGTCATCATGGAAATTTTTAAATTAAAAATAATTTACCCCTTCAAGCCAACAAATCAGGTTGCTTACATGTTTTTCTGCGCTTTTCCATGTCTTACCCTATGTGTATGTTTTATCCAGTTTGTTGCTAGGCACACACCAATTTGTGTTCTGGGAAAGGCATTGTGCCAGCCTCTCATCTGCTGGGCACGGTGGAGGACTTGGGGCTGGAGAACCGTAAGGTCCGGTAGGCTTGCGTCTGATTGAAGGATTGTGTCCAGTTATGGATCCAAGTCACTGGCCTGCTCCTAACTCCTTCCTGGGTTCTACAACATTTCTTATTTAGTAGCAACTCCGATGAGGCCTTGGAGCATTTGCTTATCATCTTTGTTGATGGATGACACCCTTTTGGGGGGAAAGGCCGTACCTTGGATGACTTAATTATGAGTCAGAAAGACATGGACAGCCTGTAGGATAGGCTGCCCAGAGCAGAATTGTGTCCATCTCTGCTAGGAGTAAGTCATGCTCTTACTGTACCACCCTGACAACGGACACTAAAGCCACTTCCCTCCCCCTGTGGTGATGTGTCTGTGTTGTGCTGTGAGCCAGGATGATCAAGGCAGGTGGAGATCCGGACTGTAGAGCCGACGCCAAGCTCCGTAAAAGCCAGGCATGTGTGTGGCTTCCCTAGAATCTAAAGTAAATCCCCTCATATTTTTATTTGGTTGTAACTTTAAATTGTTATTAAAAGGTTAATATGTACATATTTAAAGAGAATTTGGCTCAGATAAGTAGAAAGAATTTTAAAATGGGGAAAGTACCCTAGAAAAGCATTTTACTAACTTGGCATTGCCTATGCATGTTTTCTCAAAGAAGTTGGTTTTTTTTTTCCTTACTACAAAAGTTAAGAAGGGTTTTTTGGTTTGTTTTTCTTTTTAAGGCAAGCAATACAGAAATACACAAAATAGAAAGTGAAATTCCTCCGAAATTCTTTCTTCCAGATTTAAAAATATATATATATTTTTTTATTGATTTCAGAGAGGAAGGGAAAGGGAGAGAGAGTGATAGAAACATCAAGGATGAGAGAGAATCATTGATTGGTTGCCTCCTGCAACCCAGGCAGGTGCCCTGACTGGGAACCCAACCATGTTCCTAGGTCGACGCTCAACCATTGAGCCATGCTGGCCAGGCTTCCCTACTCTTTTAAAACCCCTTTTTGATTGCTGCATAAGCTTCCAACCAGTGGCTATATCCTTGCTTATTTGTTGTTTTATTTTGTGTGTGTGTGCTAATTGAATATGTTAATGTCAGCAGCGGGATCGGGAGAAGGTGGGTAACA
>NW_006299479.1:229021-240656 GCF_000327345.1 Myotis davidii | reverse complement strand
GAGACCACGCTGGTCAGGCCTCTTCTGGATCATGCTGTCCAGTGCTGGGTGCCATGTCTTCATGGGAATATTGCTAGCTAATAATTGTGAGGTTGGACCCGATGGCCAGGGGCTTAGGAAACACTTTGATGTCTAGATGATTGAGTTGAGCGGGTTTAGCGAGAGGAGGAGCCGACTCAGCATGGGGACCTGGAAGTATTTCGGGAGCTGCCTGAGCTGCTGGCCCCATTGCCACACTCACGTGCCCGGCATTGTGATGCTGATAGCACCCGGGGGAGGGAGGATTTGTAATGTTGGCACCAAATGAAAATGCTATTTCTCCCAGAAAGGCTGGCCGTGGGAGGATGGGAGATGGGACGATGGCTAAAAATTGTCCCAGCTCTAAGAATCCAAGTCCAAGGATCTGGTTCTGCAGTCCTCCCTGGGCTCCTATCCTGTTACCTCCTTCCACCACGTGGTTCTGGGTTGTAACCTTGGACTTGGGTCCCCAGGCCCCCTCCCGTGTGGTGGTGCTTTCTTTCCTGTTTGCATATTCAGTTCTTTCCCCCAAAACAGCCACTTAGCGTGTACTCCAGCCTGCCTGGAGCGACTCAGGAGATGGGAGAGATGTTTTTTAATGCAGTCAGTGCCAGGAGGCACGTGAGCTTGGCGCTCTTCCACTAACTTCTGCAGATCCTGGGTTCACCAGCACAGCTGTTCAAAAAGCTTCAACACAAGTATCGTGGAATACTACTCGGCAATAAAAGGAACAAGCTACTGATGCGTGCAATGACTCGAGTCATGCTCCAGGGAATTTTGCTGCGTGAAAAAAGCCAGCAATCCCTAAACTTATATACTGGGTAATTCATTTCTATAACGTTTGAAAGGACAGCTTTAGCCCTGGCTGGCTTGGCTCAGTGGATAGAGCGTCAGCTTGCGGACTGAAGGGTCCCAGGTTCGATTCCGGCCAAGGGCGGACGTGGGCGAGGCCAGCCTCCGCTTCAGGGAAATGAAGGCTGAGTTGCTGGCACTGGAAGTTCCTAAGAATGACCTGGGGGGCGTGCAGGAGGCAGCCAATCAATGATTCTCTCTCATCATTGATGTTTCTAACTTTCTCTCTTTCTCCCTTCCTCTCTCAAATCAATACAAATATATTTAAAAGAAAGAAAGAAAGGACAGCTTTAGGACCGGAAGATAGGTTAGTGGGGAGGGGCCGGGGGGAGGTGGGCATGGTTACATCCAGGCAGCAAGTGTCAGAATCTCCACTTTGCCGGTGAATACAAGAAACGACATCAGTGATAACAGAGTATGGAACTTCATACTGACACACAAAGGAACACGAGCAAAATGGGAAATATGACTAAGATCAATGGATTATGTTACTGTTGTGGTCGTGTAATATAGTTTCATAAGATGTTAGAATTGGGGGAACCTGGGCAGAGTGTCCAAGGGACCCCTTGGTGTTATTTCTTATAAACTGCACAGGGTTCTGTCATGATCTCAACAAAAATGTCAATAATTCAGAAAGCACTAGCCTGTGAAATCAAAACGTGGGCTCAAGAAAAAGAATGAGAAGAAGTTACACGGCGCTGCCTTGACTTCCTGTTTCTCTTGCTGGGTCTCTGGGGGGATCCGCCTGGCTGTCGCTGCAGGCGGGTGTTTCTGCTCCCTGTCTGGTGATGCACTGGGGCAGGTGAGAAGATAGGGGGCCAGGAAGAAGACCTCTGGCAAATGGGGATGGGTGGTGCAGACCTCATGGGACCCAAGAGCCCAGGGATGGGAAGGAAAGGGGCAGCGGGGCTTTGGGGCAGAGGATGGAGGGGGAAACTTGGAAGCTAGATGGAATTCTCTGGTGGGATTACAAACGAGGATGTGTCCTGGGAGAGGAAGAGACTCGGAGAGACCAAATTTGGGGGGCGCTGGAAGCAGAACTAGGATGCGAGCTGAGCATTCTCTCCCCTTCCAGCGCCCAACACAGTCCCCTGGGCTGTGGCACCTGGGAGATTATCCCAGCTTGCTTCTGGTACGCTCTCTACACCTGGCTGTGGAGAGAGATGTCTTTCAAGCAATCAATCAACCACTCAGTTGCTAACAGTTGGCAAGGTTAAGGGTAAAGGGATGGTGAAAGAAGCAGAACAAGTAGGAACTGGGGCACCCTGACCTCCCAGGGCTGCCTGGTGTGCTCACCGTGTCAGTGGGGTATCACGGATGCCAAGTGGGTGGTGCAGGTCATAGGGGAGGCAAGGGCCCAGGAGAACGTACTGTGGATTGAGGCGGTCCGCAGAGGTTTCCCTCAGGGTGTGGCCTTGGTTGTGTTCTCAAGGGCAGGCAGGTTTGGTAGGTGGTGAGAGGAGTCCTTCTGAGTGGGCAGGAGGGGCCCAGCCTCCTGGGTTCATGCAGGATTGGGGACCTCCTGGTTGGGGGCAGGGTGAGAGGTGGGGGCCGTCAGCACCCCTAGATCAGATGTGTAAACCGAGACCTGAAGCGAGCTGGTGCTCGGGCAGACTTCCTGGCTTTGCTGGGAAAATGGCCTCAGGGCCGAGAATGGGTGACAAGACCCCAAGGAGGGCTTTATCTCCCCCCACCCCCATCTTCCGCTCCCTGCAGTCCCTGCTGGCCTATGCGCAGGGGGGAGGAGGGGAGAGGAGAAGAGGGAGGGGAGATAGCAGTAGCAGGAGGAGGAGGCCCTCAGGGTGCAAGGATGGGCTGGCCTTGGTTTGTGGCTCCCAGGGGCTTCCTGTGCGAGGCCTCCAGTAAGAGGTGTGCTGTGAAGGGGTTTTTTGTTTGTTTGTTTGTTTGAATGTTTGAACTTGAATTCCAGCTGCTCCACAAGACCGTAGGGAGGAATGGGCCTTGCTTGTCTTTGGGCAGATGATGGACGGTGGGTGGGTGGAGAAATCAAAACTGGAGGGAGATGGTAGGTAGGCCCTTGTCATTAGCATGAGTCAGGTAATTTGTTTTTACAACACCTCCACTTAAAAGGCTGTAAGGGGTCATTAACCCACTTTTTAGAGAGGAGACCGAGGCACAGGGAGGCATATCTGCCCCAATGGCTCGGAGCTCCCAGGCCCCACACCTCATGTAGGTCCCACCCACCCCGATCCCTCAAAAGGGAAGGAAGGGACTTGCGTGGGGGTCGTCCCCAGTCTATGGTCTGTCCCCTTTGGGGGTCGTGTTGCAGGTGTGTGTGGTCCCAGGACCCTGCTCGGTGGGCAGGGCCCGGGCAGTGCAGGGAGTTGGGGAGGGAGCCATGCTGGCTGGCAGGGGCCCAGCCCTGGGTTTCTTGCTGACACAGCGCCCGGTTGGCTGAGTCAGGCCCCCGCAACGTCTCTTCCTGCCCCAACCAGGTGTGCAGCTCTGTTTGATTTCTTTCCTTCACTGGGAACTTAGCTGGGGGGTCAGCGTTCTGTTCCCCTGGACGGCTCGGGGCCACGGTAATTCTGGGCTGCTTCTTCTGGTGGGAGGACAGTGACGGGTCAAAGGGCAAGTGTGAGAGGGTTAGGCCACAAGAGGCAGCAGGTTCCGAAGTCCACCTCTAACTGACCCCACCTCGGCTGGGCGTGTGTCTCCGAGGAACTCCGGTGGCCGCCTAGGAGACCAGGGGATGCCCAGAGCCTGTTGTGGGAGGGCCCCAGGCATGGGAGCAAAGGCCCGCCCCGTCCAGCTGAAACTGAAACTGACCAGCTGGCACCTCTCTCTGTGGTCGGACAGACGGATGTGGGCGAGGCCAGCCTCCCCTTCGGGGAAATGAAGGCTGAGTTGCTGGCACTGGAAGTTCCTAAGAATGACCTGGCCCTGCTCCTGGCTGCTGTGTCAGCCTCTCCATGGAGAGGGGCTTGGCAATGTGGATGCTGGAAGCGCGTTGCTGGCCTCACTTCATTTTGATTGTTGCTTTGCGTGCCCAGGCCGGTCGGGAAACGCTGGGGTGGGCCCATCCATGGGATCCTGAGACTGGCTTCTCCTGAGAGCAGTTGTTGGGGCTGCTGAGTGGGCGGAGGCTTCTGATTGGTTCTTTTCCCTCCTCCTGTATCCCTTTGGTCATCCTGTGATGAACAAACCGAGTGTCCCCTCTGTGCTGGTCACGGTGCTGCGCCGGGGCTACAACGGCGGCAGGACGGCTGAAGTCTTGCTCCCGGGAGCCTGCGCATGGGCTGCTGCTCTCTGTCCACAGCTGCCCGAGGTGTCCTAGGTGTGGGTGGTGACATAAGTAGAGAGACATATTTGCCCAGGAGGTCATGGTTTGATTCCCGGTCAGGACACATGCCCGGGTTGTGGGCTCCATCCCCGGTAGGGGGTGTGCGGGAGGCAGCCGATCAGTGATTCACTCATCATTGATGTTTCTGTTTCTCTCTGCTTTTGCCTTCCTCTCTGAAATCAAGAAAAATATATTTAAAAAAAAAATAATAGAGAGAGCCATCCGAAGTAGGGCCCCTCCCTCCTGGAGACAGGGTGTCTCGATAACCAGCCACTTAAAAAAGAGGCCTGTCTCCAGGTTCACTTGAAATCTCAATGCTCTGCGGCCCTACTGTGCTCAGCGTCACCTGGGAAGACAAAAGGCAGCGTTAGTTTTTGGGATTCATTTCTTGCGCTGTCGTCTTAGGTGGCCCGTGTATCTGGGGACTCTGGCCAGGAACTCACAGGGACTGGCAGCCGGGAGGGGCTGTGAGAGTTATGCTGGCTTTGTCTTTCTCCTTGTAGAGAAAGGCATGTGCCTTCGAGTGCCGCAGAACACCCCTCCTCTCCTTGGAGAACCATTGCAGATGCTCAGACGGTCCTTTCTTGCTTGAACAATCTCAGGGATATTTTATGGCTCTAATGACCATAGTGACAGTGATGACATCACGGAGCCGAATGAAATCCACCCCGTCTGGTGACGGGTGCACTGAGTCACCGGGCCCATCCGTGAATAGCACCTGCCACGAATCAACGGCAGAATCGGCAGTGGCGTGTGGAGCCCGCCACCCTGTTCTGGTCTCGGGTCTGAGCAACACACCTTTGTCTCCAGCCAGTGACATCACCCTTGCCCCTTGACCTTGGTCTCCAGCAGCAAAAGCAGGTCACCAGTTGCGGGGTGATGGTCTTTCACGGTACCTCCCAGGACTCTGAGTGACCTTTTCTGTTTTCAGGTTCATTTCCCTTCCCGGCAGGTCACACCCAACCTTAGCCTAATGAGCAACGATCTTTAAAAAAACACACACAACCATCTGGCATGAGATTTCTTTATTCCTCATCTACTTCCATGGGAATCTTTTTTTTCTTTAATTTATATTTTATTGATTTTTTACAGAGAGGAAGGGAGAGAGATAGAGAGTTAGAAACATCGATGAGAGAAACATCGATCAGCTGCCTCCTGCACACTCCCCACTGGGGAAGTGCCCGCAACCCAGGTACATGCCCTTGACCGGAATCGAACCCGGGCCCTTTCAGTCCACAGGCCGACGCTCTATCCACTGAGCCAAACCGGTTTTGGCACTTCCATGGGAATCTTGCATGGATTTTCAGATTGTTGTTATTTTTAAAATTTTTTAAATTTGTTTTTTATTGATTTCAGAGAGGAAAGGAGAGGGAGAAAGAGAGAAACATCAATAATGAGAGAGAATCATCGATCGGCTGCCTCCTGCTCGACCCCCTCTTACTGG
The DNA here is from genome assembly GCF_000327345.1 of Myotis davidii. Classification (NCBI taxonomy): domain Eukaryota; kingdom Metazoa; phylum Chordata; class Mammalia; order Chiroptera; family Vespertilionidae; genus Myotis; species Myotis davidii. Next base: position 235,038 of record NW_006299479.1, on the reverse strand, counting down.
GGATTGAGCCCGCAACCCAGGCCTGTGCCCTTGACCGAGAATTGAACCGTGACCTCCTGGCTCCTAGGTCCACGCTCAACCACTGAGCCACGCCGGCCGGGCAGTTAGGGTTATTTTTGCCATTTATTAATGTCAACACTCACCAGGTGCTTTTCTCTCGTGAGGCCCACACTCTGAACAACCGGTGATAAGTGTAGCTCTGGATTCACTGGTCCTAGAGCCCGCGGGAGCGTGGGCCCCAGAGAGTTGGGAGCTGGTGGCTGGCCTGCCAGCGTGTGCTTGGGAGCCGGGAGACGGTCCCTCTGGGGTGGGAGAATTGTTTGGTTGACTTGGACACGGTTTTGTTTGCTTAGTGTTGAGCTTTCATCCCCGGTGAGTTTATTACTTAATGGGAGTCAGGGACGACAGGGGTCTTTCTTCGGTCAAAAATAGCTTTTGTACATCAGTTTATGAGGACAACCACTGGCCTTGGGGAGGAGATGAGTCGCTTAAAGCAACAGGAAACAGGATACCGAAGGGCTGCTACATGCTCCTGGATTTCTGGACCATCCCCTCTATCCCTCTAATAAGTTGGATGGCAATAAATAAATAAATAAATTTTTAAGTTGGGTGGGAATGGCGATCATCTGACCCTGTCCCTGCAACCTGCCCCTTGGGTCGCCCCCCTTCATCCCTCCAGGTTCTTCACTCTTCGTGTACCCCACCAGCTTTTCACGCCCACCTGTCCTCCAGGAAGTCATTCCTGGCTTTTTGTCTGAGCTGGCGTTGGGCCCTGCAGGGTGTCTGGGCCTGTGGCTGGCCGGTGGCCATTCGCCTTTCTGTCTGTTTGTAGTGAGCAAGCATCTGGCTTTTGTATGTCCACAGCGCGGGGTTTTGTATGTACACCTGCCAACGTGTTTACTTCTACGAGAGAGCAGGAAGAGGCAAAAGCAGGCACCGCATGCGTCCTCTCCCGCGGGCTCCGTGGCCCTGCAGAGCGATGGTTATGTGGAGGGAGATGGTGTGTGTAGCCCAGCCGAGTGGATGGAGCTCCCGCCCCCTCCTCCACCGGAGCTCGCCTGAAACTCTCACCTGCGTGGGAGGGCGTGGCTCTTGGCCTGGCTTTGCTGCTTTACCGACTTCACTACCTTTGTGCCTTTGTACAGGTCACTCCCTCTCCGCCTCAGTTTCCTTATCAATAAAACCACTGGGTTAGGCAGAGTAATCTCTAACATGCCCAAAAATGGAGCAGAGAGTGGGGTCATAAAAGGAAACGTAATTACTGATTAAACAGCTTTTCTGGGCTGAGTGGAGGGAGCCCAGCGGTCACGCTGCAGGGACCATCAAGGCTCTGCTATTGAGCCTGTCCCATGGCTGCTCCCAGGCCAGGCCTGGGGTGCCCTGGGGTGCCCTGTCCATGGGGCTTGCTGTCCCTCTTCGCTGAATACTTGCTTCCTGAGTTCTGGAAGCTGACCACTCTGGGAGGCAGAGACCAGGACCGCCTGGCTGCGTGATCCTGCAAAGTCCTCATTTCTCCCGGCCTTGTCTGTAGGACAGGGTGGTGGCACCGCTCATGAGCGATTCCAGGATTGTTGCGAGGCTCAAGTAAGAAAATAGTTGTGAAATTACTCTGTAAATTGAAAATAAAAACAATAATTATTTTCTTACATTTCTTCTAACACATACATATATATATATACAGTGTTTAGAGAGTCTAGCTCTAAAGCCTTATTTTTTTTTAAATCTTTAAATATGATTAGACAACGAAGGACCATTGGCCATTGAAAGAAAACCCACAGCCTGAAAGAGAAAGACAAAGTTCTGAAGAGAATTATGGTATATATATCTAGAGAGAGAGAGAGAGAGATAGTTGGTAAACTCAGAAAGAGCCAGAAGGTAGTGCATTTATAAAATAAGAAAAGACTGCCCAATGAAGTAACCATCAAAGAATAAAGCATCATTCTTGGAAATGAGATAGATGATTTTTGAAATTTAAAGAAAAACATGCATTGTCTTTATAGTGAGTCTTGATCAGGTGATTTTAGTCCTCCAGTTTTGTTCTTCTTTTCATGGGCTGCTGCGTTTCCATATGAACTTCAGAGCAGAGAGCGCATCAAAAAGCCGGCTGAAATTTGATCAAGATTACATTGGATCTCTAGACAAACTAGAGAATAGACATCTTGACTATATTGACTCTTGCAATCCGTGAACATGAGATGTTGCTTGATTTATTTTGGTCGTTTAAAATTTCTCTCAGCAATGTTTTATATATTTTAAAATATTTTTGTTGGTTTCAGAGAGGAAGGGAGAGGGAGCAAGATATAGAAACATCAATGATGAGAGAATCATTGGTCCACTGCCTCCTACACACCCCCTACTGGGGATTGAGCTGTATTTCTTTGAGAATAGCCCCAGGCTCTGGAATTGGGCTCTGGTGTCACAGGAGACAGAGGTGAGAAGGGAAGGACATTGTTAGAAATCCTCAGATCCCCACTTCTGTCCCAAGCAAAAACACCCCCTCCCACCAGTCCCCCATCAGAGATGAGAAATTGATTTCTCTCACATGTTCTGGAATGTTAGTGGCTTGGTTTAAATTGCTCCATTCAAGACATTTAAAAAAAAAAATTCTCTGGAGCAATTAAAGCACCCCAGAGAAACGATATGCAATAGCTTACCTGTTGGGAATGTCCAGTAAAAAAGCCACTTGTGCCAAGCCATTCACACAAAGCTTCTAAACAGCCTTTCGGACCTCACTCCTAAATATTCATGAACAACTAAGCATCCTTGGGCCTTGGGGAAAGCCTTCAACATGAAAGAGAAAAGGCACTGAATAGAAATACAAAGATGAGAAGACTGTCCACCCAAAATTCAGAGAACAAGAAAGGACTGTTGGAAATTAAAGTTTTAAAGCAGAAATGAAAAACTCAATAGAAGGATGAAGAAACATGATGGATAATTGCAGAGAAAGAATAAGTAGGAGATCAGTACAGACAATAAACAATTGCAGAGAGGTAGAGCAGAGGATATGAAGGGGAGGATATAATCTAAGAAATAATAATACAAGAAAGTTTTCCAGGCGGAAAGAGAAGAGTTCTCCAATTCAAAGGGCAGGTGGAGATCTCAGCTCACAAAATCAAAACAAAACAAAACAAAAAACAATTCAAAGCACATCCTCTAGGCTTTCAGAGAAAGATGAAAAATCATGACTAAAAAATAATGGATGTATATACTATTATCATCTGTCTCAAAAGCCAAATTAAAAGCTAAAAAACGATGGAGCCTTCAAAATTCTAAATGAAAGTTATTTGACACCTGTAGTTCTATACCCAGCTAAACTATCAACCCATGTGACTGCAGAATTAAGGTACTTCCAGGGATATCCAAAGTCTCACATTTCTCCGGAAGCTACTGAAGTATGTGCTCCACCAAAATGAAGTGATCCAAGAGAGATGTGGACATAGAATCCAGGAAACAGGAGTTTTCACACAAGAGGGAGATGAAGGGAATTCCCAGGATGGTGAAGGAGGTTCCAGACAATAGCTATGAGAAAGGACACAGGGCTGTAGGAAGGAGGCCCCAGGAGGAAAATGAAATGAGAGGTTATTTGACAGACTTTATGTGTGGGAGATTAGAAGAGTATTACAGAGCTCTTCGATTGTATGCAAAGACTTGGGTGTGTGTTAAAAAGAAACCCCAATTGGGTGTGGAGAGAGCAGAGCCCCTGAAGAATGGCTTTTCTGTGTACAACACATCCAACAGCAACGGGGGATGTCACAGGAAGGCCATAGTATTCTGCATCCTCACGGTGGCAGAATACTATGGCCTTCCTGTGACATTACGCCCTATACAAAAAAAAAGAAGAAACCCGCCGAAACCGGTTTGGCTCAGTGGCTAGAGCCTTGGCCTGCGTACTGAAAGGTCCCAGGTTCGATTCCGGTCAAGGGCATGTGCCTGGGTTGCGGGCACATCCCCGGTTGGGTATGTGCAGGAGGCAGCTGATCGATGTTTCTGACTCTCTGTCTCTCTCCCTTCCTCTCTGTAAAAAATCAATAAAATATATTAAAAAAAAGAAAAAAAAAGAAACCCAAGTGAAAGAATATTTGCAGCAGGAAAAACCAAATATAGCTATACTGGGAAGGAAACAATAGTGAATAATATTTTCAGAGACTAATAATGAAAACACAGAGTATGGATGTATTTTTTTAAAAAACTTTAGCCCTGTCACTATGGGGAGGTTGAAACATTGAAATCCACATGATCATAAAGAAACTTGATTATATTTTAAATAGATGAATCAAGAGATCGTAGAAGTGGCCTATAATGTAGAAATACGGGGACAAATTCCAGAGCAAGCAGTTTGCCTCTGGGGTGTGTTTCTTATCTTTTCTAAAAATGTATTTTTATTGAGGTATAATTGACATACAATAATGCGTAAGTTTAAGGTGTACAGCGTGTTGATTTGATACATTTATGTACTGTGAGATGATCACCATGGTCAGGTCAGTTGTGGAGTGTGTGTTTACACAAAGTCGCAGATACAACCAGTTAGGAAACTAAAAACTTAGAGATAAAAGCATCCAAATATGACAGGAGCGGGGAGAATCTTTCATAGAGAAGGTTTAAATGTGACAAACCAAGAAATGTCCGTTCAGGCACGTTATTTAGAGTTCTGGGTTAACCCCAGAAGAGCCACATCCAGACAGGGTTAAAAATGGCGTGTCTGTGGAATTTGGGGTATGGGCTCTCGCTTTTATTTTATTTTTTAAATATATTTATTTTTATTTATTTCAGAGAGGAAGGAAGAGGGAGGAAGAGATAGAAATATTCATGATGAGAGAAAGAATCATGGATCGGCTGCCTCCTGCAAGTCCCCCACTGGGGATCGAGCCCACAACCCGGGCATGTGCCCTTGACCGAAATTGAACCTGGGACCTTTCAGTTTGCAGGCCGACGCTCTATCCACTGAGCCAAACCAGCTCGGGCTGGACTCTCGATTTTATTACAATTCCTTTTGCCGTGGATATGAGGTAGTTAAGCCTGTGAACTGTTCAATTTCATGACACACGGCGCCTGTGCAGGATCGAAGGCTGGAAGATCGCGTGTTAGAAAAGTTCACTTGTCGTGGCATGCTGGCCCCGCACCTGCCCCATCCACACATGCTCCCCCCCCCCACTTCCTGATGTCCCTTTACAGAGAGGACCCCCAGGAAGCCGCCATCCTGTTTGTGGGAAGGTGGTGTGTTTTTTTGTTTGTTTAATATACTTCTATTAATTGATTTCAGAGGAAGGGACAGAGATAGAAACATCAATGATGAGGGAGAATCATTGATCGGCTGCCTCCTGCACACCCCACGCTGGGGATGGAGCCTGCAACCTGGGCATGTGCCCTGACTGGGAATTGAACCGTGACCTCCTGGTTCATAGGTCAACCACCGAGCCACACCAGCCAGATTGTGGGACATTTTGTTGTTTTTCCGGTTCTTGGGTTTGAGCATGAGTATGGATTCCAGTAGAGTCATGACCTCCTCACCTCACCTTGAAATCCTGCCCTCCGACACCTAACCTTGAAAGCAAGGTGGCTTGTTCCACGGTGGCACGGCCACCTGGTTAAACATTGGCAAAGCAAGGCCACTGGGTAGGGTGTACCGTGTACTAGGATGTGCTGCCCACAAGGGCAGGGGATCGGTGGGGCCTGGGGCCGTGGGGGCTGGAGGAGGGGCTGCCTTTAGAAGCTTGCACCGAGGCACCTGGTGGCCAGTCATGGCCTGGGCTGGGCCCACTCCTGGGCCTCCCCGAGTGTGGGAGCGGATTCGTGCACGTGGAGAGCTGCAGTGACTGGGTTTGCAAGGCGGGGCAGGTGGGAGAGTGTCTGAGCGGCTGTGTCTTCCTCTGTGCAGAGCATGCATGCCTTCGAGGAAGGCCTGGAGTTCCTGCCGGTCAACAACACCAAGAAGGTGGAGAAAGGAGGCCTCAGGCCCTGGGTGGTGCCCGTGGCTGTCGTGCTTGTGATCCTCCTGGTCTCTCTCCTGGTTGGTTTCC
>NW_006299479.1:227339-227943 GCF_000327345.1 Myotis davidii | reverse complement strand
CGTGAGTGCGGGCCTTCGGGCTGCCGGGGGTGGGCATCGGCGGCCAGGAACTCCCTCTCCTCCGCAGGAAGATAAGATAGTGAGCCGCTGGCTCCTTCCCTGGGGAATAAGGAAGCAGGAACGAGGAAATAGGCCAGACCAGTAAAACCTCGATTCTCCCTCTTGTTTTTCAGCCACTGACCCCAGAACAGTGCAGACCGCCCAGGACAGTAAGTACCACGCCCTCCTCCCTGTGGCGGGTTGGGATGTGGCCAGACGCCCTTTGATCCAGGTGTGCCCACAAGTCACACCTTGGTGACAGCCAGCACATCCCTTCGCCTGTCCCCAGGCCATGAGATGCTGCTTCCTGGTCTCATCTGGGCCCCTGGCAACCTGGGGCGCCTTGGAGAGGCCAGCCCTGGGGGTACCCCTGCGGGGTTCGGGGCTGCTGGCCCCACTGCCTCCGCCCGGCTCTGCCCGGCTCTGCCTCTCCTCTGTTTCCCACAGACAGATGCAAATTCGCCCTGCACGCCCGATGGGGAGAACAGACTCGCTTCACCACGCCCGGCTTTCCCGACAGCCCCTACCCAGCCTTCGCCCGCTGCCAGTGGACCCTGCGGGGCGA
>NW_006299479.1:211066-212110 GCF_000327345.1 Myotis davidii | reverse complement strand
GTGCTCTGGGGAGGGCGATGTGGGGATGGCCCATCTCCCCGCTCAGGGACAGACCCAGGGCCCGAGTCTAATGGACACAGGGAGAGAACGAAGGTGCAGCGGGGTGGGTGAGGGGGGCCTAAGATTCTCCCTCTCCTTTCCTCTTTCAAGCAGTGGGCGGTGGGTGAGGAATTGGTCAGAGCTGGCCCATAGCTCTCAGGTCCACTGGCCCCTCCTGGCACCCACTGCCCCAGTTGTCAGCAGCTCTGTTGCTTTTCATGCGTGGGTCTGAGCATGGGTGTGGACCCCACTGGGACCTGGCCCACCATTTCCACGCCCTTTATTGTCACCCCACCCCCCCAAGGGCTGCTGAGGGCAGCTTGTGGACACTGGGGGACGGGACAGGGATGATGTCACTTCCTCTCACTCTTCTCCTTCCCTGGCCTTGCATAGACCGGGACGTGCGGATCCAGAAGGTCTTCAATGGCTACCTGCGGGTCACAAACGAGAACTTTCTGGACGCCTATGAGAACCCGAACTCCACTGAATTTGTAGAGCTGGCCAGCAAAGTGAAGGAGGCGGTGAGTCCACGCCCTGGGCTGGAGCCCTGTCCTGGCCGTATCTCCCTGGGCTGGTGTGGGGCACGGAAGGGCACCAGGTCCTAGGAGGGAGGGAGGGAGCGGCCTGGGCTGGGGGCAGAGGTACTGGCCTCACTGAGCCTCCTCTTTTTCCATAGCTGAAGCAACTGTACAGTGAGATCCCCATCCTGCGGCCCTACTACAAGGAGTCGACAGTGACTGCCTTCAGGTGGGTGCTGCGGAGAAGGCGGGGGCCGGGGAGGTGCTGGGAATGGGATCCGTGCGCTGTTGTAGGGGGACGTGTGCCTGGTGGCCAGCAGGGTGATGCAGCCATGAGGCCCTGGCTTGGGGAACCAAGTCCTGTTCTCTCCACGATTGCGGCAGCTCCTGTCGGGGCCGTGTCGCTCTGACAAAGGGCGCCAGGCAGGAGGGCACCGGGCCTGCCCCGTAAACCGCTCCGGAGGGCTAGTGCGCCTCTGCTACGTTT
>NW_006299479.1:206166-210537 GCF_000327345.1 Myotis davidii | reverse complement strand
CCTTCCGTGAGTGCGGGCCTTCGGGCTGCCGGGGGTGGGCATCGGCGGCCAGGAACTCCCTCTCCTCCGCAGGAAGATAAGATAGTGAGCCGCTGGCTCCTTCCCTGGGGAATAAGGAAGCAGGAACGAGGAAATAGGCCAGATCAGTAAAACCTCGATTCTCCCTCTTGTTTTTCAGCCACTGACCCCAGAACAGTGCAGACCGCCCAGGACAGTAAGTACCACGCCCTCCTCCCTGTGGCGGGTTGGGATGTGGCCAGACGCCCTTTGATCCAGGTGTGCCCACAAGTCACACCTTGGTGACAGCCAGCACATCCCTTCGCCTGTCCCCAGGCCATGAGATGCTGCTTCCTGGTCTCATCTGGGCCCCTGGCAACCTGGGGCGCCTTGGAGAGGCCAGCCCTGGGGGTACCCCTGCGGGGTTCGGGGCTGCTGGCCCCACTGCCTCCGCCCGGCTCTGCCCGGCTCTGCCTCTCCTCTGTTTCCCACAGACAGATGCAAATTCGCCCTGCACGCCCGATGGGGAGAACAGACTCGCTTCACCACGCCCGGCTTTCCCGACAGCCCCTACCCAGCCTTCGCCCGCTGCCAGTGGACCCTGCGGGGTGATGCCCACTCCGTGCTGAGCCTCACCTTCCGAAGCTTTGATGTCACGCCCTGTGACCCCAATAGCAATGACCTGGTCGTGGTGTATGACACCCTGAGCCCCGTGGAACCCCGCACGGTGGCGCAGTAAGTGTCCGGGGGGGGGGACAGAGGTGGGCTGTGGGAGCTGGGCTGCTGCCTCTGGTGGGCGGGGCCTCTGGACCAAGTTGGAGACAGTGTGTGTCACCAGCCACTGCAGACTGACAGGCAGCAGAGGGCAGGTGTGGCGCCGACCTCAGCATGAGCTCAGCGGAGCATGGCGGAGGGGACGTCTCTGCCTTGGGCGCGGTGAGGAGGGCGATGGGTTCCCTGGACACCAGTAAGCCAGATGTCCTTTACCGCAGAGCCATGCTGTGCCCTGCGGTGGTAAAACGTGGCTTTGTGGAGTCATATAGGTCGGGAGAGGCTGCCATTGAAAAGATAGTTTGTTGCTTGGCTGGTGTCGGCCTATGAACCAGGAGATCGAGGTTTGATTCCCAGTCAGGGCACATGCCCTAGTTGCGGGATCAATCCTCAGGGAGGGGGAGTGCAGGAGGCGGCTGATGAGTGATTCTCTCTCTCATTGATGTTTCTATCTCTCTCTCCCTCTGCCTTCCTCTCCAAAATCAATAAAAATATCTATACTAATAACAGGATCATATGCTAATTAGACTGGGTCGACCGGACATCTTCTGGTTGTCTGCCTGCCTTCCGGACAAAGCCACGGTGGCGGGGGCCAAGGCAGAAGCATGTAGGAGTGATCAGGCCAGCAGGGGAGGGCAGTTAAAGGTGATCAAGCTGGCGGGGGGGGGGAGCAGTTAGGGGCAATCAGGCCGGCAGGGGGGGAGCAGTTAGGGGTGATCAGGCTGGCAGGGAAGGGCAGGTAGGAGCGATCAGGCAGGCAAGGCAGAGGGGTTAGAGGCAATCAGGCAGGCAGGCAGGTGAGCGGTTAGGAGCCAGTGGTCCCAGATTTCGAGAGGGTGCAGGCTGGGCTGATGCCCCGCCCCCCTGCACAAATTTTGGGTGCAGGGTTCTCTCCCTACTACTTTACTAGCTGTACTACAAATAAACACATCTCCTGGGAGGCAGGAGTGGAAAACAGGCATGCGTAAGGGGGACCTGCATCATTCATAATCTTACTTTCCAGAAACAATCACTGCTGATTTTGTGATGTCTGTTCTTCCAGACTTTTCTGCTGTGTGCGTGTCTGTCTGTGATTATCTTTAAATATAGGGCTATGCAGCACCTGTGGCTTTGATATCTGCTTTTAAAAAATGAAGTTTAGAATAAAACGAAGGGGAAATAAAAAATAAATAAAAATGAAGTATACAGGATAGGGTAAAAGTAGGTTTACAGTTGTCCGTATGGAAAATAATACAATAATTAATGAATAATACAAGAATAAAGCCTGCGTCTCACGTACTCACAATTTTAAACCTACGTTTGCCCCACCCTTGATTGTGATGGTCTTTGCAAATCAGTAATTCTGTCTCTGATCCGAGTTTTCCGGTGGGACAGACGTGGTGTAGCTGAGAGGCCGCAGGACACGGTCCTTGGCCGTGTGGGCTCCGGAGCCTGCTGCCCAGGCTTGAATTCAGCCCTGACACTGACTGACTGGGGAATCGTTATGCCTCTCCATGCCTCAGTGTCCTTATCTGTAAAATGGGGCTGATCGTCTCTACTGTGCACAGTTGCTGTGAAGGAGTTAATGGCTATAAAAGCACTGAGCGTTAGTAATTCATGGTGTTGCGACTCCTGTTATTGCTATTAGTTAACCTGTAGTTTAACGAATCCTCCAATGTTAGGCAGTCAGTGTTTCTGAGGTTTTGCTATTTCAGATGGACCGTCTTATCATTAAATCCTTACTGAGGTCATGTGTGGGGCGGGCCTTTTGTGAAGAGGCCCAGGGTTAGGGGTGGGGTCCTTGGGCCCCCTCTGTGTGGCTTCTGTTTGCCCTCACTAACGCCTACCTCCTTTGCCCCCACAGGCTGTGTGGCACCTACCCCCCCTCCTACAACTTGACCTTCATCTCCTCCCAGAATGTCCTGCTCGTCACGCTGATAACCAACACGGAGCGGCGACACCCTGGCTTTGAAGCCGTGTTCTTCCAGCTGCCCAAGATGAGCGGTAAGAAGGGGAGGGGTGGGGGCAGGGGCAGGAGGGCCAGGGACAGGGGCAGGGCCAGGGGCAGGGGCAGGAGGGCCAGGGGCAGGGGCAGGGGTGGGCAGAGGGAGAAGGGGACAGCAGGTAGTGGTGGGCTGGCCAGGTCGGTGACAGAGGCTGGAAGCTTAAGCCATAGACCATTAGCCCTTCCCCTGGGTCCTGAGCCCCATCAACGCCGTCAGCCTCCCGGTGCCCACCTGCCAGGCCTGCAGCCGACAGCCCTGCCCCTCCGTCTGGCCCAGCCCGTGCTCAGTCCTCATGCTCTTTCTCCTCTTCCCTCTCAGGCTGTGGTGGTTACTTACATGACACCCACGGGACATTTAGCACCCCCTACTACCCGGGCCACTACCCTCCCAACATCAACTGCACGTGGCAGATTGAGGTAGGAGCTGTGGGGGGAGGCGAGGGAGGGGTCAGGGAGAAGGATGAGAGAGAGAGAGGCAGAGGGAGGAAGGGACGCTCCGGATGGCGCGTGAGGAGTGCAGAGGGGATGAGCTCTGTGGTCACCCCACAAGGCTGCAGGGGTGAGTCGCACGGGTGGCAGGGTCGTGGGTGGCAGGGTCGTGCGTGGCAGGGTTGTGCGGGGCTGACCTGCTGCGAAGTCAGGCAGACCCAGACTCAAGCCCCAGCTCCTCCATGGCTGTCTGGGGGCCATGGGCAGGGGCGGGGGCAGCTTGCTCTGGGTCACGTAAGAGGGCTGGTGGCTGCTCCCAGCCAGAGGTGCGGTGGGGACGACGAGGTCCGAGTGGGCATGTGCCGCTGAGCGCACTTGCTGAATGGCCCTGGGATAAGAGTCCCGCCCACAGGTCTGCTTCTCATGCCCTCCCGATCCCAGATCCGTCCCCTTTTCCTCCCTCGATAATGATGGGAGGACCTTCCAGTCCTTTATTTAAAAAATATGTTTTTATTAATTTCAGAAAGAGGAAGGGAGAGGGAGAGAGAAATAGTAACATAAATGATGAGAGAGAATCATTGGTTGGTTGCCTTTCTGCAGGTGCCCCACAACCGAAACGTGAAGGTGTCCTTCAAAGTCTTCTACCTGTGGGAGCCCAGTGTGCCCGCGGGCACGTGCCCCAAGGACTATGTGGAGGTCAACGGGGAGAAGTGAGTGCCTGGGGGAGAGGGGTCGGCTGGGGAGTGGAGGAGCAAGCCGGTGAGTGGGGGGACTGGCCGGGGAGTCCGGGAGCGGGTCTGGTGCCCAGGTGGGGGGGTGCCCATGTCCTGGGGGGGTCCTCTGCCTACAGTTGGCCTCCCCCCCCAGGTTCTGTGGAGAGAAGTCCCAGTTTGTGGTCGCCAGCAAGAGCAGCAGGATCACGGTGCGCTTCCATTCGGACCAGTCCTACACCGACACGGGCTTCTTGGCCGAGTACCTGTCCTATGACTCCAGTGACCGTGAGTGGCTTCTTCGGGAGGAGCAACCTGGCTGGGGGAAGGGCCCTCCGTGCTGCATCTTCTTAGCGTCGGGCCTTCCTCATCCTAAGACACCAGGCAGTGTGGGGCGCCTGCCCCTCTGGCAGCCTTCTGAGCGGAAAAAGGCCACCTTACATGCATGAATTTTTTTAAAATCTATTTTTTCTTAAGATA
>NW_006299479.1:204671-205992 GCF_000327345.1 Myotis davidii | reverse complement strand
CGCTCAACCACTGAGCCACACCGGCCGGGCCGTGGATGTAAGAAAGACCCCCTGTGAACACGGGCACATACCATGCCCTTTGGCCCCCGGTGCGGCCCCTCAGCCCGAGGACCCTGGGTGCCTTTGGACGCCCTGTCCCTGTGGTTCGGTATCACTGATCATCGGTGCTTGTCTCGGTGGCCTTATAGCACCTTTATGGTTAATAGCATAATTTTGGGATGTTAGAAACTTCTGGGCATCAACACCACGCTAACTGCTCCTGGCTTGGACAGGTGCATGAGCTGTCCCTGAGGGATCTAGCCGTTTCTGTTGCCTTTAATCTCACTGTCTGTGGTGTGAGTAGTGGTTCTTCCACGTATAAATGTTTTTGGGGTTTTTTTGTGTCAGCCCTTCATTGGAGAATAGCCTTTTGAAAGACATTTTAACTGTACACAGGAGTGCAAGGTAACATATTAAAATTCAACTGCATGGCTCTCCAACGGCTCTCCACCAAGAGAAACTGGCTGAGCAAACCCCTAGGATAAGTGACTAAGCTACCGATGCAGACAAAGTGACAGTGGTCTCCCCGAACCTCGCCGTCTGCCTGATGACATCAGGTGTCAGACACCTTCCCATTTCAGAAACACGGGAATGCGGGAAATGCCTTGATGAGGGAAATATGGGACAGGACACCCACATTCCCGAGCTGCCCAGCTGCTGTTGCTCTGTGTCGCTCTGGGGCGCTGGCACTTGGGGGGCCACAGAACACCCAGCCAGCCCCTCTCTGCTTTGCCCGGAGCTCCAGGGGTTGGGCCAAGGGCCATCGGGAGGGACCTGGCCCAGCCTTCTTGTTTCGGCTATAAGCACCCCCTTGCCACGCTTGGTGGACCTGGAGAGCCCTGCCCTCTGGTGCCCGTGGCAGCCTGCTCCTCTCCGTTGAGGGTCGGACAGGCCAGTTTTCGTTAGTCCTCAGTGTGGCTGCGAGGTTGGCTCTCGGGGGAGAGGTGAGGCAAGGAGCCGGCGGTGGAGGCGGGTGGAGGCCCGGACCTCAGGCCTGTCCTCTCCCCGCAGCGTGCCCGGGGAAGTTCATGTGCAACACGGGGCGCTGCATTGGAAACGAGCTGCGCTGCGATGGCTGGGCGGACTGTGCCGACCACAGCGACGAGCTTGACTGCAGTGAGTGGGGCTGTGGGCCCGGACGTCCTCTCTGGCCCTTGCCGTGCCCTGGCGCCTGCCAGCTGGTCCCGGTGGCCTACGGTGGCAGGAGGTGGGGGGAGGTTGTGCCCATCCCCGAGTAGACATCTAGCCTTCCCTCGCCCGGCTGTGCGGAGCCTTGGCCCCG
>NW_006299479.1:199207-204631 GCF_000327345.1 Myotis davidii | reverse complement strand
GAGGGAGCACCCAGATGCACCCCAGGCACCGGGTCCCTGGCAGCTTCCCAGGGAAGCAGGGAGTGACCGGTGAGCTGGGGGCTCACATCCCACTGAGCCTCCCCAGCTGACTGCCGCCCTCGCTCCCCCAGAATGCAACGCCACCTACCAGTTCACCTGCAAGAACAAGTTCTGCAAGCCCCTCTTCTGGGTGTGCGACACCGTGAACGACTGCGGGGACAACAGCGACGAGCTGGAGTGCAGTGAGTGCCCGTGGGGGGCTGCCCGGGGTGGGGCCCGGCTCCCTGCCGTCCACTCAGGGGGGACTTGGACCCCTGACAGTGCTTTCTGCTTCCCAGGTTGTCCAGATAAGAGCTTCAAGTGTGGCAACGGGAAGTGCATCCCCGAGAGCCAGCGATGTGATGGGAAGGACAACTGTGGGGACGGGTCCGATGAGGCCAAGTGCAGCGGCGGTAAGGCCTGGCCCCACCCTCCGACCTTTAGGGGGTTCCCCCTGCTCCCGGGAAGCTGCCCAAGCACACTCACATGCAGTGCTTACAGAGCTTAATAAACACAAACTGCCTTCTTGACTCAAGGGCATCCACAGAGGGAGAACCTTCCAGAACGTGGAGGACCCTGGGCAGGGTTGGAAGGACAGTGGATGGTGGCGTGGCGGGTGGGCCGGGCCTGAGTGGGGGGCGCAGATGGCTGGATGGCAGGCCGCTGAGGAGGTCCCCAGTGGAACTGACTTTCTCCCCATGTCCTGCTCCCCACGCAGGGACTGTCGTCGCCTGCACCAAACACACCTACCGCTGCCACAACGGGCTCTGCTTGAGCAAGACCAACCCCGAGTGTGACGGGAAGAAGGACTGTAGCGACGGCTCGGATGAGAAGAACTGCGGTGAGCGGGCCCGCCCGCGGGCACAGGGGGTTCACTGTGCGGGCACAGACAGAGGCTCCCATTTCTGTCCTGGCTGCTGCCCGGAGGAAAGGATGACCTTGCCGACTTGTTGACTGGCACGAGGGCACTGCCCCAGGGGCGTGCTCTGGCCCGGGAGGCAAGGCCCAGGGCAGCCAGCAGCTCAGTTGTCCTGGTCCCGGCGGGGGTGCTGGGCTGGCCTCTGCTCTGGACCCGGCTTTCCTGTCCTGCCCCGGGGGAGGGGGCACAGTTTCCCCAGCCCTCACCAGTGTTTGCCCGCACCCCACCCCATGCTGTAATTTGCAGTCTCCTGTGTGTGTGCCAGAAGCCCTGGTCCAAGTTATATCTGAGCATAGCAGCTGTTCTCTGACTTCATGTCACCCGCCCGTGCTCCCTCTGAGCTGTGTCTTCAGGGTTTGCCAGGGAAATCTAGGCAAATGGCACCCCTGGGAATCTAAGCAAACCAGCAGGTGTCTGCAGGTGCCCGAATGCATTTGTGCAGGGAGGGGGCGAGGCTGGGGGGATGTGAGGGTATTGACCTTGGGAGCAGGGAAGGGCCCCCGTGGAAGTCAGTGGGTCCAAGGCTCAGTTCCTCGCTCATAGGTTCTGTCATGCCACAATGGCACCAGCAGTGCTATGCCCACTTCGAGGCGACCGCCCCCCGTGGGCTCTCCCTGAGCCTGCGGCAGGGCCTGGAGCTGGCACCCACCCTAACTCCCTGCCCTTCCTTCGGGTTCCGCCCCTCGCAGACTGCGGGCTGCGGGCCTTCAGCAGGCAGTCCCGGGTGGTCGGAGGCAAGGATGCGGAAGAAGGCGAGTGGCCCTGGCAGGTGAGCCTGCACGGGCTGGGCCAGGGCCACCTGTGCGGGGCCTCGCTCATCTCCCCCAGCTGGATGGTGTCCGCCGCGCACTGCTTCGCCGACGACCGAGGATTCAAGTGAGCCACGGGGTGGGGGTGACGGGGTTCTGGGAGGTCTGTGTCTGAGTCATGAAGGGGGGCTAGCGCTGGGGTCGGGCCAGGCTGGAGGGCGCAGACACCCAGGAGTCGGCTACTCACAGCAATAATGAATACAGACGTCTCGTAGGGGCTCCCTCTCAGGCAAGCACCACCTAAGTGTCTTCCAACGACCCGGCCAGGCAGGTCTGCTCACATGGCATTTTACAGAAACGTAGGTGCAGGGGGGTAAGCACGTTTGCTCAGGGTTGCCCAGGTACCGAGTGGCAGAGCGAGACCCAGGCCCAGGTGTGTGGACCCACAGCCTGCTGGGCCATCGCTGCACTTAACGGGCTCCCCGGGACTTGCTCAGACCAGCCGAGCAGCGACAGGCAGGTGACCACGGGCAGGTATTCACACTCCCGGGCCTCAGGCTTCTGGGTGGCACTGGGAGTTCATATCCTTAGATAGTGAGGATTAAACATGAAGTGCTGGGCTCTGCGTCTGCACACAGTAGGTGTTCGGCACGTGGTAACCGCAGGTGCAGGGCAGCCTCGATCCCAGCACCGGGACGGTCACTAAGAAGGGTTGTCTTGGGGTCTCAGGACGGCTGGCCAGCGGCTTCAGGAGGGAGTCTAGGGGACAGCTTGCTCCTGGCGCTGCGGGCACAGGGCACAGACATTCCCACGCTCCCGGTGTTCCCACACTGTGAGCTTGTGCTGCTCCGCCACACACTCCGCGAGGCACCCGAGCTGCCAGGGAGAGGGCAGCCATGGGCTTCCCGAGGGACAGGGCCTGTGGCACCACGGAGTTCCCAGGCGCAGATGTGGGCATGGCCAGACGGCACGTGGGTGGAGGGAATGGAGCCGGCACTGTGGTCCCTGGGGCCTTGCTGGGCAATGTTGACTCGTGCACCTGGCTGAGGGCACAGGTTGCTGGTTTGGATCATCCGTGACTTGTTAGCTGTGTGATCTTGGGTGAGCAAGTTACTTAGCCCCTTTGTGCGTGAGTCCTCATCTGAGAATGGGCGGCCCCACCTGGAAGGGCTGTTCGGGAGAGAAAATGACATGACCTGTGGATCTAGAGGAATTCTTGGAGAGCGGTCAGCCCCGTCCGACTGTTGACCTCCCCCAGGGTCCTCTCCCACACCAGAGCAGTCACCGGGACCTCGGTGCCACACCTCCCGGCTGGCTTCTGTTACTGGTAGGTGTGACCTGGAATAGGTAGAGACGAGCTTGGCTCAGACCGTCCTCAGCTGGGTACCATGTCTTTAGAGGGAAGACGTTGTGGCTGGAGTTGGGGTTGCTGGGTGAGTGGGCCTGGCTGGTGCAGGGGTGCAGAGTCTTGGGGCACAGGGCTCCGCAGCAGCACAGGGCTGACAGAGGGACGTCCATGGCAGGTGATGGGACCCCAGGAAGATGGAGCCAGAGGGGACGGGGGACTCCCCTCCTCCCCGGCCCTGTGGTATCCTTCCATCCGCAGGCCCTGGCCTCCTCCGTATCCCGGGAGCTGCTCTGCCCTTTCCCACTCACAGGGCCTCCGCCTCAGCGCCCCGGCCCAGGTGGCTGCAGCAGCCCTGCCCGATCTTGTCGCTTCCTCTGAGCACTTCCAGGCTGTACTCCCCAGTGCCAGAGCGGTCTTTCCAATGAGCTACCCTGATCCTGTCAACCCTTCCTTATATGCCAGCCGTGGCTTGCAGGGTGGCGTAGAAATGCCGCAGCGTCACCGACACTCCACACCGTCAGGACTCTTCAACCTCAGCCGCCTGTCCTGGCCTCACACTGTCCATATGTTCAATTTGGGGGGCATCCTACACATTCCAGCCGAGCAGCGACAGGCAGGTGACCACGGGCGGGTATTCACACTCCCGGGCCTCAGGCTTCTCGGTGGCACTGGGAGTTCGTATCTTCAGATGGTGAAGATAAAACATGAAATGCTGGGCTCTGCATCTGCGCACAGTATATTTTATTGATTTCAGAGAGGAAGGGAGAGGCAGAGCTAGAAACATCAATGATGAGAGAGAATCATTGATCAGCTGCCTCCTGCACGCCCCACACTGGGGATCAAGCCTACAACCCAGGCATGTGCCCTGACCGGGAATTGAACCGTGACCTCCTGGTTCCTAGGTTGACGCTCAACCACTGAGCCACGCCGGGCCCTCTTTGCTCTCTCTCTGAATATTCTGCTTTCTCCCCACCTGTCGATCTGACCAAGTCTTATTAGGTCTCCAAGGCCTGGTCCATGACCCGCTCCCTGTCCCGCCTCCCGCCTCCACTCCACGCTCTCCTGTAGGGTCTGCCCCCCCCTCTGAGGGACATTTCGAGCACTGTTTCGTGGCCGTTCTCCTGGGTCCCTCCCCACGTTCACTGTGAACTCAAAGACTCGGTCTAGAGCAATTCCTAGAACATCAGAGAAGCCCAATAATTATTGAGTAAAGAAGTAGATGAATGGATGAGGACATGGTTGACTATGAGGATGACGGGGGGCGGGGGGAGTTAGAAAGGGCGAGGCAGAATTAGCGGGGGATGTGGAATGCCAGTCGGTGAGGTGAGGCTGACTGGGTAGGTCTGGGGACTCAGGTTAGGTTGTCGTATGACAAAGAGGTTAGGGAGCTGTTATCTGGCAGCAACAGATTAGAGTGAAACCAGAGGCCAAAAGGTCTGTGTGGAGGCTGGCACTTCAGTCTGGGTGTGAGACTCCGTAGGGAGGGGCGGCAAGGATGGAGGGTGGGGGTGGGGTGGGTGCTGAGTCAGCAGACGGCTGCCGGACCTGGCTCTGGGCAGGGCTCTGGGAAGGGACAGGGTGACGGGCACCGGAGGGTGAGTCTGCAGGGCTGGGTTGAGGAGCCTCCTGACTTCCTCAGAGGTTTGAGATCATATGCGTTTTCGGTTTTAAAGACCTATTTCCCCAGTTTTTTATTTTGAAAAAAAAAAAAAATTCAAACCTACAACAAAGTTGCGAGTACCATGAAAGAATAAAAAGTACAGTGGACTCCCTCATATCCTTTATCTGTTTCACTAATTGTTGAATTTTACCACATTTGTTTTAGTTTTATCTCTTCGCGCCTGCCCGTGCACACACGTTTTGTTTTAAACTTCACGTTATATTTTATTTCCTATTTTTTTATTGATTTCAGAGGGGAAGGGAGAGGGAGAGAGAGATAGAAACGTCACTGATGAGAGAGAATCATTGGCTGGCTGCCTTCGGCACGCCCCACACTGGGAATCGAACCGTGACCTCCTGGTTCATAGGTTCGTGCTCAACCACTGAGCCACGCCGGGCAGGCCTCATTGGTTTTCTTTAGTCTCTTTTAAGTCTGAAACAGCTCCCCCAAGCCCTTAATTTTTGGTCTATGTTGGCATTGCATTTTTTAAAAGTCCCGCCCAGTTATTGACTGTCTCTCAATTTGGATTTTTCTGATTGTTGTTTCTCGATTAGAGTTCAGTTACACGTTTTTGTAGGAAATACTGCCTTGGTGATATTGTGTCCTCAGGAAGCAGACGGTATCCGACTGGGAGGAAAGTTGGATTACATGGTGTCCCTGGGTTTCCCCACCCAGAGGTACTTCCCCCCCGGGGCTGTGAATAAGTAAT
>NW_006299479.1:197811-199011 GCF_000327345.1 Myotis davidii | reverse complement strand
TTCAGAGAGGAAGGGGGAGGGAGAGAGAGATAGAAACATCGATGATGAGAGAGAAACATTGATCGGCTGCCTCCTGCACGCCCCACACTGGGGATTGAGCCCGAAACCCGGGCATGTACCCTAACCGGGAGTTGAACCGTTGACCTTCTGGTTCATAGGTCGATGCTCAACCACTGAACCACGCTAGCCGGGCTCCTCAATGATTCTTGCATGTGTTGGTTACTGCTGTGGTGGGTGCAAAATGCGCTTTATCATCCACCCTTTCTTCTGTATTTATTAGCTGGTTTTTCTGTAAAGAATACCTTTCCTCCTCCTCGTTAATTTTTTGGGATGATTTTTTTAGACTCAGGCTGAACTCATGGGTTTCCGTTCCCCCTTCTCTGTTATTCAGCGTGTGCAGTAATGAAGCCTCTTGTGTATGTGCGTGTTCAGAGGATCCTGAGTTTGGCCCGTGAGCTCCTCGCCCTGCTGGCTCCACACTGTTTCAGAACCCACTCACTTCGTTAAATACATGGTCTAGGCTGGCTTTATTGTTTCCTTGCTCCAGACCTGGAAACAGCCATTTCTCCAAGGAGCCTTGGTTCCTTGGAATGGAGAAGGATATTTAGAAACCAAGTTCTGGCTGGTATTGGGGATGGTACTGCTTTTAGGGTGCGTTTGTGGAAAAATCAGGCGGGTGTGCTGCTACCCTGTGTGTCAGCAGCACAGGGCTCTTCCTCTGCCCCCTCCTGACTTGTGGCCCCCTTTTCCCACGTCAGAATTTGGCCCCCAACATCAGTGTCTTGTCCTTATGTGTTCAGCCCTCTAGTAAACACGAGACACTTCCAGAATTGCTACCGCGATCCTGCTACCGGCAGCAAACCCGATAGGTCAAGTTCAAGGCCTTTTTCACGTCTGTTGGTACCTAGAGTAGATGCCACTGTGTTAGAAAAGCATTTGGATTGAGTTCTGTGTTATTCCTTCTGTGAAAGATGAGCTTAGTAAGATATAATAAGGTATTTTTTGGTAAACAGATAAAAATGAATTAAAAGAGGGATTGGGGGTTGAGTGAGGTGGTAGGAGGCACCTAGTAGTATCTAGTTGAGGGTGGCGGCCAAGCAGGAGCCACACTCCCCTCACAGTGTGTGACAGGTGTGTGGCAGGTGAGTGGCAGGTGAGTGGCAGGTGTGGCAGGTGTGAGTGGCAGGTGAGTGGCAGGTG
>NW_006299479.1:183790-197769 GCF_000327345.1 Myotis davidii | reverse complement strand
GCCCCCCGGGGGTGCAGGAGCGCGGCCTGAAGCGCATCATCAGCCACCCCTCCTTCAACGACTTCACCTTTGACTACGACATTGCGCTGCTGGAGCTGGAGCGGCCGGTCGAGTACAGCAACACCGTGCGGCCCATCTGCCTGCCCGACACCTCGCACGACTTCCCCACGGGCAAGGCCATCTGGGTCACCGGCTGGGGCCACACCTACGAGGGAGGTGAGCTGGCCTGCCCCCCCCTCCCCTGGTAGGACCAGCGGGGGGGAGGTTTAGAGGACTGGGAGGCTGGCTTTGGGTGGACATCCTGGTCGCATGACTTTGGCGAGTTGCTTAAACTCTGAGCCTGTTTATTTCTCTGTAAAATGAAGATAAAGGGTGTCGGGGAACATAAGAGCCCTGTGTGGAAACAGTGTGACTTAGGGGCCTGTGGAGCGGGGCCTGTATCGGGGACCAGTGGTGGGAGCCCGGCCTCCTCTCTCCTTCTGCCTCCATGAGGGCCCTTAGTTGGCAAATGTTGTATTGAAGCACTTGATTCTGATCTGCTATACTACACTGCTGGAACCTGTAGACTATGGAGAGGAAAGAAAAATAACCTGGCTTAAGGCATTTTATGGTGCTTTCTTCCTCCTTTTTTTTTTTTAAATCCTCACCTGAGGATATTTTCCCCATTGATTTCTAGGGAGAGTGGGAGGGAGGGACGAGGGGAGAAGAGAGAGAGAGAGGGAGAGAAAGAGAGAAACATCAAAGTGAAAGAGACACATTGATTAGTCACCTTCCGCATGTGCCCCTACCTGGGGAACCTGCAACCAAGGTACATGCCCTTGACTGGGAATCGAACCCGCGGCCCTTCGGTCCAAGGACCAGCAGTCATACCACTGAGCAAACTGCCAGGGCCGCTCTCTGTTCCTTATTCTCACAGCTGTTCCGTGGTGTATAGGGGGTCTTTTGGGGCCTGCCACCTAATGGCTTACGTGGCTGCACAATCTCCGACGGCAGATGCGTCATCAGTTACTTAGCCGTTTGTCCGCCTCAGGCTTGGGTTGTGTCCAGAATGTTGTTAGTCCAGTTACTGCTGCGGGAGCACCTTGGAGGGTGCCGTCCCCATGTGGCGTGGCCCCAGGAGCCCGCCTGCCCCCCCAGCTCAGCCCACCCTGCCCTCTCGCCAGGCACCGTGGTGCTGATCCTGCAGAAGGGCGAGATCCGCGTCATCAACCAGACAACCTGCGAGAAGCTGCTGCCGCAGCAGATCACCCCCCGCATGATGTGCGTGGGCTACCTGAGCGGGGGCGTGGATGCCTGCCAGGTGGGTGCTGGGCGCCGGCCGGGGTGGGTCTGGGAAGGTGGGCAGGACACTCAGGACTTGTCTCTCCTCAGGGCGATTCCGGGGGCCCCCTGTCCAGCGTGGAGGCAGATGGGCGGATCTTCCAGGCCGGCGTGGTGAGCTGGGGCGAAGGCTGCGCTCAGAGGGACAAGCCAGGCGTGTACACGAGGCTCCCGATTTTTCGGGACTGGATTAAAGAGCAGACTGGGGTGTAGAGGCAGGGGCCGTCCACTGGTCACCCCAACGTGCACCCCTGCGGGCTGAGCACCGGTCGCTACCTGCACCCCTGCCTCAGGCCCCCCACAGACTGAGCTGAATCCCCAGGACTCTGGAGATGGAGGACCAGCCAGCAGAGCCCCTCCCCTCCTTCAGTCTCCGAAGTGGGGCTGGGAGGTGGGGAGAGGAGGATGCCGGCGCGGACCTGGAGCGGAGGCCTGAGTCCGCAGCCAGTCCCTCCAGCCCCAGGCAGCCGGGCCCGTCCCTGGTCATCGGCTCCTCCCCTCTCTCATTCTCCGAAGTGGGGCTGGGAGGTGGGGAGAGGAGGATGCCAGCGCTGACCTGGAGCCGAGGCCTGAGACCGCAGCCGGGCCCGTCCCTGGTCATCGGCTTCCTCACCTCTGATCCAGGCCCAGCCCTGATGCTGCCCCGGGTGAGGCCGGGCGCTGTGGCTCCGGGGGACACGCTCTTCAGGAAGCCGGGCCCGGAGGACCCTGGACGACAGACAGGTCTACGACGCGAACTGTTCTACCAGCTCCCAGCTGGGGTTCAGAGTGTGTTTGTGTGTTTGAGTAAAATACTTTATTTCTTTTTAAGTATTTGTGTTCTTACTGCAGTGCTGACCCTGGAGCCAGG
This sequence comes from Myotis davidii, assembly GCF_000327345.1. Classification (NCBI taxonomy): domain Eukaryota; kingdom Metazoa; phylum Chordata; class Mammalia; order Chiroptera; family Vespertilionidae; genus Myotis; species Myotis davidii. Next base: position 195,599 of record NW_006299479.1, on the reverse strand, counting down.
CTGAGAGTGGGGACCACAGGGCTCAGGGCCTTCTCCGGCCAGCAAGGGCTGGGTGTCTGCTGGGTTTCTGTAGCTTCCAAGAACAGGCCTGGTGCCCTGCTTTGTCTCAGAAAGAAAGGAGGAAGTAGAACTTTCCATTAGGTGGGGAGGTGGTTACATATACAGTATGTGTGCATGTGCTTACATGTGTGCTTACACATGTGTGTGCGTGCTTACATATGTGTGCGTGGGTGTGCTTACTCATGCAGGCATGAGGGGTCCTGCGACCTTGGAGGAGTCGTGCTGCCTTGCTTACAGGTTCTCACCTCTCTAGTCCTTCCATAATCCTTTCAGTTTTACTTAATTATTTAAAATGTTCTCCTTGGCCCTAGCTGGTTGGCTAGTGGATAGAGAGCCGGCCTGCGAACTGAAAGGTCCCAGGTTCGATTCTGGTCATGGGCACATACCCAGGTTGTGGGCTCGATCCCCAGTGTGGGGCGTGCAGGAGGCAGCCGATCAATGATTCTCTCCCGTCATTGATGTTCCCATCTCTCCCTCTTCCTTCCTCTCTAAAATCAATAAAAAAATATTTTTAAAAAATTAAAAAATAAGATGTTCTCTTTGCTTGGGGTGACCCAGAGGGACAGTGTCAAGGACCTAGGAAGGGCTTAGGGAGTTCATTTTTAAAATATATTTTTATTGATTTCAGAGAGGAACAGGGAGGGAGGAAGAGAGAGAAGCATCAATGATGAAAGAGAATCATTGGTTGGCTGCCTCCTGCACACCCCACACTGGGGATGGAGCCAGCAACCTGGGCATGTGCCCTAATGGGGAATCGTACTGTGACCTCCTGATTCATAGGTCGATGCTCAACCACTGAGCAACACTGGCTGGGCAAATTCTTAATTTTTGAACAAAAGGCCCTGCATTTTCATTTTGTACAGGGCCCCATAAACGGTGTAGCTCATCCTGCAGCCTTACACAGGTAGCATCTCTTGGTACCCGGGGGGCCACAGGGTGTGAACAGGGCAGTGGCAAGGCCTGTGAAGGTTCTGATGGGGTGGAGTGAGGCCTGCAGTCCGCCGGGAAGTGAAAATGACTTCTTCCAATCCCCTAGCTGCGGCCCTGGTGTGGGCTCTGGGGGGTCTGCAGGCCTCTTCTGCCAGGAGAGGTGGCAGGTAACTGCTCTCAGGTCGGGCCCTGGTCACCGGGCTGGGATTCTTCAGGGTGACAATGAGGAAGGGAGTCTGGAAAGCCACCAGATAACACAGAGAAAGGGGAGGCTAATCCCCAAAGCAGGAGCGTGAATGTGTATCGCCTGCTGCTACGCGGAGGGATTGCCTGGAAGACGGCTCAAGCCTCTTCCACGGGACAGGCATTGGCCTCGACGGCAGGGAGGGAAGATGCCCACAGGTTTGTGCCCTGGTCTTCCCTCCGTGTCTGTGCGGGGGCACAGGCTCCTGCGACCCAGCTGGCAGCCAGGGATCGGCCTGGCTCTCCTCAGAGGTGCCCTTCTGAGCCGTGCCAGGGCCAGGAGAGGAGAGGGAGCTGTAGCAGCATATCGGGGAGAGCAGGAGTGAGCTGAGCACAAGGGGAGGCCTGTCTATAGCACCTCTGTGTTCAGGTGCCCCCCACCCCCTTCCCAGGAAAGATGCAGAAGAAAGAGCAGCTCCGATCCTCAGAACAGCGTTGGCACATCACACTGGTCGCCTTGTGACCTATTCTGCCTCCAGAGATGACATGATGCTGGATGGAGCCCTAACCCTTAGGGCTTCAAGGAGTTCCATTACCCCTTCCTGCTCCCCGCCCCCCATTCCCTGTTCCCCAGTTCCAGCGTCCTGTGTGCTCCCTTCTGTCCTCACTCCTCCCCTCATTGTTCCCTGAAGTCACGCCCAGAGCTGTTTCCCATGGAGGAGGAGGAAAAGGACCCATTCCACTGTTTCTTCCACAGCCGCTCCCCGCGGGAGGGTGTGTGTATTTTCCTGGGATGCTGACCACACTTTCCCTTTTCCCTGGCACTGTGCTTACTCCACTGCATGTGTCCTTCACCTTGGACGTGTCACCATTTCCTTGCCCACACCCCTGAGATGGAGAATAACAGTCTCTGAGCCAGACCCCTCCCCTGGAACTGCATGTGGACTCCTTTAACTCAAAAAGGGCGTTCTTGCATCCTCCGCCTGCGCTTTTTCCAAAGAGCTACAAGAACAGTCTGAGCCCTGAGCTCCGTCAGCCTGGAGCCTGGAGCCTGAGTCGGCGCTTAGGTAGCTGCCGTTTTCCTATTACATGGCGTCTAGAAGTTTGCCCACTTCTTTTTATTTTTGTTTTTATTTTTTATTGATTTCAGAGAGGAAGGGAGAGGGAGATAGAAGCATCAATGATGAGAGAATCATTGATCGGCTGTCTCCTGCACACCCTCTATTGGGGATCGAACCTGTAACCTGGGCATGTACCCTGACCAGGAATGGAACCATGACCTCCTGGGTCGATGCTCAACCACTGAGCCACACTGGCTGGGTGCCTCTCCATCTCTTCACACGGCAGTACCTTCAGAGAACAGTCCACAGAATGAAAAGGGCATCAGACACCTTTGAATTTCATAATCTAAGTGCTGTCCGTATACCTGATAGGACAGGGAAAAATGCCCAGAAACAGCTTGAAAAATAAAAATATGTGTTTGAACATGTGACTGGTGGGGAGACCTGGTGACCAACTTCTTTACAGAAACCAGAGGAAAGGATGAGGAGTCTTTGTCATGGGCCCTCTGTGCCACTTGTGACAGGGAAGGACAATCGATGTAGGATGTGGGGGTGCTACCGGCTCATCAGGCCTGGACCAGGCGGACACCTAGAAGCAGGGCCTGGTCTTGGCCAGGTGCTCAGTTGGTTGCAGCATCATCCTGTACACTAAAAGGTGGCAGGTTCGATTCCTGGTCAGGGAACATGCCTGGGTTTCAGGCTCAATCAATTCCTAGTGTGGGGCATGCGGGAGGCAGCCAATCAATGATCTTCATCATTGATGTTTCTATCTCTCTCTCCCTTCCTCTCTGAAATCAATAGGAACATAAGTAAAATAAAAATCAATTGAAAAGAAAGAAAGAAGAAAGCAGGTCCAGGGCTGGGGAGAGTTCACATTCCTAGTCCCTTAGTCCGTGTGAGGTCCCAGGGCCTGAGGTCACCGGGCCTGAGGTCACGGGGCCCGCCTGCCTGGGCTGAGTGCAGGGAGAGGGGCTTTTCAGATGGGCAGGGACTTTCCCACGATCCTCCAGTTGCTCAGTGGGAAGTATTTCCTGGGATGACAGCCGCCCGAGGCGCCCTGTTAGACCTGGAAGAATGCCTCATTCAATTCCACAGGTGAAAGAACTCCCAACCTGCGCTGGCGGTATGTGGGTCCTCTCCCAGATGCTGCGAGAGCACAGACAGGCTTGTAGTGGCAGGAACTCGCTGCACCCCTCCGTCTGTGCCTCTGCCCGATGGTGTTGCGGGTTATCTCCATGTCTCCCACTGGGTGTCTGCGCTGGTGGGACCCTGGGGGGTCATCGGCTCCTCCGTGATGCATAACCAGGAGCACCCAGCAGGGTAGCCAGGTGCCTTGCCCAAGATTCCTTTGTAAGAGGAGCAAGGATGCAAACCAGCTGCTGCACTGAGTCCTGTGCTGCCTCTGGAAGCCCCCGGGGGCCCTGGGATGCTGGGCCAGGCCCTCTCCTGCCTGGAATAAACTCACTGGCTCAGGTCATGAGGAAAAGGCCAAAATGCACTTCCACTAGTTGGCCTCCGAAATGGCTCCTTCAGCATTTCAAAAATCGTTCCCTCCCCCGTTTCCTTGGCTGCCCCTGGCTGCCCCAGGCATTTCCCTTCCTCAGGGGCCAACCGTCTTCCTCCTGTTCCTCTGCCCGGGCCAGTGTGGACGGAGGTCTTGGCGGTGAGCAGAGGAACAACACGTTCTGACCTGGACCTGAAGGGTCAGCGCTGCCCCTCGCCTTCCTCCCTCTGCCATCCATGTCTGCTGACCGCTGGCTGGCTGTGGGCGAAGCTGGAGGTGAAGGGAACAGGGGCCAACAGAGATGGGGGCACCTTGGCTCGAGCAGTGAGTGGAAAAGGAGGAGAGTCCTGCGGAGCCTGGAGGAGTCCCCTCCGCTCAGATTCCCAGACCCGGAGAAGATCCCCAAAGGGAGCCCGTGGGCAGGAGGCCTCTGTCGCACTCCCCAGTGACCAGGCTGTTCGCTGGGACCCGGGGGGATGTAGCATCAGAGCTGAAAAGACAAGTCCGCTCTGTTCTAGTCCAAAGGCTTTCGAAAAATGAGTGAGTGGCCCTAGCTGGTTTGGCTCAGTGGATAGAGTGTCGGCCTGCGGACTGAAGCGTCTCAAGTTCGATTCCAGTCAAGGGCACATGTGGGGTTGCAGGCGATTCCCCAGTAGGGGGTGTGCAGGAGGCAGCCGATCAATGAAATTTTCTCTCATCATTGATGTTCCTACCTCTCCCTCTCCCTTCCTCTCTGAAATCAATAAAAATATATTTTAAATAAATGAATGAGTGGCTAACAGTTTGAGCTGCTTCATTGAGTATGTATTTTAAAAGAAAGCCTGTTAATTTGCTTTACAAACGTATTTTGTAAGTTTGGATTTAAAGGCAAAGAAAGATTATTTTGAGTCCCTGCCTTGGGGCTCAATTCTAGGTGCGAGCAGTAGGGGGCGCTCACACACTGCGTCTCATTCATGAATTAAGCAGCCGGTGTCCAGGGGGAAGTTTGGGGCAGCTCGCCCCTCTCCACGGCCCCCTCCCACCCAGTTTATGCTGAGTCCTGGGCGCACAGAGGAAGAAGCCGTGTTCCCTCGTGTGGAAGCGGCAGCTTCCTGGCCCCTCGCCCGAGGTGTGGGCACAGGCAGCGGGGCAGGGGGCTGCGGCACCCACGGGAGACGTCAGCCTGCGTAGAGCCGGCCTCACCATGTGCCCTGGAGAGGATAGCGGGTCTGTGCGCGCAGGACCCCCGCAGAGCCCTGGGCTGGGACAGGTCTGCGAGGCCAGGATCTTCCTGGCCGTGGTCACCACGAAGGGAACCAGCATTTACTTCTCTTTTCTTCGAAGTGTGGAGGCCCCAGAAGCCAACAGACCCTCGTTCCAGAGCGTGGACTTCATCCCATTTCATGTCTGAACATTCACATCCCTCAAGCGCTTATCTCCGAGGTTAAATAACGTAACCACGTGGGCTTTCTCCACTGTCAGTTTCCAGCCAAGTTCCCATCACTGTCTCCCTAAACAGCTCACAGTGAGGCGTTTCTTCACGATGGAGAATGAAACTGATGGAGGCGGGAAGTCTATTGAGACTCACATTATACTTTTTTAGATCAACTCTGAGCCGATAAACAGACTGCCCTAGTTCTGACCCCACATGCCGCCTGCACGCTCACCCCTCCTCATTTTTTAAAATATATTTTATTGATTTTTTACAGAGAGGAAGGGAGAGGGATAGAGAGTTAGAAACATTGATGAGAGAGAAACATCGATCAGCTGCCTCCTGCACACTCCCCACTGGGGATGTGCCCACAACCAAGGTACATGCCCTTGACCTGAATCGAACCTGAGACCCTTGAGTCTGAAGGCCGACGCTCTATCCACTGAGCCAAACCGGTTAGGGCTCACCCCTCCTCATTTATGGACTTCCAACTGTGCTGGGCACCGGGGCACAGCGAGGATGCTGGGATAACTCCAGGAGGGGAGTGAGGTTTCGGAAAGTTAGTGGCTTGCTCAGGAGCTGGACTCCAAGTGTCCTGACCCCACACATAGTGCCCTCCGTCCGGTGCCATCTGTCACAGGAGGGAAGATGAGAACCTTAAAAAGGCAGGGAGTAGGGCTGATGTTTCATACAAAGAATGCCCAGCTATTAAAAGATGAGTTTTGAGCCCTGGCCAGTGTGGCTCAGTAGGTTGAGCGTCGTCCTATGCACCAAGAGGTCGCTGGTTCGATTCCTGGTCAGGCCACATGCCCCGTTGCAGGCCTGATCCCCAGTGGAGGGCGTGCAGGAGGCAGCTGATCAAGGTTGCACTCTCACATTGGTGTTTCTCTCTTTCTCCCTCTCCCTCCCCCCCCTCAAATCAATAAAAACATATTAAAAATAATAACTAAAAAGAAAAAAGATGAGTTTGGGGCTCTGGAAAGGTGAGCATTTTTGTTACCAGGGGTTCCTGTCCCCTAGATTGACATTCTCTCGGACTGAGTCTGAATTACATTCAGCCTGGACCTCCCCGGGGGCTTTCCCTCCTCCTCGGGCCTGGCGAACCTCTTCTGCTCTGTAGCTAGGTTGTTCACGGGACTGCATTCTAATTCCCGGGAAACCGGGACCAAACGTGCAGGTCTACATTGAAAACAGGTTTTACAACGTATTCAAATGGTGGCACAGGCTCCTAGGAATGGTGCGTGGGGAGAAGCAGGCGGACGCCCGGCTCCAGGTGTAGGAGCTCAGGTGCTGAGTGGGGCTGGCTGGGCCTTGACGAGGCATCAGATTCCCATTGGAGACGGGATGGAGGTGGGGGTGGGGGTGAGGTGGGGAGGTTGCTGGGCAAAACTGGGGAGTTGCTCGATTTTTCCTTGGTTCTTGGCTCTGCTCATCCCTTCCACCTCCACCCACCACTCTCCCTCACTTCCTGGTGCAGAACTGGAAAACCCACCCACACGGGAGCTGATGCTCCCGCAATGACCCATGGCCGTGAGTGAGAGCGTCCAGGTGAGAATCCGCAAACCGGGGCAAACGCCTGCACCTGGCGCCTGTGAACGGAGCCAGGCATTTAGTCCGGCTCCGGGATGGCGGGCGTTGCTGACAGCGGGGAGAGGAGTGTGAGGAGGGGAACAGCGGCCCCTCGTCCACGGAACATGGCAGGCTCTGCTCCCAGGTAATCCAGGGGTGGAGCTCAGGCCCACCCCACAGGGAGGATCTGGTGGCGGGCAGGGAGTGGGCTCTTGGGCGGCCTGGGCTACACAGTAGGACTGCAGTGATGGGGGTGGGGGGTGCTCTGAGCTACAGGGGTGCCCTCCCACCAAAGGAGAGAGCACACATTTCTTCAGACGTTCCTGCTTTTCGTTGAGAGAAGTTGTGTGTGTGTACAGACATAGCCATCCGAATCCACGGGTTCTGCATGGGCAGGTTCAACCAACCTCGGTCAAAAATACCCTAAAAAGTTACGCTGTTGCTGACGTGTACGGTGTAGGTAGCCGGCGATGGTTGGGTGTTTGTTTGCACCCATACTGAAGATGGACGGACTTTTTTCTTGTCATTATTCACTAAACAACACGGTATTAGGTATTTTATAGAGCTGTTTTAAAGTTTATGGGAGGATGTGCATAGGTTATATGCAAATACATTTTAGTGAGCATCCAAGGGGGGCCTGGGACCCATCCCCGCAGATACAGAGGGAGGGCTGTGTGTGGATCTATGTGTATAGGTATATGCGTTTGTATATTTGTATGTGTGGGGGCACTTACAATGTGCGAGGGGACGTTAACGTCTCCCCCAAGGCTACTCTGGTCCATGCTCTCCTAGGACCTGAATTCTCACAGGTACCGCATGTGACGTGGACGCAGGGATGATGGGACAGCCCAGCTCTAGAGAGAGGTTATGTGTGATGTACCTGGCACACACTGGGCGCTTAGGGTGAATCGTGCTTCGTTTTTCCACGAATATGCACAGTTTCCTGTGGAAACCTCAGCCCTTGCATGGGCCTTCCTCACTCTGTTTCTTTAAAAGCCACTCAAACTTTCCAGGGCAGCTGACGCGTATCTGCTCACCTGCCGGGAATGTTCGTGGGGAAAAGAAACTGCCCCACCAATGCCACTCGTGTTTCCTGGCTGAAGGCCGGTTCCATGCTGACGGTGCGTATGCAGCTCTGGGCTCGGTGCACATGTATGTAGACGTGTGGTCACCCCCCGTGGAAAAGGGAGAGCCTGAGGACTGGACGCGTGCAGGTGTTTGAAATGGCATTTTCAACTCCCATCAGCCAAAGATCTGGACAGGGAGAAGGAGCTGGGCTTTCCCAAAAAATCCAAACCTGCAACTGCTCGTTGAGGCGGGAAGGATGGTAAGCAGGGCGTTAGGACGTGAGAAATGTCCTTGGAACTTCCATCCCCACCACCCTGTTTGGTAGAAGCTGAGAGCTGCTAGGAAGAGCCACCCAGCTAAGCAAGTTTATTTGCATGACTCGGGGGGGGGAGGCGGGGGTTCCTCTCTTCAGCCGACCTGTGAGCTCAGCTCTGGAACCTGGATCACACTTGCCCACATCTTACCCTGTTTTCTCCAGGACACGGTTTTCTCCTCAAACACAATGGGATGTTGCCTAAGGATTTGATAGGTCAAGTGAGTAGCACCGATAGGCCCTGTAGAGCAGACATTGTCCGCTGTTTAGACAGGAGACAGGGTCTTGGGGTGGCAGGCTCACCTCTCACCCGCCCTCTGGCTCTGCTTCGGGCTCTTGCCTGAACCACTGAGTCATTGGGAGGAGACCTCAACTCAGTCTTCTCTCCAGTCTCCTCTACGCTTGTTCTCAGTCTCCCTAAAGCGGGCGCTGATGGAGTTGTTCCTCTGCCTGAATGTGGGTGATGGTCGTGCCCCACCAAACTCCGCTCCTCTTCTCCAGGCCCCCTCCGATCTGGGCCCAGCCGACTCTCACATGGCCCTCCGTGCCTCCCCCCAATAATCCAGCAAATTAAGCTCCTTCATCCCCTGGTCCCTCTGCCCTGTGCTGCTCCTGGTGTGGCTGCCTCCCTCCCCCTGTCTCTGCCCGTGGACCCCTGCTCCAAGCAGGCCAGGGGTCACGCTCCCCTTCCCTCCTGGCCCTCCATAAATCATGTTCTTCCGTGGCAGTTATTTCTGTATTAGTTTTATTTCTGCAATCCTTTTTTATTCAGAAACCATAAGCTCCTAAGGTCAGAGATGATTGATTCATTCAAGCAGCTCGGGTCTGAGGACAGCTTGCCCTAATGGAACTTAATCGAATGGAGTTTGGTCCAGCTGATGCTAAATAATCAATACCAATGTAATAGAAGTATAGGATGCTGCCCTGACCGGTTTGGCTCAGTGGATAGAGCGTCAGCCTGCGGACTAAAGGGTCCCAGGTTCGATTCCGGTCAAGGGCATGTACCTTGGTTATGAGCACATCCCCAGTAGAGGGTGTGCAGGAGGCAGGTGATTAATGTTTCTCTCTCATCGATATTTCTAACTCTCTATCCCTTAAAAAAAGAAGTATAGAATGCTATCGGAACCTAATAGGAAACCCCAGCCCGGTGGGGAACCAGATGAAGGGAAGAACAGGGCAGGACCAGACTTCCAGAGGGAAATTTGGGGAAGATGTGGCCAGGTGATGGCGGTTGTTCTGCGGATTAAAGTTAATGTTCATTCACAACCCCACATAGCTTGTTTGGCTCAGTGGATAGAGCATTGCCCTGTGGACTGAAGGGTCCCAGGTTCGATTCCAGTCAAGAGCATGTACCTTGGTTGCGGACACATCCCCAGTAGGAGGTGTGCAGGAGGCAGCTGATTGATGTTTCTCTCTCATCGATGTTTCTAGCTCTATCCCTCTCCCTTCCTCTCTGTAAAAAATCAATAATAATAAAAATATATATATATATAAAAGAATTAGGAAGGGCAGAGGCCTGGGTGGAGAGCTGACTGGCAGCATGTGAGGGGCAGACTAGAGGGGCCCAGCTGTAGAGTGAAGGGCAGCGAGGGGGCTGGTTTTGTTAGGCCAGAAACACAGGTTTGAATTCAGTGGCCAGCAGTAGGAGGGGGAAAGTATTCAAAATGTTATCAAGAGAACCAAGTGGAGGTAACTAGGTAAGAGCACATGACCAGTCCACATCTTTAGAGCAAGGCCATATGCAATTTTTTTACATTGTAAGGTAAACCCTTACTCTTGAGAACTAGATCCTGGCATAAAAGACAAAACCACTCGTCTGCATTATTATATTTTTTTCCAAGAAAAAAAGATTTTAAATATAATATTACCAAAACTGTACTAACATAGTATCATGTCACAAAAGTTGTAGGAAATGTTAGAAATCTGCAAATAACAAGATTACTTCTATTCTAAAATATTTTTGTTCATCAGTTTATGTTGTTCATTATATTCCACAAATGAGTGAGATCATGTGGTATTTATCTTTCTCTGAATGACTTATTTTGCTTAGTATAATGCTCTCCAGGTCCATCCATGCTGTTGCAAATGGTAAGAATTTCTTCTTTTTTAGGCCAAGTAGTATTCCATGGTGTCATATTTTAGAAATTATTGACAAGTTGAATGAAACTTGGCAAGGAAAAGTGATTGACATTTATATTGCATGCATCTTGTTTGCTCACATCCATACCCCATTGTCCTGTCAGACTTTGCTTATAAAACGCAAGTTCAAAGATAAAAATTAAGGAGAGTTTAGAGATGGTGAAAGCATAGCATTAATCATGGGACTCTTCTGGTGCCCATGACACCAGTCCTGTCCAAAAGACTTCCACGGAACTCAAGGACAACTGAATGTGTCAATCTATTTATGATTTGTCTGTGTCTTGTTTTTAAAATATTGCCTACCCTTAAAAAGTATAGGATGCTGCCCTGACCGGTTTGGCTCAGTGGATAGAGCGTCAGCCTGCGGACTAAAGGGTCCCAGGTTCGATTCCGGTCAAGGGCATGTACCTTGGTTGTGAGCACATCCCCAGTAGAGGGTGTGCAGGAGGCAGGTGATTAATGTTTCTCTCTCATCGATATTTCTAACTCTCTATCCCTTAAAAAAAGAAGTATAGAATGCTATCGGAACCTAATAGGAAACCCCAGCCCGGTGGGGAACCAGATGAAGGGAAGAACAGGGCAGGACCAGACTTCCAGAGGGAAATTTGGGGAAGATGTGGCCAGGTGATGGCGGTTGTTCTGCGGATTAAAGTTAATGTTCATTCACAACCCCACATAGCCTGGTATTTCTGACCCTCATTTAAAAATGAGTAAGACTCGGATATACAGGAAGCCAGAGTTGAGGCAAATCCTGGGGTGACGTGATGAGAGTTTTGTATGTTCTGTCTTAAGGTCCCTTGGTAAGTCCTTGAGCATTATGGGAAAAGCCGATGACCACTGCTCGGTAATGTCCACTCACTCTGGTGTTTGGAGTTCTGTGTGCCAGGCACTGCGGGGGAGACACAGCAAGACAGTCCCTGATGCCGGGAGCTGTCAGGCGAGGGAGAGCCCGAGCAGGAGCAAACTTAGTTACTGCGCACGTTGCATTTCGCATGCAATTCATTGAGTTCTCAGGAGGCAGACTTACAAGACAGTGACTGAGAACTGGTTTGAACTCAACAAAATCTGCATGAGAACCGATAGGAGGGACCTTTAGCCCAAACTGGGGGGGAGTGGGGACTGAGGGGTGGGTTCCTGTGGTGATGCCTCACCTGTGTGGATGCAACTGTGAGAGCAGGCAGAGCGGGCTGGGAGGGCCTCGGGGAGGGAGCAGGCAGAATTGGGAAGGGCAGCCCTAACTGGTTTGGCTCAGTGGATAGAGCATCGCCCTGTGGACTGAAGGGTCCCAGGTTCGATTCCAGCAAGAGCATGTACCTTGGTTGCGGACACATCCCCAGTAGGAGGTGTGCAGGAGGCAGCTGATTGATGTTTCTCTCTCATCGATGTTTCTAGCTCTATCCCTCTCCCTTCCTCTCTGTAAAAAATCAATAATAATAAAAAAATATATTGGTTGTCAATGGTGTACTCTTTCTACTTTTTAAAAAAGGTTTGCTGGCCTAGCCAGCGTGGTTCAGTGGTTGAGGGGTGACCTATGAACCAGGAGGTCACAGTTCGATTCCTTTCAGGGCACA
>NW_006299479.1:180810-181637 GCF_000327345.1 Myotis davidii | reverse complement strand
CCATGGGATGTGATTTGCTATTATTTTGAGAATTTTAGCATCTATGTTCCTCAGGGATATTGGCCTGTAATTCTCTTTATTTGTAGTGTCTTATCTGGTTTTGGAATTAGGGTAATGCTGGCCTCATAAAAAGTTTGGAAGTGTTCCTTCCTCTTGGATTTTCTGAAATAGTTTGAGGAATATAGGTGTTAGTTCTTTGAATGTTTGGTAAAACTCCCCTGTGAAGACTTCCAGACCTGGGCTTCTGTTTGATGGGAGTTTTTGATTACTGCTTTTATTTCATTACTGGTTATTGGACTATTCAGTTTTATTTTATATTCTTCCCGATTCAGTTTTGGGAGATTGTATCTTTCTAGGAATTTGTCTCTTTCATCCACATTGTCCAGCTTATTGGCATATAGTTGTTCATAGTATTTTCTGACAATCCTTTGTATTCCTGTGGTGTCAGTGGTTACTCCTCCATTTTCGTTTCTGATTTTATTTATTTGGGTCCTCTCTCTTTGTTTCTTGATGAGTCTGGCTAATGGCTTATCAATTTTTTTGTATTGTTTTTTTAAACTCTATGTTATTTCTGCTCTAATCTTTATTATTTCCTTCCACTTACTCTGGGCTTTTCTTGCTTTCTTTTTAGTTCAAGTTGTAGGGTTGCTTTTGCTGTGTCGCAGAGATTTTGGGTTGTGTGTTCATTTTCATTTGTTTCCAGGAAGTTTTTGATTTCTTTCTTGATCTTGTAGGCAACCCATTCATTGTTTAATAACATGCTATTTAGCCTCCATGCATTTGAATGTTTTGGGGTGTTTTTACTGTAGTTGAGTTCTAATTTCATT
>NW_006299479.1:148225-180331 GCF_000327345.1 Myotis davidii | reverse complement strand
ATGTCCTTATTAAGTTTTTTTGTAAGATCTATCCAGGGAAGTCAGAGGGGTGTTAACGTCCGCTACTATGACTGTATTGTTGTCGTTCTCTCCATTAAAGTCCTCTAGAAGTTTTTAAAATATATTTAGATGCTCTTATGTTGGGTGAATATATTTTTACCGGGGTAATATCCTCTTGTTGGATCTATCCCTTTAGTATTATGTACTGACCTTTGTTTTCTCTTGTGATGGCCTTCATTTTAAAGTCTATTTTGTCGGATATGAGTATTGCTACCCCAGTTTTTTTTTCTTTTCCATTGCATGGGATATTTTTTTTCATTCCTTCACTCTCATCTTGTGTTTTTTGTTTTTAGGTGGGTCTCTTTTAGACAGCATATAGTTGGGTCATGTTTTTGTATCCATTCAACTACCCTACGCATTTTGATTGGAGCATTTAGTCCATTTACATTTAGGGTTATTATTGATAGATACTTATTTATTGCCATTTTAATTGTGAATGGCTAGGTTTCTCCGTTTCTTCTCATTACAGCAATCCCTTTAGCATTTCTTGTAATGCTGGCTTGGTGGTGATGTACTCCTTTAGCTTTTTTTTTTTGGTCTGGGAAGCTCTTTATTTGACCATCTATTTCGAATGATAACCTTGCTGGATATAGTAATCTTGGTTTCAGATCCTTGCTTTCCATTACCTTGAGTACTTTATGCCATTCCCTTCTGGCCTATAGAGTTTCTGATGAGAAATCAGGTGTCAGCCTTATGGGAGCTCCTTTGTAGGTAACAGTTTTCTTTTCTCTTGCTGTCTTTAAGACTCTTTGTGTTTAATTTTTGGCATTTTAATTATGATGTGTCTGGGCATGGGCCTGTTTGATTCTTCTTGTTTGGGGTTCTCTGTGCCTCCTGAACTTGTGTGACTTTTTCCTTTACCAGGTTAGGGGAAGTTTTCTGCCATTATTTCTTCTCTATGCCTTCCTCCCTCTTCTGACACACCTGCCATTCTAATAGTTATGTTTCACATTGTCCCACAGCTCCCTTAAACTGTCCTCCTATTTTTTTGTTTTTTCTTTCAACTCTGTCTTCTAATTCACTGAGTGATATTTTCAAGTCTGTCTTCTAATTCACTGACACGATTCTCGGCTTCTGCTGTGTATTCCTCCCAATATGTTATGTCATTGTTTATCTCAGACTGTTCTTTTTTCAGTTACTGTATCTTTTTTCATGCTGTTGAGCATTTTTACCATCTCTACTCTGAACTGTTTCAGATAAATTTATCTCTGCTTCATTTATCTCTTCTGGAGAACTCTCTAGGTCTTTCATTTGGGGGTTGTCTCCTCATTTTGGTTTTCTGACTATGTGTTAGGTAGATCCTCTACACCTCTCTATCTCTAATGCAGGACAGTGTTAAAGGCTGTTTCTAACTAGATCAGGCAGACTCAAAGCCTCCAGAAACCACCTCTGCCTACAGACTGACAGAATTCTGACTTGAATTGCTCCCAGGCAATCGTCCTCAGATGTGGTGGGAGTTTTTTTCAACAGGGTGGGGCAGTTGCTTCTGCCTGGAGGGTAACTGTTATTTTTAATCTAAGTGGCCTCAGGGCAAGGTGTTTTCCAATAGGGCAGAGGTCCTCAACCTTCTGGCCCTTTAAATACAGTTCCTCATGTTGTGACCCAACCATAAAATTATTTTCGTTGCTACTTCATAACTGTCGTGTTGCTACTGTTATGAATCATAATGTAAATATCTGATATGCAGGATGGTCTTAGGTGACCCCTGTGAAAGGGTCGTTCGACTGCCAAAGGGGTTGCGACCCACATGTTGAGAACCGCTGCAATAGGGTGTGTCGACTGTCTTCCTGCAGGCAAGGCAAATGTCTGTGTGGGAAAGATGCCTTCCACTGTGTGAGGGAATGACTCAGCCCAGGAAACTTGTCTACCTTCTGAGCTCTATCCCTCCGAGTCCCCCCCAGTCCTGGCTTCTGCTCTCACAGCTCCAGTCCACTTCACCCTCCCTCTGCCGGAGCACAAGGTGGGTGGCTCCACAGAGAATTTTGTGTTGGCCCTTTAAGAGGGTGCCTGAATTTTCAGCTGTTACTCTGGCAGATAGTACCCCATTGCTTTTCACAGCGATGTTATGTGGGTACCCTCTTCAGTTTTGGTGCTCTCTGCCGGGTGGTCCAGCTTGGGGATTGGATACCAGAGTTCTCAGTGGCGATACCCACAGCTGAGATATCTCTCCGGGACTTCAGTTGCTGTCTGTGTGCCCGGCCAGCCCTTTCTCGCCTCCGCCCCTCCTACCAGCCTCTACTTTCGTTCCTTGGGTATCAGGGTTCTCTCCTCAGAGTTTTCCCTTCGTTATTCAGTAAGTTTTTCTGTATTTTAGCTGTAATACCAGTTTGTTGCTGGGAGCATGTCTGTGCAGCATCCAGTTATTCTGTCACCATCGTTAACCCACCAATTCGTCTGCATTATTTAATCCACATTTCCACCAGCATCACCCGTTTCTCTCAGGCATCTCTCCAAATTGCTAGTGCCCAGGAAGAATCACACCAGACCCCAAGGATAGACGGTCCTGGCTTCTCTTCCCACCGCTGTGCCGGGGGATCTTGAGCCCATGGAAGGGCTCAGCGGCAAGGCCAGCAGCTCTATCCCTGCCTGCGGCCCAACAGCCTAGAGAACCTGCCTCCCTTCCATGATGGGTGGGAAGGACCCAATGTGGACCATGCATTTGGTTTTTTACTCCTCTCCCTCCTTCTCTCACTGGGGCTTTGAAGGCCGTATCACTAAAAGTGCTAGCACTTTAGGAACTGTAAAACACCCGAAAAGGAATTTTATGAATCTTGCAGGTAGATTCATTTGCATTCAATAAGGAATTTTGTTCTTAGCAGACTGACAGGTGTGTGTGTGTACGTGGAGGGCGGACTGGATGAAAAAGGTGAAGGGATTAAGCAACAACAACAAAAACATCAACTAGACACAGAAAACAGTATGGTGATTACCAGTGGGAAATGGGGAGGGGTAATGAGGCTAGGGGAGGAAGTAGAAGAGAGTAAAGGGATAAATGGTGATGGAAGGTGAACACACAATATACAGATGTAGTATAAATTGTATGCTTGAAAACTACATTAACTAGTGTCACCCCAATAAAAATATGTTCTCAGACAAAAGTTAGCATGTACATAAGTCCTACTGTGTGCACTGTTTTTTTAAAAAAATATATTTTGATTTTTACAGAGAGGAAGGGAGAGGGATAGAGAGTTAGAAACATCGATGAGAGAGAAACATTGATCAGCTGCCTCCTGCACACCCCCTACTGGGGATGTGCCCGCAACCAAGGTACATGCCCTTGACCAGAATCGAACCTGGGACCGTTCAGTCCACAGGCTGACGCTCTATGCACTGAGCCAAACCGGTCAGGGCCCGTGTGCACTGTTGATATCAGAGAGCACGCACCTGCCACAGCTCCTTATTGTAATGGACTACAGAATGTATTTGGTTGCGATATTTTTATTAAAGCAACTTTTCCAACGGTCTCCAGATGGCAAGATTCATCAGAGGCAGTCCATTTGAGGCCTTTCCTGGGGTGTGTCCGTGTGCATGTCCCACGTTGCCACACCTAATTTTCCAGGTTCTCTGGCCAGACTCATTAACTGACTTTCAGACAAAGGCAACCAGAAATGTCAGATGTCCTTCCTCCCCATCATAGGGTGAGAAGGGTGTGGGATCCTGTGGGAGCCCCACCCAGGGCCTCTGCCAGAACTCGTCTGCTTACCTATAAATGGGTAGGTACAGAGACGTCAGGTATCTTTTGTAGGAAAATTCAAGCCAACCAACTAGAATTTCAGACACCAGTAAAACAGCCTTCCCTTTGTCTGTAGAGCTGTTCAGACTCCAGTTCTATATCAGTTTGCTGGAAAGAAATTTCTATCTAGGCTGAAATGCCCTATCTTAGTTTTCCCACCTGTATAACCATTTATCCATACAAACATGAATTTAGATTAACTTTTGGAATTTGATATTTATAAGTTCCCGCCACTTAAATTCGTACTGTATTTGTAGATTTTAACTTCCTCAGTTTAGTATTTAGAACAAATGTTCCTGTTCAAGAGATAATGCCCAAACTATTCATTTTAACCCTATTAATCAGGGACATTGGTATCTTTGGTTATTACCTTTAGCATCATTCTCTGAAAGTTTTTTTCTAGAATGTTTTCATATGCAAATCCAATTCCAGGGTGTAATTACTTTAAATTATACACCTTGCATTTATTTACACTGAGGGGCCCAAGAGTGTGAATGGGTTGGAAGACCAGCATTGACACATCACACTCACTGAACGAAGGCCAGTGCTTCTGACACTTTACCCTATTCCTCCCTGAACTTAACGCTAATGGGACCCTGGTAGCTTTGGGTCAATGGAATGACTTTCTTGGACTGAAGTATTATTGTGAAAACCCACCTCTAGATGAATGTAAAGTTAGAAAATTTTTCCTTGAGGCTCTCACAGGCTCGCTACCTGTGCAATGAGCTGCTTTCCCATTTTCTACTCCCTGCTCGTAAGACATTATTGAAAAGTCACCAATGGGTTTCTAATCAATAAAGAGTAACTTCTCAAGATGCAGCCCACCACTCAGGAAGTAGCTTTGCCAAGAGCGGGTTCCATAGCTGTGGGACTTGATGCCTCTCTCCCTTCTCTATGGCCCCGTCGATCTTGGGGGTGGGGTGAGTGCAATCTTTGCACTAGCAGCTCTTCCTTATGCCCAGGAAGCTGACAGCTGTTGTCCAGTGCAATGCTCTCCAGTCTGCACACTCATGGATGTTGACCTAGGTAGTGCATTATTCTGATGACTTTTTGTATCCACTTGACCTTAACCGATGCTACCAATTCTTCCTTCCGGCCAACATTAAATAACAACAGCAGGAAGTTTTATTCCATAAAGCATTAAGATATTTTAATGAGAAAAAACCCATATCTTAGTCTTATGTTTCTATTCAGACACTCAAATGTAATTTTTCCTTGCCTATCCCTTCAAACTTTATTTGTGACCATTGTAATAAAGGCCAGTTTAAAGATTTTTTTTAAAAAAAGTTTAAACCTTTTTAAAAAAGATTAAACAACCAAGCTAGCAAAAATGGTACTCAATACATACTTTCCTTATATCAAACAGGCTAGTATTTCAGTACAGTGTAACTATACAGAATATATACAATACACATGTGCACAAAGCAAACACTATAGGCTCAGAACAGATTTGAAAAAACAATATTCACATTGATTACAATAACTCTAAAAATGATTGTAACGTTCAAACGGCACTTAGTTTACAAAAAAGTCACAAAAATATATATATATATGTCATCACCAAGAACTATGGTTCCTGTAAAATACTAATAGCCAGAGACTAGTATACAAAATGTGAAGTTCTGACACTGTACATTTTTAGGAAATAAAATCCCAAGCCATTGTTGTTATTGTTGAAAGTCAAACATGCTAAGGAACTTGTAAGTGATGGCCACTGTCACCGAGAAAAGCCACACTTGAACGAGATGACTGGATACAGAGCTGGTGAACGGGGTCGGGGGCTGGCGCAGTGGAGAGAGCTGCGCTGGTTGTAGGAGGGGGTAGAAGACAAACACCATCTACATAATTTAATTCACATTTCCTCCCCGGCACTACCCTCCCCCAAGGGTTTCACAAATGCCAGTGCCCCACAAAGAACCATAATGCTGTAACTAGCAGGTCTCCCCAGCCTCCTTGATGCCGGGCTATAGGAAATAGGAAAGCAGCCGCCCTGTGGGGCAGCTTCCCGCTGGGCTGGTGGTACTACAAAGTCCTCCAGTTTTAAATGAAGCCGGATTTACATGTTCGCTCTGTAAAATATTGAGCTAAGGTAGCAGCAAATATGAAATTACAGAAACAAACCCACGATTTTATTTAAGAAATTCATCTGTTACATCAATACAATTTTTTCCCTCATATCTGTCCCTTTTAACCAGACATTGACTTCTTCTACCACGGAATTATGATCTGTTGTCTCGGTCTGACTTTCTCATTTTGTCGCTATGGAGAAACACATGTCCTGATCCTGGAAAGTTTAAATTTACTGTTAAAAATGGGAATACAGGAATTTTAAAGTAAAAGAACCAAGTCTGTTCTAAAAGTATCTCTCACAAATATATATATATATATTTAAATATTAAAATAGGCTACATAGACTCTTTATAAAATGGCTTTTGAAAAGATAGTAGAGACTCGAAGAAGCCATACACTATCCTCTGGTCGGACTAAGGTGCCATAGGGTGCCTTACACAGAGGCAGCGCTCTCCACTGATGCAGGAGCACCAGGAAAACAACAGAAAAATCAACTACTACTGGGACTTGGATTGAAACCAAATCCCACCCTTTTAGGACTGTTATTCTTGAAAATACCTTGAAATCTAGGCATTAGAAGCCATCACTCTGTATAAGGAACAAGTCTAAGGATCTGACTCCTTCCAAATAAATCCCCGATGGCACTCACTCCAGGCACCTGAAAGACGAAGAGCAGTGCAACTTCCAACAACGTGCGGGACTCCTGTCAGCATGAGGGCCTGGACTCGGCATCTGCCACCTGCAACACCAGCTAACTCAGAGAAAGCTCTCGGAGAAGCTGCCTGAATGCTCCCCGTCTTTGAATGACCAGCCCCACCGACACCCGGAGGAGAAGGGTGGGGAGACGAGGGCCCCTGGAGAACAGGAGGACCTCCCCTCAGCAGGGGACAGACTGTTTGGTGACCTGAACATTCATTTACAATGAGACTTTTTTAAACGTAACTGAATAATGAAACCTGGATATGGTTAGGTGGCATTTGGCAAAAGAAGGACAATTTAAAAGAAATTATGAAACTGTAGCCCCCTAAACCATTAGGCAGCAATTTTATCAATGAATCATCACAATTGAGCCCAGTGTTTTAAGCTAATCAGAAAAATTGTTCAACTGAGAAGAGAAAGGCAATAAAAAATTCATTTTAGAAAGAGGCACTTCAAACTAAAATTTAACCCCCCGCCCCCCCCCCATGGTTTGGCTCAGGGGTTGAGCATCAACCCAGGAGCCAAGAGGTCACCGGTTCATTCCCAGTCAGGACACATGCCCAAGTTGCAGGCTTGATCCCCACTGGGGGGCATGCAGGAGACAGCCAATCAATGATGTTTCTCTCTCACTGAGGTTTCTATCCCTTTCCCTTCCTCTCTCTCTCAAAATCTTGGGGGAAAAATGAGTTTAAAACAATTTCAATATGTTTTTGTTCTCTATCAACGGTCTGAACTCCTCGTTCTTTGTAAATGATCCTGTAAACAGGATCCCTGGCATTGGTTGGAACTGCCCAGGGCCTATGCAGAGGGAGGTTGCTCAACTCAGACTCTCAGGCAGGCCCATTGCTCAGATTCTGCCAACCGACAGTCCTGTGCCATCGCCTTCCAGCGCGCAGAGGCTATTTGTAAAGGCAGAAATGCATGGATCTATTACTTTTTTTTTATCATAAAAATATAACCACTATGATATAGTGAAACCACCTAACTGTATAGTTTACTATGAAGTAAAAAAAAGTACACCTATGATGTCACCAAGTCTTCTCCCATAAGCTGACAGATTTAACTTTCTATTAATAAATCTCGATTCTTATAATTCTAAAAATGAAATATCCAGAGTGTCCGTTCCTTAGTTGAACCTGAAAGCTGGCTCACTTTCACTTCATTGTTTAATCTGAACCATTATTGCTCTTTGCAAATTTGTCTTGCTGAGGTCTATCCACATGGTAAGACAACCCAAAGATAAAAATGGTTCCAAGCAAAATAAGGAGTTACTGACGAGTTTGATGATTTTAACGTAAAGCCTGTAGGACTATGTTCAGCTATAACTATTCCCCACAGATGTGTTTACTATAATGGAGATTCCCCCAATTTTGTTTCACTGCTTCAGAAAAAAAATCATGCTTCTATATATTCTTTTAGTAACTTTCAAAACATAAATATAAATAAAGCATGTTATGTCAATGACTCACAGTGGAAAAACCACATTACCTTTTAGCAACTTTGTGTCCTTTCAAAGCGAACTTGGAGGCCTCCCCCCAATTAATATTACCACCTAGAAAACTATGATCCCTCACTTGTACATATATATTTCAGTTGTAACTTCCCCTTCCCCAGATGAGTGGAAATACTTAAGTGCTGCATGAGAGTTTCTATTCTCTTCAATTCCTCAAATCTCAAACTTTTCAGTTAAATACTACAATTTTAGGATTGTACATTCATCAAGTACTAATTCTTTCCACGTACAACTCAGTATACATCACCACGCAGTAATGTTGTTGTTTTTTCCCCAGGGACTACAAAACTGAAGAGATGAACACACGATCTGAGAGTCTTCAAAATAAAAGCCACTAAACCAGACAACTGGCCTCTATTTAGATTAAGGTAAGTACAAGAATAAAAAATAAGAAATAAAATACTAAAAGAGCAATACAACTTTCAAAGGCTCCCAGGGAACCGTGTCCACATCAGGAGAGACTGACTCAGTAGTTTGCAGGCAACAGTGTTATCAATAATAAATACGTCACATGTGCTGGCTAGTCCACCACTCTGGTAAATACTTCAGTGAAATGGAAGCTTTTTTGTTTTGAAAGCCAAAGGGCATTATGTCATAACAAGGAACCAAATTACTGTAAGCCAGAGTGCTTGCTGAAATATAAGACTGCATGAGGCTATTTAAACATCTTAGTACACTTGTCTCACTGAAATCGAGAACTTTAAAAACTGAAAATGTAACTAAATGTATAACTAATTACTTGAAATAAAAATTAAGATGACTTGAAATTCAAATTAAGAAAAATCAGTTTAAATATATTTGCGGGCGACAAACTCCTTCTGCTTCCCTTTACAGAAAACTTAAAATTCCAAAAATATTAAATAAAACCCAATATTTACCTGTTTCTGAATTAGTATAATCACTGACATGCCCGATGTGTCCGCTGTTAGAAATGGAGAGCGACTGCAGGAACCTAACGCCCAGTGCACCACTGCAAACATCTTTGCTCATTTCTAAACTATATCACACGTATGTGGTAACTTAAACATGGAAAATACATGTGTTTCTTGAATAAAATACTTGGTTTTAAAAAGGCAACTTATTCCATATCCTAAAATTTAAGCCCTTGAAATATCAGTTAACCTCTTGGGCCTTAAAAAAGACAGGTATGCTTAAGTATTCTAAACTGGACTCTTTAATGTTTAATTATACTGACAGTTTCTAATGACTGAGATAATGTAACTGGCTTTCATCTGTTTGCAATGTTTTCCAAACATCCCTCACTTGCATGAATTTTAAATAAACCCAATTACCACTATGTACAATTATTCCTCGAAAGGGATCTATAAGCCAAATATCTTTAAACTGTGCTGTCAAGAAAAACGTGAGCTTCCCTGAAAGAGAGAAGGCCTTTGTTTATATCGTTTTATGTTAAATTCTAGTTAGTTAACCATATTGCTAAGATTTGGGAAGAAGACAAGTAACTAAGTATGCATTTTCACAGTATTATACTCTTAATTTTTCAAAAAATTGGCAATCTGTGAAATTGTTAATTGCCAATGAAAATCTAAAGTTTCCATCTGGGGAAGAATAGCCGGCGGTGGTAATTCCGCATTCTGGGAACACAGACTACCTTAGAGCTGCCCATGCGGTGCCAGCTCTGTTAGAACAGAGTTCTCAGGCAGGTGTGCCAAAACACCTTCTACCAACAAGATTCTAACACATTTATTTAACTCCATTTCTTTTCCTTTTGTTTAAAAATAACTCTTAGAACTGAGGGCACCAACTTCTGATCATAATTTTACCTGTTTGTCTCGTCCAGGTAAGATTAAAAAATTAACTGTGTTTACCTACTGGCAGGCATAACAGTTTTCCAAGTATATGACACTGGAAATAAGAACTGCTGGCCTTTCCAGCTGGGACACAGCAGGACTGTTACTACGTGTCTGCGGTAGGAAGCAATTCAATCCTGTTAGTCAAGAAGCGTAAGTGTGAACCCATCATAACCTGTCTATGCTGACTTTCCTGAAGGTAACATGCACACATTTGAGAGCAAAGGGGTAAGAATGAGTTCATGAATGAGATTAGGAGTTGGAAACAAGTTAAAGACAGAAGAATACGGAAAGAGGCTAAAAGAAAATTAGCCTTAAAACACTTCAGAGTTTACTTTTCCTTCCTTTACATTTGTGGGGGGATAAAATAAATTACAGAATTAGCAAATTAAAAAAAAAAAGAAACAAATCACTAAAACTTAAAAAATATGTTTTATTATTAAGGTCTAGCACCTGGACAAAATTCAAATCTTGTTTGCTGAATAAGAAACTGTATTTTAATCCCCTTTTTTCTGATCTAATCAGGTGCTTTCATAATTATTAAACTTCGGGTATATACATAGTTACTCAAAGTTCATTGTTCATAAACTCATGAATATTCCAGATCAAGGTAAGTGATGCTTTAACTGGTACTAGATGGAAAGTATACTCCAGCCCAGAGTATCATATAAATTCAACTATAAATCAGAACGTTTCATTAGTTAGCAGCAAAAAGGTGATATTCATTAATTTAAGATTTTTAGTTTTTCTTTACTTTTAACAACTGTTTCCACCCAGATTTCTGAGTCACAGACCATCATTCTATAGACTATCCTCATCTTTTACATTATTGCTTACATTGTGTAAAAACTACACTAACTGATTTTAATAACCTTGGCAATGTCTAAAAATATTTTGGGACAAGGATAACCTATCACTGCCATATGGAATTTTTGTAAACAATCTTAGCTGGGTTAAGAACGTAGTCTTAATATAATTTTTATTTTGTCTAAAACAGCACAATAAAAACATCCCCAACAATACATAAACCTACATATAAAATATAGAATATCTCCAATATTTTTCCTTTATATAGTATCATGACCGCATATGCAAGAGAAAGTATTGTGGGTGGGGAAAGAGGAAACTAATTTAGGCAGTGACCTAATTAGTCAGACATTAACATTCAAAGACCAGCTGGACAACTTCAGCTAGAAAAGTAGTATTATAAAGAGCTCCTATGAAATTGGAATTTATGTACTACATTCTCCATTCCTGGTCATTTCATGCATAGCTGGACTATTCTCAATCATGGTTTTTGCCTTCTTTTGTAGAAGAAAGGTAAGATTATTTGGAGGACTAGTTCTATAAAGATTCAAAGAATGCCTATTCCAATATCAAATTTTCACCATGAAGTATCAGAATAGAAAGGACAAAACTTAAAAAAAACCCTGCCCAGTCAACATGGCACAGTGGTTGAGTGTTGACCTATGAACCAGGAGGTCACGGTTTGATTCCTGGTCAGGGCACATGCCCGGGTTGCAGGCTCCATCCCCAGTGTGGGGCATACAGGAGGCAGCTGATAGACGATTCTCTCTCACCATTGATCCTTCTATCTCCTCTTTCTCTCTAAAGTGAAAAAAAAAAAGAGTATTTACCCTAATAATTTTTAAGCTAGCTTACCATAAATACTTCCAGAAGCAAAAGGCTTTACAAAATACTGTACAACATCCGGTGTACAGGGGTAAACATCTATCCAGGCCATCTGTCACATTCCTTTAGTATGTTTCTGGTGTGCCCTTTCATCTCGGGAAGGTCAACATTCACCCGGTTCGTTACCTAATGATCTGTTGTTAGTCTACTACAGCAATGCAAGGAGAAACGACTACATGTTTTAAGTCAATTGGTTCTCCTTACAGTCAACAATGTATTATATTCCGACACCATGTTATTGTGTACTTACAGAAGCAGTCTCCCAGTCGTGAATTGCAGAGTTCACAAAGTAAAAAGGAAAATTCTTCCCCAAAACCTTTTTTAAAAAATTAAATTAAATTTAAATGTACAAGACCAAGCACAGGCACTTCCAAAAAACCAAAATGAAGCCAAACCATGAAATTACTCAATAGTTATAGAAGACAGCTCTGATTTGGGGGGGTCCTCTCCAGTGGCCTCGGCACAAGCACTGGTCTTGGGCTGCTCTGTCACTTCTTCCTCCTTTTCTGCCAGCCCGGCGAGAGACCCCAGGGGAAAAGTGCTTTCGCAGTTCTGGGTCGAGGAGACCTGTGAAATCACAGGCATCTGAACAGAGGAGCTGCTTTCAAAACTGTGTTCTCCAAGGTCATACTGAACAAGGGCCTCTTCTTGCTCGTGGTTTAAGTAGTCCGGTACTAGGAAATCACTAAGAGGCAAAGGATGAAACAGAGAGTTAGTTCTCAAACCTGTAGTAAACGAGACAATAAAAAGACCTAGTCTATAAAACAAGATCAGGATGTTTTATATTTAAGATTTTAGTCCTCGCCAGTTTTGTTCAGTGGATAGATCATCAGCCTGTGGACTGAAGGTTCCTGGGTTTGATTCTGGTCAAGGGCTCGGACCTCGGTTGCAGGCTTGATAATGGGCCCTGTTTGGGGTGCGTGCAGAAGGCAACTAATTGATGTTTCTGTCTCTCACCCTCCTTTCCAACCTCTAAAAATCAATGGAAAAATATCCTCAGCTGAGGATTAACAACAAAAATTAGGAATTTAACTTTTAAATTGTCCTAAAAATGAACCTAAGCACTCTATTAAAACCAAAGTATATCAACTCTCACTACCACCAATAGATAAGATTCAATGTCACCTCTCTTGTTTTTTTTATTTATTTAAAAAAATTTTTTTTATATATCTTTTATTGAGTTTTTACAGAGAGGAAGGGAGAGAGATAGAGAGCTAGAAACATCGATCAGCTGCCTCCAGCACATCTCCCACTGGGGATGTGCCCGCAACCCAGGCACATGCCCCTGACCGGAATCGAACCCGGGACCCTTCAGTCCGCAGGCCAACGCTCCATCCACTGAGCCAAACAGGCTTCGGCACCTCTCTTGTTTTATGTAGACAGTTTCTATTAAGCAAAGATCATTTGAGTAAAATTATGCTTAACCTTTCTTGGACTATATACTTATTAAAAAGTATATGAGCCCTGGCCAGGTAGCTCTGTCGGTTAGAGCATTGTCCTGATACGCCAAGGTTGTGGGTTCAACCTACAGTCAGTGCACATACAAGAATCAACCAATGAATGCATAAATAAGTGGAACAACAAATCGCTGTTTCTCTCTTCCCCTCTAAAAAAAAAAAAAAGGTAGTTTTATTACTTCCTGAAGGTAAGTATCCTTATATATAAATGACCTTATATGAAATCTATATAGAGAAATATAAAAAAAAAACTAACTTATGTGTATCCTGTTGTTACATTTGGCATGTAAAAACTAATACATTACATTTGTACATTTGAATCAGAATGCTATGAGATTAGTTATATTTTAATCCTCAAAAACTATTGAGTTTACTAATATTGAAAGTACTCAATAGTCTATTGATATAACAAGTATTTAATTTTTGAATGTAAAATATACCAAAATTTTAACAGTAAATATTATTCCTGAGTGGTGAGATCAGAAAAGGTCTTAATTTCTTATATTCCATACTTTTATAAATATTTATTAAATTTTCTATAAGTATTTTTGTAGTTAAAACAAATATTATGAAATATGTCTTATCTTAGATGTTTTATTTAAATCTTTGCTTCATAATACTAAAATGTCAACTTGTACACTTAATAGTTATTAATACTGGACAATTCAATTATAAAAAAATTAAAATCTGCTCATAGGTACAGCACTTTCAGATGTCATGTGACACTTTCTAAAAACCCGTCAGGTGTCAGACACGCGACATGGAGGACAGAGGAGTGGTTAATGGACACTATTTTAGTCCCAAACAATGTTTACTGTGACATGTATAATCGAGGTTCAATGATATGACCCTTAGATGCTGTTAGAAATAATTACATTAAACAAAGTGAATGTCTGATTTGACGAGAACAAAATCTATGTAGGAATATTTGGATTTTATTGATAAGTAATATTTAAAAAATAAGTGGTTTAAGATTCATTTTATAAGAAATTGAGCATGCCTATAGATGTATTAAAAGTAGATGTATTAACAGAATTTTGTATCTAGAGGGGACCTTAGAAATCACCTTCCCAGCTCACATTTTATTCTTTTCTAACTTTCAAGCCCCTTCATCGGGAAAGTGACATACTCCATCAGGACAGCAGTTTGTGGCAAAGCTAGAACCTGATTTCCTCAGATACCCTATAAATCAGAAAGGCAATTCCATCATAAATTATTATTAAAAGCATGATTTTTTAAGCTGAAAGGAAAAAAGGAAAACCACTTGATCTAAATAATCATATTATAACTGCTACTGCAATTTCTCTTCTATATATAGAACTAAAAAAGAGAAATGCTCAAGAATTTTATTAACATCAATCACTAAGTATCATCTGACATGGCAAATTTCCAATAAGGTCCATTTAAGATCCACTATAGAATTACTTTAACCTTATAATTTTATTCTGTATATATCTCAAAACAACACAATAAAAAAACACCAAAAACAAAAACTCAACAGGAGCTGGCCAGTGTTGCTCAGTGGTTAAGCACTGACCTATGAACCAGGAGATCAGTGTGATTCTAGGTCAGGGCACCGGGCTGTGGCCTCAATCCCCAGTAGGAGGTGTGCAGGAGACAGCCAGTCAATGACTCTCTCATCATTGATGTTTCTCTCTCTCCCTTCCTCTCAGTAATCAATAAAAACGTATTTAAAACCTTAAAAACAAAACAAAAAACCAAGAAGATTAGCCTAGTCCTATAGAAAAAGATTCCTAATTTCAGAAATATTTTTAATTGTCTATACTTAGAAGATTCAGCAAAATTTTATCTGATCAGATTGGAGTATGGATTGGATTTTAGAAGGAATGTGCCTGGTTACCTGGCAGCCTGATAAAGACAGAGCAGGCTGCCCTAGAAGCAGGAAGAGAGGGCAGAAAGCAGTGTTCCTGGGGGTCTCGCTGTGCACCTCACCTGCTCTGGAAGTAGTTTGCTAGCTCTGACGCTTCATGGTTCAGACTCCTCAGGTGCACGATTAAATTTCCAGAGTTGGTGAACATGGCGCCACATGTTTTGCACTCGTAAATCCGAGGCTTGCGGATAATGTGCCGGGAAACCCTCATGTGATGCTTATATTCCCCGAAGGAAGTGAAAGTGGCACCACATATCTGGCACCGGAAACAGCGTTTACCTTCATGCTTTAGGCGATGCATCTTTAGCGAGTAAGCCCTGGTGAACTTTTTTCCACAGCGGTCACACTGAAATGGTTTAATTCCTATAAAATAAAATATTATTTGAAAACTAAATTAACTGGAAGTTTATCAACCTCAAAAATTTCTGAGTTATCATTCTGTAGCAAGAGATAATTTGAGAAGACAAAAATCACCAGCAAAAATGAACTGCAATTTAACTCAGGAAAGGTACAGAATATCTGAAGTTGCTACTTAAAAAAAAAAAAAGGCAAGAGGGTGGAGTAAACTAGATAATATACACTCAAATTGTTATCTGAACACCCTTCAAAATCATCTACTTTACAAACTTCAAAACAATTTAACTACAGTATTTAACCATAACCCAAGTCCCCTATGACATTTGTTTCATTTCATTAGTGTTATATTGAAAATATGTGAAAAAGGTTAGTACCTATTCTTCATTCCTCATCTCTGAGAGAAATGAGTAGAAGAAAAATCTAACTTTTCTGAACATAATTAATGATCATGATAGAACTACCACGCAATGACTTGGGTTTTAGGTATTTAATGTAATAGTGATAGGTCATTATCACAGTTTTGGCAAAAAATTTTTAAAGCCTTCTCAAAATATAATCTGTTGATTTAATAGTCACAGGAAACGGGTATTAGTCACAGGACTGTTGGATGTTTCTAAAGAAGAGGAACATGAGACGGCACAGCTGAAAACGACAGCAAAGATTTCAGGCTTGCCCTAGCCGGTTTGGCTCAGTGAATAGAGCGTCGGCCTGCGGATTGAAGGGTGCCAGGTTCGATTCCGGTCAAAGGCATGTACCTTGGTTGCGGGCACATCCCCAGTAGGGAGTGTGCAGGAGGCAGCTCATCGATGTTTCTCTCTCATCGATGTTTCTAACTCTCTATCCCTCTTCCTTCCTCTCTGTAAAAAATCAATAAAATATATTAAAAAAAAAAGATTTCAGTCTTATCAGAGGTTTCGCCTCCAAGAATTCTGCTGCCTTTCTGTGATCACTGAACTTAAGTTTCAAATCTGTTTTACACATCATTTATCCAAAATCTCTTTCACACTAAAAAAGGACTACAAAGCTAACTAGAGAAGGCACAGAGAAATTCAGGATTGCAGAATTAAAATTAAATTATTAAATATTAAAAAATCACTTTATTTCAAATTTCTAACTTACAGAGAAAACAGTACAAAGAACACTTACACCCTTTTAATGCCATTTGCTTTATAATTTGTATTTGTGCTTCTAAACCTCACATATACACACATACCAACACACCCAGCATTTTTGACGTTACACACACACTGTGCTAAGCTTTAACCCTAATGCTATGCCTGTGGAAAACATACTACAGCTTCTGACACTGTGCTATTTCAATAATAGACCTGGGCTTATCTGTTCTCATTTGACTTCCCAGAGATACCTATACATTTTTAAACTAAAAACCACCTGTTTGCTATTTTTAACTGGGATTTCAAAATCAAATGTTTTAGAGCACTCATTCATGCCACAGTAGGGAAGGTGACGTTACCTGAGTGGATGAGCATGTGCTGTTTTAGGTTCTGAATTCGGGTGAATCGCACCCCACAAGTTGGACATTGAAAAGGTCTGTCTGGACCATTTGGGCTGGGCCGTTCTGTACTGCTGGTAGAAGGAGCAATGTAGAGTTGGTAGGGATACTGAACATTTTCCAATCTAAAAAACAGACCAAAGAAGGCAACCAGGCTCTGATTTTTAAGTTGAATAAACATTTCTGCACAACATTTAAGTGAATAAAAGAAAAAGCACTTAAAGATTTTGGAAACAGTTTCACTGTTAGATGACAAGTTTCATTTGGGGCAATATGAAAAATGTCCAGAATGGCCAGTATCTCAAGCAAGGATATACAGCCATAGAACACACCATAAACACTTTTCCTTCAAGGATCTTTAATCTTTCTAATTCTTTCCTTCCTACTGCTGCTTTAATTTAGGCCCTCATCAATACAGGGCGGAATTAATAACTCCCTCTCTTTAGCCCACAGGCCTCTAATCTATCCTCACTGTTTCACAATGATTTCTCAGATTCAATCAGCCACCTTTTAAACTCCTGCAAAGGTTCAGTTATCTTCAGAATAAAGTCCTGTGAGGGATGTTTTGGAGGCAGAGATGTGAGGACCTGTTTAAGGATGAAGTATGGGGAGTGAGGGGAAGAACAAGTATACTTCCCGGAGAGTCTGCTTGAGAAGTTAGGGGGACAATGAAGCTGTCTGAGTGGAGCTAGAAGTCTTGAGTTCTGTCCTGGCCATGGTTAAGTCTGAGATGCCCCTTACTCATCTATGTGGAAACATCGAGCAAGGAGGGTCAATCTGCAAGTAACTTGGGAATAATGGGTGTGTAGATGAGGGTTTGGCAACTATTTTCTGTAGCAGGTTAGACAGTAAATATTTCTGGGTCTGCACACCACATGATGTTTCAATCACTCAACTCTGCCGTCCACAGACAATATATAAACAAACAGTGTGGCTATGTTCCAATAAAACCTGATTTGCAAAGGCTGGTGGACTGGAACTGGCCTCTGGTCCATAGTTTGCCAAACCTGATACAGATACTATTTAAAGAGATGGGACCGGGCAGTTTTAAAAATACTAAAAACTGCTGTACAGGTGGTTTGATTATTGATGTGATAAAGCTACCTTGTTACTCTGAAAAATATACCAAAATGAGGTCCCAATAAACTTATTGTATAATCCCAGATAAAAGACTTAAGAGTTGCAAGCACAGTCCTTAAAAGAAAACAACCTACTACGTTAGTACTAACCGATCATCGTCATCTGCGTGAGCATTGGTGCTGGAAGTGCTTTGAAGCGTAGGTAACCCTTCGGTGACACCTTCATCTACCGAGCCTGAAAATAAAAGAAGACAGGTGTCAATACTGTAGTGAAAATAAGCCAAGGCACTAATTGCAAGCTGAAACTTTAAGTCTTTAAAAACAGACTAATGCAGCAGTTGCCAACCGGTGGTCTCCGGACCCCTGGTGGTCCATGAGGTCTGAAAGGTTGGTGACCGCTGAAGTAATGTACGTGCATATCCTGAATTAATAAAGTGTCCTATAGCCCTGACTGGTTTGGCTCGGTGGAAAGAGCGTTGGCCTACGGGCTGAAGGGTCCCAGGTTCAATTCTGGTCAAAGGCATGTACCTTGGTTGTGGGCACATCCCCAGTAGGGAGTGTGCAGGAGGCAGCTGAATTGATGTTTCTCTCTCATCGATGTTTCTAACTTTCTATTCCTCTTCTTCTCCCTTCCTCTCTGTAAAAAATCAATAAAATATACTTTTTTAAAAAAGCTTTCTATAATACTTTAAATGTTAATGTGATTTAAAAAGAAATCACAGGTAAGATAATGGTCTTATATTACTTTAAACCTTTAGGACCATTTCTTTGATATAAATGTTAGAAAACAGCAATTCAAATGTAAACTAAGCAAAAATTCACGCAAAATTAAATGTTATAACAATCACTTAAGGAACCTTTTTTTTAAAATCTTTAATTTCTTTATTGGTTAAGGTACTGATTTGAGAGAGAGGAAGGGAGGAGGAGAGAGAGAAACATCGATCAGTTGTCTCCTGCACGCCCCCTACTGGGGATCAAGCCAGCCACTCCAGGCATGTGCCTTGACTGGGAATTGAACCATGACCTTCTGGTTCATGGGTTGAAGCTCAACCACTGAACCATACTGGATGGGCGACAATTTTTATTTTTTTTTAATTTTATTGTGGCTTGGCCAGTGGGGGACGTGTACAAGGCAGCCAATTAACGATTCTTATCATTGATGTTTCTATCTCTCTCCCACCCCTTTTCTCTCTGAAATATATTAAAAAATATATAAACTTAATGGCATTAAAAACGTTATTGTGACATACAACTTACTGTTCATACAACTTTTACACAGAATTAAAAATTAGCTACAAAGTGAGCACCTGTGCAGTCTCCATACAAGTCCCCCTAGACCACTGCCAGCAGCCTAGCAGTCCCTATTTACTCTTCCCTGGCAAGCCCTTCCTTCCAGGAGGCAACCAGGATCCTGACTTTAATGGTTACCATTTCCTTCCTTTTTCTTGACCCTCTTCCTTGTCATTTCATCTCAAATCCAGGTATCCATAAACGGGGGGTCATTTTTGCAGGAAGAC
Source organism: Myotis davidii (assembly GCF_000327345.1). Taxonomy (NCBI): domain Eukaryota; kingdom Metazoa; phylum Chordata; class Mammalia; order Chiroptera; family Vespertilionidae; genus Myotis; species Myotis davidii. Next base: position 160,939 of record NW_006299479.1, on the reverse strand, counting down.
AGCCATGTGCCATCATCTACCATGTCCCATCACTACAATGGCAGAGTGGAGTCAGCGAGGCTGCAATAGAGACCACGTGGCAGCTAAGTCTAAAAATACTACCAGTGCCCTTTAAGAAAAGTCTGTCACTCTCACCATAAATAGTACAGTTCAGTGTTGTCTGATTGTAAACTTATATAAATTGAGTCACATTGTATGTATTCTTGTGTCTTATTTTCTTCAATACTGTGGACTTATCCATGTTGTCACAGGTAAGTGAAATTTAAAAGTTATATGATATTCATAACCTATTTTTAAAATTTTTTAGCATTAACCATCTGTAAGAAAAGCTACAGATCCCTAAAAATAAAAAAGGATATGGACAGCAAGGTAAGAGTCCCTGGCTTCTGATGTTATTAAAAAGTCAGACATTCTTCTGAAAGTACTGTCACCACCCTCCCCCCATTGTCTCTATAATGTGTCCAGCTTTGTTTCTTTTATTATTTTTATTGGGATTTGCTGGTGTCTTTCATCAATTCTGGAAAATTCTCAGCCGTTCTCTTTTCTCCTTCTAGGACTCCATCAAACCTACGTTTGTATTGTCCATAACCCTTACCTTCTCCACTGCTGTCTCTACCACTGCTCTATGATGGTTAATTTTTATGTCCACGTGACTGGGCTAAGGGATGCCCAGAGAGCTGGTAAAACATTATTTCTGGGTGTGTCTGTGAGGATGTTTCTGGAAGAGATTAGCATTTGAATCCGTAGACTGAGTAAGAATCATCCTCACCAATGCAAGGGGGTAATCATCCCATCCCTTGACCAACAGAACAAAAGGGTCAAGAAGGGCAAATCTGCTCTTTGCTTGAGCTGGGATGTCCACCCTCTCCTGCTCTTGGACATCAGCTCTCCCGGTTCTCAGGCCTTTGTGTCTGCACTGGAACTACACCACCAGCTTACCTGGGCCTCCAGCCAGCAGATGTCAAACTGTGAGACTTCTCATCCTCCATAACCAGTCAGTGAATCCCGCCTAATAAATCCCTATGTATCGGTATCTGTCCTCTTGGTTCTGTTTCTCTGGAGAACTCTAATACAGTCTCTTTTAATTTAACTTCCGATTCACCAATTCTCTTTTTTGCTAAGTCCAATCTGCTGCCAAAATGTTGACTTTTTCTTTTCTAGAAGTCCTCCCCCACAAATCTGCTGTATTACTTTTTAGTTTACTGTTCTCTGCAATCATTGTTCAAGCTTGCTTCTTTTGTTAAACATAGTAAGCACGTTTGTTTTCTGTCTCTTTATGAAAACCATGCCAATTTATCTCTGCTGCTTGCTTTTTCCTGCCGATTCTCCGATTCTCCGTCTGCCGTGTTTCCTTGTGTGCCCTGGTTGTTTCTGACGTAGCTATCACCCTTGAAAATGGTTTGCAAGGAACTGATTTGCTGAAGTTAGGATGAGTAAGTCCCTTTTCAGAGAAGCTTTACATTTCCTTGTGTTCGGTTCCTGGGGGCACTACCTAAACCACAGTCATGGAGATGCAAATTTGCAAGAGGTCTTGGTGGTTGCCACGTCCCTCCTTTTTGCTTTTTATCTTCTAGTCTGCACAATGCCAACACAGTCTTTCTACAGTCCCCTGGAGGAAGGGACGCAGGATTAGTTCTACTGGTATAGAACTTTGGGGTTCCTACTTAATGTGTAGAGCAACTGCTCTAAGATTTCACAGCTTTCACATCCTCTGGGTCTTGACTTCTATTTCCCTCTCTCTTGGAGTTGAGCTGATTTGTGTTTTGGTGGGGAACCTTTTTTGTGCCAAGGACCATTTGGATATTTATAACATCATTTGCAGGCCATACAAAAGTATCAGCTTAAAATTCAGCCTGCTATATTCGGTCAAACATTTAATTAACTTGCCCCTAAAGCCTTGGCAGGGCCAGACCAAACGATTTCAAGGGCCTTATATGGCCCACGGGCCAGACATTCCCCACTCGTCTTAGGGGAAAACTGGTCTTAGTGCTCTGGTATCTACTTACCTCTCCTCTAAAATTAAGCATCTTTTCAAATACTTGTAAAGTACCTTTAAAAAATCATATTGTTTTTAGTGTGAGAGTAGGCTCACAAAAATTATCAAGAACACCAATTATTACACAATGTTCTAACACACTGGTCGAGGTTTTTGAAAGAGACAAGACTGTATGCATTTATATTCAACCCCAACTGTGCCTCACTGTTCCTGCCCGCCCTCTACCACCCTTACTGTTGTGTGCTTAGCATTCTATGCCTGTCTTTCCTTTTACTCCTTCCCTTACTGTCGAAGACATTTATGGTCCCCTGCCCAATATGCCTACTTATCCAACTTATTCCTGGTCCTTCTGATTTGTTGTTGATCCAGGTGTGGGTTTAGGGGTCGGATAATGCTTCATTTCGTTTAGAAAGACCTGTTCACTTGTCAATATCATACCATTTTCACTTTTCCTTTAAAGAGAAGGAACTAAAGACTAACATTTCAATCTGTCCTAGGATAAAAACTGAAAAAATCCCAATATTTGGACCTGGTCACCATGGAGACACACACACACACACACACACACACACACACACACACACACACACACAATTCTGCAGTTATTCAGAATACAGGCAATATGAAATCTTACAGGCAAAGTCTTGCAAAAAAGGCCTGGAGATATGATTAGGGCAGGCTAGTAAGATTGTTCTAGACATTTGCTTCTCTCCACCACGCAAGCTACACAGGCGGGAGTGGGGTCTTGGTGAGGTGAAAATAAAAACCACTACCCTTTGGATTAATTCTCACATTGTCAAGAATTGCCTTAAAAAGCTGGTGAAAAAGAACTAAAATGGAGCACAAGATACGTCTTGCAGATGGTCTCCCTTGAAACAAGGCTATTTCCACATTCTAAAATATCATCTAACGTTTGGCCTCTAGATCCCTAATTTGATTGATAGTGAGCAAAGGGCACACTCTCTTCTCTCTCATGGCTATTCAATGAGCCAAAAGCTAAAACAAACAAACACAAAACACTCCAAACTAAATTAAGAGTTTAACAAAATATACTTTTAGAATTCCATCCATAGTGTAGACACTGTAACAGTGTTGTATCACATGCAACTATTGGAAAAAACAAATCTTGTAAACTCTTTTTCCTGAGATGCTGATGGTTTTTACCAATGAGAAGTAATCATATGAATTGGAATTTTATTTGAACTGATGTAAGAGTAGGATATCCATTCAATATTACTTTCTTGAGGTGATAGTGATGTTTCTTAAATTATTAAACTGAAGCTCCCTTTCTACACTCTGGATTCTGCTCTCTTAACTGGGACTAAGAATTCTGAACAGATCCTTCTCACCTTAATGAAACAGTAAAGCTGATTTATAGAAACAATCAGCTTTATATAAGGGCTACCTCATCAAGAGAGATGCTACTCTCTTCCACCAATAGGGAGTGCTGTTTATATAGCTTCTGCTGCATAAACTGACTCCTTACAAAAAGTCTTTTCTGGTGGTGAAAAATAATCACAGTGGCCATCCACTACTGAGCATTTACCACATTCCAGCCACTGTTCTAAATGCTTTAAATACAATATTTCATTTCATACTCGAGGAAGAGAAAAAGCAGCCCTTAATATTTAGGAACTGGCCGGACATGGACACTGGGCCTGGTGGTCTTCTGTTGGACATAAAACAATCTCCCAGAACACCTGCATCAGACCAGGTCACATGGTCTGAAACAAAACACATAACTCTGTGTAAGCACACACAAAAACAATGTCAATGTGTAATCACAAAAATACCCAACATAAGCTACTGCTGTTTTAGGTTCACTCTGGTCTATATTCCTAGACATTTGTTAAGATAATCATAGAGTTATCTCTGCTTTCTGACATTACCAGTCCTGAGAAAACACGCTTTCTTAATCTTCCCTAAATCACCTAACTCAAGCCCAAATCCAGTAAGTCCTTTCTAACATCTGCTGACTGAACCCTAAAGACCCATGGTGTGTGAACTCAAGTAATGAACTCAACTTGTTTAATTACAGGTGCGCTCCTGGTGCACTCTGCAACGGGGCATTGGCAGAAATGGAGGACCTGTGGAGACTGAGCTGAAATTCTTGTTGCCTTACACGGAAACCTCAATAACAAGAGTTCACATCTAAAATCCCTCACAGGGGAGGGCAGAAAGGGGAAGGGGGTGTCTGGATAAAAGAAAGTGAGAGGATTAGCCAAATAACATATATACATAATCCATAGACAATAGTGCGGTGATGGCCAGAGAGATAGGGACATCTGTAATAGTATAAGCAATAAAAATAAAGTAAAAACATTAAAAAATAAAATTCCTTTTGAGGTATAACCTGCCCTTGGCACGTCGGGCACAAGCATAATCTTATGGGCCACTGCAGTTCTCCTGAGTCATCTCAATCTAAAACTGCACCTCTTCCAGGCCAACATCTGCTTCTTTCGTGTTTTCTCACTGTCACATTAAGTGTTATACTATCTTCCAACTGACTCAGTTTCCCCAAGGATAATTTTCAGGAGGCCATCTGGGAGGGGGGCGGTGCTGACAGGAACAAGAGTGTTCATCTGAGATGCACCATCAACACTGGACCAGCACTGAGGTGGGGATTTTAAGGGGTTGATGCAGTGGATGTTTCCAATGGATGGCCTCCCTGTCAATGACAGAAGGCACCAAGGATAGGAACCAAGCATTAGGGGACACCTTTACCTCCAATGAAGCCATGAGTTAGTTTGCTTATTATTTATTTATTTCTAGGGTGTATGGAGGCTTTCTTATGCTAAAGATCTATGTTGTAATTGCAGGAAAAAAGTTATTAGATTCTGTATTCCTGACTAGGGAAATCCCAACCTATTTCTCCAGTAGCACAACCACACATTACACTGATATTGCTAAAAACAAAAACAAGACTCCATAAGCTTGATCTTTTACTCAAGACTCTACACTGTCTTAATCCACAAACTTCAAGAAAAATAAAAAAAATTAAAACTATAATTATCAAAGCACTTATAAACACACTTAACCTCCATGTACTGCCAAATCCTTGATGGTAGTAAGATAAATCCTCTCTAGGACCTGTATGTTAAAACTGAATTTCTTTGTTAAGATAATAAACTGTGGATTATCTAGAACTATTTATGTGTCTGTCATTGGTGCTACAGATAATTATTTCAAGATAAATAATGAAACAATATCACAAAGTCCCTCTCACTTATAAAATTTTTTCTTGAACTCTACCAGATATTGATAGTTAGTTACCTTCCTGAGTAGCAAAACCCAACCCAAACTTATTTTTTCTATTTGCTATATTTAGTGCTTCTGTTTGCCCTAAACTGGGGGTGTTAGATTTTATAGCCTTTTGGTGGGCAAATGGTAATAAAGAGAACTTAAAAAGAACAGGTAAAACTCTGCCTTGGCAGGTGTGGCTCAGTTGGTTGGGCTTATTCCATGCATTAAAAGGTTGCCAATTCAACATGCTCGCGATTGCGGGCTTGATCCCCAATACGGAACGTGCAGGAGGCAGCAGATTGATGTTTCACTTTGACATCTATGTTTTTTTCTCTCTCCTCTCTCTCTAAAAATCAATTTTAAAAATCTTAATAACAAAAACCACAGGTAAAATCTAACTGCTGAGCCACACCGGCAAGGGTTGGACTTCCCATTTCGTAACATTTTATGCGATAAAAAATAAAATCCTGTTTGGTTTAAGCCATTGAATGCAATCCTAACTGAAACCAGTGTTCAAAGCTCTTCACAACATGCTCTCAACCACTCATTTTATCTTACCTCCTATTATTTTCTAGGGCCGATGCACCAAATTTGTGAATTCGGGGGCTGGGGGGTGTCCCTCAGCCTGGTCTGCACCCTCTCGCAGTCCGGGAGTCCTCAGGGGATGTTCGACTGATGGAAATCCTCAGTGCTGCCATGGAAGTGGAAGAGGCTCCCGCCACCGCTGGCTGTGCTCGCCATCTGTGAGCCCGGGCTTCTGGCAGAGTGGCACTCCCCCTGTGGGAGCATACTGACCATCGGGGGGGCAGCTCCTGCATTGAGCATTTGCCCCCTGGTGGTCAGTGTGCATTATAGTGACAGGTCATTCTGCCTCCCAGTCAATTTGCATATTAGGGTTTTATTATATAGGATTCTTCCACACCTCCATGCTTTGATACATTTTCAAAGAAATGTCATTCCCTTGTCTGGGCAAACTCCCAGTTAACATCCAAGGTAAAAATACCCAGCATTAACTTTTTTTCTTCTTCTTTGTGAACCTATAACACTTTGTTCATATCTCTTGCCTAACACTAACTAACCATTGATTTACACATCTGATTCCTCAATTAGACTATTAACCCCCTCCTCCCTTTTTCATATATTTTATTGACTTTTTAAAGAGAGGAAGGGAGAGGGATAGAGAGTTAGAAACATCGATGAGAAACATCGATCAGCTGCCTCCTGCACACTCCCTACTGGGGATGTGCCCACAACCAAGGTACATGCCCTTGACCGGAATCGAATCTGGGACCTTTCAGTCCACAGGTCGATGCTCTATCCACTGAGCCAAACCATTTAGGGCTTAAATCCCCCCTTTTTAAAAACCATGTATCTCCAATGCTTGGCACATGTTACGTTTTCAGTAAATATTTTAATAAAGAATAAAACACTAACTGGACTTTTTAAAGATTGGGTTTTTTTTGCATTGGAAGTAATTCATAATTCTGTCATATGTACCTGTATGTATCTTTGTCCCATCAGGCATTGTTCAACTGTTTTTTTTCCCCAATGCGTAACTTATTAAAAAAAATTATAGTACTAGTAGCAACATCTAAAAAAAAATCCAGTTATGCTTTATTCTTCCCAATATTTCCTATACGACCCAGCACAAACCTTTAATCTAGTAAGTACTTAAAAATGCTTGAGCTGATTTGATTATAGCAACATGAAAAACAGAAAACACTGTACCTATTGAGGAAGACTGTGGACTAATCAGAAGGTCCTCTTGGACTTGTTCACTTCCTGGCACTGTCTGCTGGTCACTCAGTGAACTCTGAGATGCACTGACGGGCTGGGGTACTTCCTCATGCACCTCCTCATCACTTAACCTTTCTACTTTCACCCGGACATCTTCTTCGGTACCCAGAGGCAAGGTCGTTTTTGTGCTCTCACAAGTCACAAAATCAGCCATTCTTCTGTCAGTCTCAGATGGGCCAGGCAGTTCTAACGTCCGGGTGTTTTCTGCCTGCTTCACCTTGTCAGGCTGAATCCTTCGATCAATTCCAAAAGGAAAAGTCCAGGGAAAAGCTAGAGAAGAGTCAACTGGTTGACTTCTATTTTCTGGGTAGGAAGCTGATGAATTCAGTATCTGGGGGGAGCTTGTCTGTGTGCTACACTTGACAGGACTTTCGGGAGACATAACGATGTAGCTTTTGCGCTTTCTCCGGGATTCTCTGCAGACGGGAATGGTTCTTTCTACCACGCTGCACTCTGACGACACGGGTGAAAGGCTTCCATCTCGAGAAGTGAAATTGCAATTAGAGTTATTTTCTTGTCCAGCATCGAGACCCTTTTCCGGTTGGCTGTTGGGTGTATTCCATAAAATGCTTGATTTCATGAACTCTGAGCAGGTGCTAGCAACACTGAACATTTGCATATAGCTGGCTGCAGCCAGCACATCGATGATATTTTCTGTGTTAATTGACAGAGTGGCTGTGTAAGCATATTCTAGAAGGGGGATAAAACCAGTCACTGTAACATGATGTAAATCCAACACATTCTTGTCCTCATCCTCTGCTTGGCCTACAAGTTTAGTGCGAAAAAAATCACTGCAAGCTGCCAGTACCACCTTATGTGCCCGGAAGATTTTGTCCTGGACACGAATAGTGATGTCACAGAAATGTCCATCATTTCGCAGCATGTTTAGCTTTCCAAGCATTTCCTGACTGTGGGAAGAAGAGCTATGAGTAAATGTTTTCACACCCATCTTTTCCTTCCTCTTCTACAGATGCTCTTCAAGGATGCAAATGAACCAGGAATGACCTAAAAAATACATAAAATAAGCATTAATTGATAGTTTAGTAGTCAATTAACTATGATAATTAACTATTTATGATAATTACCTATAATCATAATAGGTAATTTTAGATAGTTTTCATGTAGCCACTATGCTAAATCAAAAAGCTAAAAGATGGCTGTGAGAAAGTTCAAGGTAGAGAATATATTAAACATTCCTCCACACATATATGGGCAACGAATTTTCAACTAAGAAGCCAAGAATAGGCAATAAAGGAAAAATCTCTTCAATAAATGACGTTGGAAACACTGGACAGCCATATGCAAAAGAATCAAACTAGACTATGATCTTACACTGTACACAAAAATTAACTCAAAAGTAATTAAAGATCTGAATGTAGGGCCTGACAATAAAATGCACAAAATGAAACATAAGCACTAACTAAGCTTATGGATGCTGGTCTCAGAGATGTTTTTGTGAACTGGGCTCCAAGGCAAGGGGAACAAAAAGCAAACGTAAGTAAATGGGACTACATCAAACTAAAGAATGCACAGCAAAAGAAGCCATCAACAAAACAGAAAGGCAGTCAACCGAATGAGAGATTATTTGCAAATGATACTTCCAATAAGGGACTAATATCCAAAATAGACAAACTGCATACAACTAAACATCTGATTTAAAAAGATGACCTGAACACTTTTCCAAAGACATACAGATGGCCAACAGATCTATGGAAAGATGTTCAACATAATTACTTATTAGGGAAATGCAAATCAAAACCACAATGAGATACTATGTCACAGCTATTAGAATGGCTATTATTACAAGAACACACACAAAACAGCAAGTATTGAAGAGGATGTGGAAAAAAGGGAACCCTTGCATACTGCTGGTGGAAATTTAAATTGGTACAGCCATTATGGGAAACAGTGTGGAAGTTCCTCAAAAACTTGAGAACAGAACTTCCGTATGACCCAGTAATACTGCTCACTTCTGGGTATTTAGCCAAAAGTTTAAAAACACTTTTTTAAAAAAAAAAATTTTATTGATTTTTTACAGAGAGGAAGGGAGAGGGATAGAGATTTAGAAACATTGATGAGAGAGAAACATCAAACAGCTGCCTCCCGCACACACCCCATTGGGGATGTGCCCGCAACCAAGGTACATGCCCTTGACCGGAATCGAACCCGGGACCCTTCAGTCCACAGGCCGACGCTCTATCCACTGAGCCAAACCAGTTAGGGCTAAAAACACTTATTCTTAAAGATGCATTTATTCCTGTATTATTATGTATCTAGATGCCCAATGCATGAAATTCAGGCACAGGTAGGGTCCCTAGGCCTGGCCGGCGATCGGGGGCCTCTGCTGGCACCTGCCTTGGCTGGCCTGGGGCCTGTGGGCAGGGGGCAGCTCCTGCGCTGAGCGTCTGCCCCCTGGTGGTCAGTGCACATCATAGCAACCAGCTGTTCCCCCACTCGGTTGATTTGCATATTAGGCTTTTATCATGTAGGACTAGAAGCCCGGTGCCCCAAAATTTGTGCACTTGGGTGGGTCCCTCAGCCTGGCCTGTGCCCTCTCACAGTCTGGGGCCCCTCGGGGGCCCCTTCCCCTGGCTGCTGGCACCAGTTTTCCTCCCAGGCCTTCGCTCTTTGCCGGGAGGTTTTAGAATGTGATAGGCCTAGATTCTGTCTTCAACAATTCCTCAGTGGTTGTTATGAGAACTAAGTGAAACAATGTATGTAGTAACTGCACAGTATTTAGCCCTTTGTGAATGCTCAACAAATAAAAGCAGTTATTGTTATTTAGGTAACTAATACAATAAAACCTCTTCAGAAGTAAATTTATGTAAAAAAATGTTTAGTAATCAATCAACTGACTGGATTTTCCTTAAAATAAAAGGACAACTGGTTTGCCAATATCAGATTTTACATTTATTTACTAAAAACATAAATAACTAAAATCCTCAAATACTTTTAATGTAGCAATCTAATTATGCTTCAGTTTTTATAGTACCTCCCCCTAACCACTTTTTATACCTTCTGTGTGAAATCAGGGAGGCTTATATTAGCCCTTTGGCAAGGATAAAACTAACGCTCAGATAAGTTAAGTGACTAACAAATGACAACCAAATCTGGATCTGGGTCTTCTGACTCTTAAAGCACAGTACTTTTCCAATGCAAACACATACAGCTATGCACGCCAATTACTGTATCTAAGTTAAGTAACTACAAAAAATAGCCGGTACTGCAATAAATGCAAAACAAAGCAATTTGGGGGAATGCTCTTGTAGATTATATCTAAATAAAAAAGGTACCAGTCCAGCCAGTGTGGCTCGGTGGTTGCGTATAAACCATGAACCAAGAGGTGCCAGTCTGAATCCTGGTCAGGGGACATACTCAGACTGCTGCCTTGATCCCCAATGAAGGGCAAGCAGGAGGCAACCAACTGATGTAGCTCTCTCATGTCAATTTTCTCTCTCCCTCTTCCTCTCATCCCCCTCCCCTCTCTCTCTCCTCTCCTCCTTCAGCTGGTAGGGGGCCTGAGGTGGGCAAGGAGGGAAAGCTTTAGTTCTGAATAAAGTTCTTGAAAATAATGTTATTTCCTGAAAGCGATCAGCGAAGTTATTAAGACTTGCCCTTCAAAGAGTTGGAGGGAGAACTAACTCTGCAGAATAAACAAGTGGACAGTGGAATTGACATTGACGTGAAAGACAAAAATAAAATGGGTTCTGAGGATCTTGCATAAGTCAAACTTGTTCAATACAATAGTTATACGGGTATGGTACAAAGTCTGATATAACTGGAGGTATGGGATAAGAGAAAGATGAAGTTAGATGGGAAAATGCCTTATATGCCATGTATTTATTACATGAGTTTCCCAATACATAGCTATGGAAACTTAGTCTCATTATACATTGTACAATAAAAAAATTACAGACTAATATAATTTGGAAATACCAAAATATCATACATTGTGGCAAAACTTGGGATGAATTCAGAAACAGTTGCCTTCCCCCCCCCCCCCCCCCTTTGATTCCAAATTACTTATGGATAGTACACACGCTTAACACAACTACTACTGTTCTTGAGTACCTGTTGCTCTGAAGTTCTATACACGATGTTGTTTTGGAAAAAGATTAGGAGCTATTTGTTTTGTGGTCACTTGTCTGACATGGATCCACTTCATAAGCCGGGACAAATATGATTACGGTCCCAGTATTCTCAGTGTGTTGTGCTCAAGGTTCTATAACTGGGGGGAATAAATGAAAGCAGAGAGCCTTACCACTAAACTGTAAGGATTTGTTACATTCAATGTAAAAGGCCTAAACACACCAACTAAAACAGACAATGTCAGAGTGGATTGAGAGAGTGAGAGACCACAACCCAAATAAACTATTGCCTACAAGAAACTCATTTCAAATATATTTTAGGTAGTTTAAAAGGAAAAGGCTGAATAAAACACACCGTTCAAATACAAATCAAAAGAAAGATGATAGTGTTCAATTCATCCAGAATTAAAACAATTCTAAATGTATATACTCTTTAAGTTAGCGTCAAAACACACGAAGCAAAGTGACAGAAATAAAAGAAATAGGCAAGTCCCAATTTTTATTTGGAGACTTCAACACTCCTGTTTCAGCTATCAATGGAACTAGTAGAAAGAAGATTAAGAAAGCTACAGAGCTAAACACCATCAACCAACTGAATAAAATTGACATTTATAAAATACTAAAGGCCTGGTGCACAAATTTGTGCATGGGTGGGGTCCTGCCAGCCCGCCCCGATTGGGGCTGACTGGGGGGAGGGGCTGTAGGTGGTTGGCTGGCCAGCTGGCCCTGCCCCCTGGCCAAACTCCCAGTTAAGGGGACAATTTGCATATTAGGCTTTTATTATATAGAAGAATTCTAGTCACTGACAGAATACATATTGTTTCCAAAATATGGACTCTGATCCTAAATGGAATGAAACAAACAAAAATCAATTAACAGAAAGATTAAAAAATCCTTCAACACTTGGAAATTTTAAATAATACATGGATCACAGAGCAAGACTCAAGAGAAGTTAGAAAATGTTAAACTGAACAAAAACATGTCAAAATTTATGGGATGCAACTAATATAAGTGTTTTGAGGGTGTGATACTGTGATTTATAATAAATGTATTTGATCTGTATCCCTATTTCTGGCATTGAGCTCCTAAGTCCTCTGGAATTTCCTAAGTGATGACAGCAGCAAAGATGTCTCTGTTATGTCAATTAATTGACTCTTGGAAGGAACATCTACTAGTATAGGATGGGGGCTGGTTGACAAGAGTACCAACAACATAACCTGAATGTTGAAACTTCCATTCTCACCTCTGGGGATGTGGGAGAGAATGAAGGCTGAATCAATCATGCCTATGTAATCAAGCTTCCATAAAACCCTCAAAGGATAGAGTTCACGGACCTTCTGGATAGTTCAACATTTGGAGATTTGGGGAGAGCAGCATACTTGGAAAAGACATTGAAATTTCATGCCCTTTCCCCATATTTTGTCCTATGCATTTCTTCAATCTGGCTGCTCCTGAGTTATAGTCTTTTATAATAAACCAGTGGCATGGTGCACGGATCCATTCACACTGAAAGGAAATTAGAAGAAATATTTTAATATCGCTATTTGCCCTTTCTCTATAATAGAAGTGTCAACTAAATTCATAGTCGAT
>NW_006299479.1:131570-147954 GCF_000327345.1 Myotis davidii | reverse complement strand
TGCTCTGTTCATTTCTGTTTATTTACAAACTAGTGTCCTGGTGCATTGATTTGTGCACATTGAAAGGAAATTAATTAGAAGAAATATTTTAATGTCGCTATTTGCCCTTTCTCTATAATAGAACTGTCAACCAAATTCATGATCAACAATGACAGATGGAAACACATGCATGCAATTGGCGCCAGCGAGAGCTTTATATGTATAGAGTATGCGAGAGTCAACTTAGCCTTTTATATATATAGAATAAACTTGCTTAATTAGACCTGCTTTCTGAATTAACTGAATTTTTTCCAGCCCAGTGAACCATCCCATCTTCTCTTTCAGGTAACTGTCAGCAACAAAGCAGTAAATATCAACATGAAGCAGGTTATTATTGTAGACTAGAGGCCCGGTGCACAAAATGCGTGCACGGAGGGGAGTCCCTCAGCCTGGCCTGCACCCACTCGCTATCCAGACTCCTCGGGGTATTTCTGACAGCCGGTCAGGGATCAGACCTAAACTGGCAGTCGGATATCCCTCTCACAATCAGAGACCGCTGGCTCTTAACTGCTCCCTGCCAGCCTGCCTGATTGTCCCTAACCACTCTGCCTGCCTGCCTGATCACTCCTAACTGCCTCTGCCTCGGCCCCCGCCTCCACGGCTTCATCAGGAAGGATGTCCGGAAGTCCGGTCTAATTAGCATATTGTGCTTTTATTACTAGAGATCACACAGGGAGAACAAAGAGTAAAATATTTAACTGCAGCAGTGTTTGATTATATTCTGCACAGTGAGAAAAACCTGGTCATTTTCAAGGTCCACCATTTCTTACTTCTTTTCAGTCGGGTCAAGTTTCTAAGCTTTCTAAATCTCCGTTTTCCGGCCAATGAAAAGAAAAGAGGATTCCACCGAGTCTCCTATCTACCTATTCCAGGACTTCTGTGAGGATCAAATGAGATGAAGCATAGGAAAACACTTCACAGACATTTGATTAAAGTATAAAATGTTTCCAACTGGCTATAAAGGAAGTTGGGTTCTTGGGTTGAAGAAACTCCAAGGAGGCTAGTTGCTAGGGAGAGGAAGCTGGGCATTGCTATGTGACGTCATTACCCGGCGCCCACAGCGACCACTTCCAGGCTGGGTTGCATTTTGCGCCATGGGGTCTTGGTAGCGTTGCCTGCGATTTGGTGGGCTGTCGCTCTGGGGTGGTGGGGGGGCCTGTGTCCCACTTGGGGCAAGCCGAATGTTGCTTTCCGGGTGCCATGTCCGTGGTGCTGTTTCTCTGTAAATGGCCAGTGTGCATCATGGCAGCTCCTGGTTTGAGTGTTTACCCCCTCATTGACAGTGCGTGTCATAGCGACCAGCTGGACAAACACTTAGCTAGACACACACACACACACATATATAATTTAGTAAGTAGAAAGTTTCCTTGAGTTCTATGGGCTGCTCTAGCGAATTAATTAAACCCAAGGAGGGAGCTGTTGGAACCTTCAATCTATAGCTGGTCCATAAGAAGATCAATTGATAAACTTGAACTTGTGACCTATCAGTAAGGGTGAGGGGGCAGCAGTCTTGTAGGACTAACCCCTTAACTTAAGAGGCTGATGCTATCTTCAGATAGTGTCAGAATTCAGTTAGACTGTAAAACACCAACTGGTGTCAAAGAACTGCTTTTTGTTGTGGGGACCCTTCCTCCTACATTAGAATTGAATGCAGAACGCCCTTAGAGGGAAATTAACACCATTAAGAACTTGTATCAGCCCAGCCGGGTGTTTGAGCATTGACCCAGGAACCAAGAGGTCACCGGTTTGATTCCCAGTCAGGGCATATGCCCTGGTTGCGGGCCGGGTCCTGTGTGGGGCGTGTGAGAGGCAGTCAATCAATGATTCTCTCTCATCACTGATGTTTCTATCTCCCTCTCCCTTCCTCTCTAAAATCAATAAAAATATATTTAAAAAAAACACACTTGTATCACAAAATGAGTAAGGTCTCAAATCAGTAATCTAGAGCTTCTACCTTAAGAGGCTGGAAAAGCCCTAGCCAGTGTGCTCACTGGTTAGAGTGCCAGTCTGTGAACCGAAGGGTCATGGTCTAGATTCCTGGCCCTACCTGGGGTGCATGTAGGAGCCAACCAATCGATGTCTGTCTGTCTCTCTCCCCCTCTCCCTCCCGTGAGGATTAACAACAAAAAGCTAGAAAAGAGCAAAAAACCAAACCAAGTAGAAGGAATAAAAAAAGAAAGATAAAATTGAAAATAAAAACAGAAAAAAACCCAAACATTTGGTCTTTAAAAAGATTAATAAAACTGATAAAGCTCTAGCAAGATTGAAGATAAACTGACAACAGGAATGAGAGGGTATTATCAATTGTTGAAGTGTCCAGACTAGGATCAAGATGGAGTCACTTATACTAAGTTCAACAAACTGGAACTTAACTAGGTTTCTATGATTGGCTCTCCAAGAAAAGAAAGGCCTAAGCCAAACAGTTAGCACTTATTTGCTCAGTACAAGTTACCTAACTGGACTGCAAGACATCTCTTCTCTCCATATAAGGAAAGTAACCCTGCCCTACCCAATCAGCAAATGCCCAGTGTAACTTCCTTGCTCCTACTCACTTTGGTCTATAAGCCTCTCACTTTATATGACTCTTTGAGAGCTCCACTCTATCTCTAGACTGGATGCTGCCAGATTCATGAATTGCTGAATAAGACCAACCAGATCTTTTCAAAATTTATGATTGTTGTTTTTTCTTTAACACGTTACCGATATAAAAAGCATAATGAGCCCAGCCAGTGTAGCTCAGTGGTTGAGTGTCAACCTATGAATCAGGAGGTCACGGTTCGATTCCTGGTCAGGGCATATGCTTGGGTTGCAGGCTTGATCCCCAGTGTGGGGTGTGCAGGAGGCAGCTGATCAATGGTTCTCTCTCATCTGTGATATCTCTATCTCTCTCTCCTTTTCTCTTCCTCTCTGAAATCAATAAAAAAAATATTTTTTTAAAAAAGCATAATGAGAATACTACAAATAACTATACACACATAAAGTTGACAATAAAGATAAAATGGACCAATTCTTAGGATAAGCACACACAAATTCAACCAAGATGAAATACATAACCTGAATGAATAATCCTGTAACTATTACAAAAATTGAATTCATAACTAAAATCCTTTAAAGAAGAAATCTTCAAGACCTAGACCAGGGGTCCTAAAACTTTTTAAACAGGGGGCCAGTTCACTGTCCCTTAGACCGTTGGAGGGCCGGACTATAGTTTAAAAAAATATATGAACAAATTCCTATGCACACTGCACATATCTTATTTTAAAGTAAAAAAAAAAAACGGGCACAAATACAATATTTGTATTTGCATGTGGCCCACGGGCCGTAGTTTGAGGACCCCTGACCTAGGCGGTTTCACTACAGAATTCTACCAAACAACAACCATATAATCTCTTCCAGAAAATAAAAGAACACTTCTCATCTTATGAGGCCAACAGTACTCAGATATCAAAGCCAGACAAATCAGTAGAAAAGAGAAAACTACACAACAATATCCTTTGTGAACAGTTGTGAAAAGCCTCAACAAAATATTAGTAACATACTTACTGGTTGAACACTGGATGCTTTCCCCTTAAGATCAGGAAAAAAAGGGGAAAAAAACAAAAGGGGTGTGTGTGTATACACACACACACACACACACACATATGTATGAAAGGAAAAAATATATGAACTGTTCCTATTTAGAAATGATTATCTACACCCAAACAATCTTAAAAACAACACCCTCCTAGAGCTAGTAAGTGATAGGATACAGGCTACCATAAAGAAGTCAACTGTATTTTTATACAGTAAATTTAAATTTAAAAAATCAGGATCACTGGGTCAAATGGCAGTTCCTTATTGAATGGAACCCGCAAACTTTTGGTGTATAGAACACTCCAACCAACCGGCCAAGGCAGAATTTTATTCTTTTTAAAAGGCTACACAATAGGCTTCCATTGTATTATATTTTGTTTATTCATCTGTTGTTGACATTTGGGTTGTTTCTTTTTTTTAAAATATATTTTATTGATTTTTTTACAGAGAGGAAGGGAGAGGGATAGAGAGTTAGAAACATTGATGAGAAAGAAACATCAATCAGCTGCCTCCTGCACACTCCCCACTGGGTGTGTGCCCGCAACGACGCTCTATCCACCGAGCCAAACCGGCCTCGGCAAAAATATATACATTTTTAATTTCAAAGAGAGAGGGAGAGGGAGAGATAGAAACACCAATGATGAGAGAGAATCATTGACTGGCTGCCCCCTGCACGCATACCCCACACTGGGGATCAAGCCCACGACCCAGGCCCCGACAGGGAATCGAACCTGGGACCTCCTGGTTCATAGGTTGATGCTCAACCACTGAGCCACGCCAGCCAGGCTGGGTTGTTCCCAGTTTTCAATCCCTTATTTAACTAACAAAAGCAAGGTTTATTAACAAGTTCAAAGAATCTCCAGGTAGAGAGAAGTATTGGAGGCCATTCAGTTCCATTGCCTTCTAATAATACTTAATCATTTGATGGAGGCCATTACAATCATAAAATTCTAATGTTGCAATATCATCTTGATTATAGGTGGTTACCACTTCAAACTGTTCATATTTCTCTTTTCTATGTTGGCAACTGTCATCAGTATTTTAATTAATTTACCCCGACACACAACAGACGATGTTCATATGTGTGATATACCTACATGGGCAAGATTTTAAAACAAAATTATATAAATATATATCATAAAATTTGCCTTCCTTACCATTTTTAAGTGTACAGTTCAGTGGCATTAAGTACATTCACACTGTTGTACAGCCAGCACCATTACCTATTTCCAAAACTTTTTCACTGGCACGGCCAGATTTTGACAACACTCAAAAGAACTGCAAGGAACAAATGCAAACATCACCACAGACTTAATTTAGGCACGATGTTCCCTAAAGGATTTTACAAAGTGTATAAGAAATAAATTAATTCATTTAAACATATCAAAAATTTTCATCTATCTATACAAATAAAAGCATAATATGCCAATTAGACCGAACAACCTTCTGGATATCTTGCGGTGACAGAGGTTGAGGCAGTTAGGGGTAATCAAGTGGGCAGGGGAGCAGTTAGGGGGCGATCAGGCCAGCAGGGGAACAGTTAGGAGGCAATCAGGCCGGCAGACAGAGGCGGTTAGGGGTGATCAGGCAGGCAGGTAGAGGTGGTTAGGGGTGATCAGGGAGGCAGGCAAGCAGTTAGGAGCCAGTGGTCCCAGATTGTGAGAAGGATGTCCTGGATTGGAGAGGGTGCAGGCCAGGCTGAGCCCCGCTTCTCCCCACCCCCATGCACAAATTTCATGCACCGGGCCTCTAGTTTTTATATAAAGAAAATAAATGCATCCAATTGCACTTTTAAAAAAATTAGGCTTTGATACTGAGAAGGAATCTTGATTATTTTTTTCTGATTCTCTACTCCACAGATAATATTTAAAAGGCAGCAAATATGTAGGTAAACTTTACAGAATTACATTGTATATTGTTACTGTAAATTTTTTCATCCTATCATTGTTGCTCATACACAATATGAATGTACAATTCACACTTTGCTTACTCATCCTTCTCATTATAAATGTATTCATGAATAAAATGAAACTGAACTGTAAAAATGACAAATACTTGAATGATTCATAATTGCCACAACTATTAATGGTCCTGTACATTAGTAACGGTTCTTTAAAATAAGTTGCGGCAATTAAGCTATGGAAGCCCCACTTTTTAAGCTCTAGCTTTAACTCAGAACTGATAAAAGACACCAATCACAAGACCCCTAGAAAGATATGCTCCTTTGAGGGCCCTGACTAGAGCTGCTCAAGACCAGGACTTCCTCCTACAGAACTCTGGGAATTACCAGTCTGTGAAGAGGCAGACAACTATGGGAAAACATTGTGTGGATAGCCAATACTGTATTAAGTATCTCCAGAGGCACTGTATGTCAGACTGTGAGGTATGCCTCTGGGACTGAGTGTTCATTCCCTTATACAATAGATATTACTATTCATAGCTTGAACACTCTCTTAGAGGTTAAAGAGATAAAGGATAGAAGAAAAGACTATAAAGAGGCAATTTTTTCTGCAATTAGAAAAATCCCTCAGAAACAGAATGAAAGGACTTGAATTTTATAGTTTAAAAGAAGTTTAGTGCAACATTTATCAGGTACTAGATACTGTGCTATAAAGAGCCAAGAAAAGCTAACCAAGTCAATAACTTCATGGAAGATGGGAGGAAAGCCCAGGTTATTTGATTCTTGGAGTCTACTGCTTTGTTCAAAAATTAGTTAAAAATAGGATCTGGAGCCAGTACTCCTACTAAATTACAACAAACATTCTTTCCACTGATTTGATAATAGTGCAAATACAATTTTGTTTCCATATAGGAACAATTCCTCTTATTACAATAAAAGTTATATTATTTCAAGACTGTCTATTCAATCTAGTAATCAACTATCCTGAAAATGACAAGTAGCTTTTATTCAAATAAAAATAAACAGATTTGGGTTGGGAAAGTTATGACTTGCTATAGTAAACACATTTCTAAATTGTCAAACTGACAGAAAGTCAGGAAAATTTTACAACAAAATGATGTTTGAAAAAAAGAAATTACTATTGGGCCAGAAAACCTAGAAAAACAAACCATGAGTATCATACTGCCTATCACTTGCACAATCAAAATTCAAAGTACGATTTCTACTGAATGCATATTACGTTCACACCATCATAAAATCAAAAAATTTTAAGTCAGCCATATAAGCCAGGAAGAGTCTGTATATGGAACGTGCCCAGTGCCTAGCATATGGTATATACAGAAGAACATGATACAGTAATGAGGAATAGATGAAGTATGCTTCATCAGACAGATCTCTGACTCTATCACCACCTCTGGCTATATTCATCTAGAATCTCTAACCTCATCATCCTTCCTGAACTGTAATTCTGGGCCTCTAATGACTAGCTAGAGTGCTAGACAATTCCATCTGAATGTTTGCTATCTTTCAAATTAACCATCTGAAAATTAACTCAAATACCTTCTCCTCAACTGATACTCCACTGCAAAATTTCTAAATCTATTAATGGCTTTCAACTACCCAGACCCCAGAGCTTAAAATCTGGTACTCACTTTTTGATCCCCCACCTTCCACCTCCTTTCAAAACCTGGAAATCTTCCCTCAGCTACTCTCCCTTCCCAGCCAAATTTAGAAAAATTTGATACTTCCCTACATATGAATGTTTACTGACAAATCAAAGTCCTTCTCCAGACAAGAGACTGGTTATGTCCACTTTCAAGAGATGACAATGGTGTTCCGAGGTCATTTAGTCTTTGCTCTCTAATCTTCACTAGAGTTTGCTCTCTCTGTGCTTAGTTGTGAGGTGGTTATAGACCAGCCGTGGGCAAACTACAGCCCACGGGCCGGATCCGGCCCGTTTGAAATGAAGAAAAGTAAAAATAAAAAGACTGTACCCTTTTATGTAATGATGTTTACTTTGAATTTATATTAGTTCACACAAACACTCCATCCATGCTTTTGTTCCGGCCCTCCGGTCCAGTTTAAGAACCCATTGTGGCCCTCGAGTCAAAAAGTTTGCCCACCCCTGTTACAGACATTACTAAATTCAACATAATCAATAAGCACAAAAACCGTAAGAACGCTGCAAGTGTAAAACCATATGTAATTACAGTTAAAATAAAATGCAGAGCTAAATATATTAATAAAGATTGAGAAAGCATGTTGCTCCCATGAATGGAATAAATCACTGAATAGGCCCTAGCTGATTTGGCTCAGTGGAAGGCTTGTGAACTGAAAGGTCCCAGGTTCGATTCTGGTCAAGGGCACGTGCCCTGGTTGCGGGCTCGATTGGGGGGGGGGGGGGCGAAGGGGCAGTCAATGCACGAGGCAGCAATCAATGATTCTCATCATTGATGTTTCTATCTCTCTCTACCTCCTCCTTCCTCTCTGAAATCAATAAAAATATATTTTAAAAAATCATTGAATAGTATGCATGATTCTGAAATACCCACAACAAATCCTGCAACATATGAAGATAATCAGCAAGTGTCAAGGAAAAAATGACTGGTGAAATGGAAAAACTTTTGAGTATGTGGTTTGAGGCGCTTCAACACTAGATGGCAAGATTTCAAACTCTTTAGTCTCAGGACCCCTTTATACTCTGAGAATCTCACACAGCTTTTGTTTATGTCGCCTATATCTACTAAGAGTTACCATATTATGAATTAAAATTTAAAACTGTAAAAACTGATTTTATTAGAAAATAAGCCCATTACATGTTAACATATTTTTTAAAAACACTACATTTTCTAACGTGATACAACACATAAACAAAATGAAAGATAAAAATCATATATCAATAGATGCAGAAAAAACAATTAAAGTCCAGCACCCATCCTATATAATAAAAGCATAGCATGCAAATTGTCCCATTGACTGAGAGTTGTCTGGGAGTTCGACCAGGGGGCAAGGCCAATAGGGGAAGGGAGGGAAGCCCCCGTCAGCAGCTGCTAGGGACCCTTCCAGTGCATGAATTTTGTGCACTGGGCCTCTAGTTTATTATAAAAAACTCTCAGCAAAGTGGGAGTAGAGGGGACATACCTCAACAAAGTAAAAACCATATATGACAAACCCTCAGTAAACATCATACTCAACGGGAATAACTAAAAGTTTTTTCCCTTAAAAACAGGAAGTCACGGATGTCCACTTTCATCATTCTTATTCAACATAGTACTGGAAATCCCAGCTGCAGCAATCAAATATTATAGTGCCAAATATTTTAAAATTTGTTCGCTGCTGTCCATCTAAAAAAGAATATCTCAAGTTTTTAGAATGGATTCACTTGAGTATTCATTTTTAAGAACATGTTTTACATACTCTGGACACTAACAAGTGTATGTGATCTTTATTTGATGACGGTTTATTTACCAAGGGTTCTCCTTAAGAGTTAATTAAGTTTTCAGGAAGAATTTCCAAATGGGTTACTATATCTGAGTTATAAAAAAATTTACTTTTATAACTAGCTATTTTCTAATCAAATAAAGATTTCACCCATTTTACTACATAAAGTTTTTTCTAGTTTAGAGCTTTGAGATATGAGACTGAGATTTACCTTGAGGTTAAGAAAAATCAGTTAAACAATTACTCAATGAAACCAATAACATGATCCAGCAATTCTATTTCTGGGTATAAATACCAAAGAATTGAAAGTAGGCACATGAATGTCTACTTGTACACAAATGTACACAGGAACATTACTCACAATAGCCACTGATAGATAAATGGATAAACAAAATGTGGTATACACATACAATGGAATATTGTTTAGCCTTAAAAGTAAATTTTGATATGCACCGTGATATGCATGAATCTTGAGAACATGTTGAAATAAGCCAGACATGAAAAGATAAATATTGTCTGATTCTAATTATATGACACCTCTAGGGTACTCAAATTCATAGACAGAAAGTAGGAAGGTGGTTGTCAGGGGCTTGGGGAAAGGGAGACTGATTATTGCTTAATGGGTAAAGTATAGTTTTGCAAGATGAAAAGAGTTCTGAAGATGGATGGTGGTGATAATTACTTAACAAAGGGAACGTACTTTATGCCACTGAACTGTACACTTCAGAATGGTTAAGCCCTAGCCAGTTTGGCTCAGTTGATAGAGCATCAGCCTGCGGACTAAAGGGTCCCAAGTTCGATTCAGGCCAAGGGCACATGCCCCAGTTGCGGACTCCATCTCCCTCCCCCCCTAGTAGGGGGTGTGCAGGAAGCGGCAAATCAATGATTCTCTCTCATCATTGATGTTTCTCTCTTTCTTCCTCTCTGACATCAATTTAAAAAAGTATATTTCAAAAAACAAAGAAAAAAAGCATATGGCTCCTTAAATTAAAAAAAAAAAAAGAATGGTTAATGTGGGCCCTAGCCAGTTCAGCGTCGGCCTGCTGACTGAAGGGTCGAGGGTTCGATTCTGATGAAGGGCACATGCCCAGGTTGTGGCTCGATCCCCAGTAGGGGACATGCAGGAAGCAGCCAATCAATGATTCTCTCTCATCACTGATGTTTCCATCTCTCCCTCTTTCTTCCTCTCTGAAAACAATAAAAACACGTTTAAAAAAATGGCTAAGGTGGTAAATTTTTATTTCACAATAAGAAAATAGCAATGGCCCAATCTACCTCCTGTTTTCACAAATCAAATTTTATTAGAACAACAACAAGTAGTGGTTTACTCTTTTATCTTAAAAAAAAAAACCAACTAGAAAAAAGCAAGAGAAACCTAAAATAAACAAAAGATTAAGTACAAACATAAATGAAATAGAAAATAGACAAGCCACAGAAAAAAAGTAAAGCCAAAACTTGTTTCTCTCGAGAGATAAGCAAAATTGATAAACCCTTCAGCTAGAGTGATCAAGGAAAAAAGGGGCAGAGGAGTGGGACAACATAAGGGAAACCTGGGAAAGATATACAGAATGACCTGGTAGAATGTTTCAAAACCAAAGAGGAGTGGTTGACAGTGTCAAATGCTGCTGAAAGGTCAAATAAGATATAGACCAAAGTCTATTTAATTTAGCCACAGGAGTCACTGATGACCTTATAATAGCACAAAGGAAGAGGTAGCTGAATTTGATGCTAGATTGTGATTGCGATAGACAAAGAGTCTGCAGAAATGAGGAAGTGAAAATTGTGAGTATAGACAACTCAATCTTAAAGTTTGGTTCTAAAGATAGAGCAAGAGGTTAGCTGGAGGGAAATAAGGGCTTAAGGGAGGATGCTGGTATTTTTATAAAATGGGGAGAAAATAGACAATTCCCCTCAACCATAAGTGCTTTTTAAATTGGGGTAAAGTTACAGGGAATGTTTTGTTGTTGGAAAGATTCAGAGAAGAAGAAAATGTAAAAGATACAACAGGTGATAACAGCACAACTCTCTGGGCAGGTAGAAAGGAACTGGACTCAGTGCAGTGAATGACCTGGCCTTAAACAGGAGATCCATGACAGGGAAAAGAGAAAAGGAAGGGTAGTTACAGTTAGGTTTAAAGATGGGTGGTAAGAAGCAATACGAGTTCTTGTCTGATAGTGTTGCCTTTTATTGCTCTTTGAAATTATAGGCAGAGGTAGATGGATGAAAATAAAGTAGAATTTTGAGAAATGAAACATGAGAAATATGTGTGGAGAAAAGGAAATGAAGGATGGAGGCACTGAAAACCCAACTGAAACTGAAGACCACAAATTTGTAGTGGCAATAATCTATGGTTTTTAAGTTCTATCTCAATAAACTGTCAAAAACAAAGCAGTGACTTTGAATCAATTTCCAAAAAAGTATAGTAACCATTAATAGTACTTACATAGTACTTTATATGTACCAGGCATTTTTTAAAAATTACTTTTTACATATTAAAATCAGAGAGAGGCAGTGATTCCTATAAACAGAAATAATTCTCATAGAAGTATGTTTGTATAGTTTTATATTGCACATAAAATACACCAAAGACAAAAGAAACTGTCCTCATACAGTAATGGAAAGCCACAAAAAGAAAATGAGCAGTGTTGGAAAATCCAAAGCAAAGAGCCAAGGAAAAAGTAAAACCCAGAGAGTCAACACGTTAAAAATGAGAAAAAGGTCAAAGTGGATGAAAATACATACACAACCAGTAACCACCAGTAAAAGAGAAAAATGAAATAGAAGTATGTCTGTGTCTCTGAAAACCCTTGTTTTTTTTGTTGGGACCAAAGAACTTCCTAATTTTATCAAAGAGCACAAATAAAATACTGAATATGGGTAGTATTAAATATGCTTGCTTACTAAGAGTAGGCTAGGATCAAATACTTAGCAGGGTAAGAACTGAATTAAAGAGAAAACCATTTTAAAAATAAATTATCTAAAGTTACTTTCAGAAGTTCTACAAAATCCAGAGATTCATGGTCTTGGTTATATGTTAAACCCAAAATGCTTATAGTTATGCTGAATGCATCAAACCTGTCAAAACCAAATGAACAGCAAATCACGTCAAAATAAATAGACCATTTAAAGCCTGTAGAAAGACAGCAATTTATTTTTTATTTTTTTAAAATATATTTTTATTGATTTTTTACAGAGAGGAAGGGAGAGGGATAGAGAGTTAGAAACATCGATGAAAGAGAAACATCGACCAGCTGCCTCCTGCACACCTCCTACTGGGGATGTGCCCGCAACCAAAGTATATGCCCTTGACCGGAATCGAACCTGGGACCCTTCAGTCCGCAAGCCAAGGCTCTATCCACTGAGCCAAACTGGTTGTGGCGATAGACAGCAATTTAGACTATCAAAATTACAAACTGACTGGGTATCCAACACTTGTAATTTTAAGGCATTTTAAAAATATATATATTTTATTGATTTTTTTACAGAGAGGAAGGGAGAGAGAGAGTTAGAAATATTGATGAGAGAGAAACATCGATCAGCTGCCTCCTGCACACCCACTAATGGGGATGTGCCCGCAACCACGGTACATGCCCTTGACCGGAATCAAACCTGGGACCCTTGAGTCCGCAAGCCGACGCTCTATCCACTGAGCCAAACTGGTCAGGGCTTAAGGTATTTTTTAAAGCTATACAAGAAAATTATTAAAATGGAAAAACATTCAATGTGGAGACAAGGAAGATGTTCTTCAAGAAGAGTAAGTTATTACTAAGTTTCATCCACCAATTTTCACTCTTATCAGACAGAATTATCAATGTGAAATATGATGATATAAGTCAGTGATTTATTCCTGGATCAGTTATGTAAAAATGTGCTGGCTAAGGTCACCCTTGGCACTAATAATAATGTTAGTGAAGAAATTAATGCAATACTCAATGTGCCCTTCAAGCAGGAGTGTAATATAAATCTAATGTATCTTTGTATTTTTAAAGGCCCGTATATAATCATTATTTTAGATCTGGTGACTAAGAATATAGAGATTTCCATCTCCCTAAAATGGGGTGAAGTACTTCTAATATAAAGAACAAAGAAAACCAATGTCACCCCAACAAATTTAAAAATAAAATAAATAAAGAAAAACTAATGTACCTTTTGGCTTAACAGGAGATAAATTTCAAGCAATCATTCTGAAGTACATGAAAAACTATTTCAGTCATGAATGTGGTAGCTTTAAAGTAAAAACAGCCCATTATGCTTATATAAAGAGCATGCTCAATAGCAGTCTACAAAATACCATAAAATGACAGGGAAACACAATATATGTAATATTTATAAAAATATTTTAAAATTATAGTTGGAAGGAACCTAACTAATTAAGAACCCTCTAACTAATAAAGGAAACCTCTTTACAATAGTCTTTGATGCTTGACCATTTTCAGTGACAAAACAGTTGTATCTTTTCAAGTCCAGGAATACTTACTAAAAGTTTAAGAAGACCACTGTAAACATAGAGGATATAACATGTTACTGGTTTTTATACAACTGTCAATGAAGAATATATTTTTAATCACTCTAACATTGTATTATGCAAACTTTCAGATACAGCAAATTTAAATAATTTTACAAGTTAATGCCTAAACAGCCAGACCTAGATTCTACCAATAACATTCTACTATACTTGTTTTATCATATATCTATCCATCCATCAATCAATCTCGATTTCTAATGTTTTATCTACTCTTTAAATGCCTATTAAAGTGCTATCTAAATGCAGTTTTTGAAGCAAGGTCTGATATAATAGACATGACAAGCATGTGGGGCTCTTGGGCAGGCGATCTTCAGTGTTGCTACAGGACAAAAACCAGTCAGATTTATATTCACTGTTATCACGTGTTATACTTAGTTGTCAGCTATAGCAAAGTAGTTAAGCTCCAACCCTGAAGACCAACAGACTTGAGATTGAAACCTGGATATTGAGCATGCTCCTTACTTGCTAACAAAGATACTAGCAGCATCTTAACAGGTCAATATGAGATTTACTTATTTATTTTTCAATGTGAGATTTAAATGAGATGATGTATAAAAATGTTTATTTAGCACAGTGCTGGCTTTTTGTACGGGTTCAACAAAAGTTAGTAATCATCATCATCATCATCCTATTTACTAGTAGTCCATCCATCACCATCATCATCATCATATTTAGTCCATTCAACCTATCACAAAGGGTATAGTTGCATACAGACCTATGCTCTTATTTGTGGCCTTTTTTTTTTTCATTACTTGTGTCTTGGCAGTCTATTTTTTACTAAGAATAAAGACAGAATGAAAGTGAATGGGTCCAAAGAGCAAGCGCTGTCCATTTTCCCAGTGGACTTCCTAAAGGAAATAGATACCCTTTCTCTTACCAAAAGCAGTGCTAAGTACTACCTCAGGATTACATACAAATCACAAACAGGCAAACTACACCTTTGTAATAGATCTGTAGTCGCCACTTTAATCAAGTGGTCGCATTTAGCATCGCTGATGGCATGGCAAACTGATACGATGTACCTCCTCTAGATGCAATAGGAAGTGCACAGCACCACCTATTAAATATTGTTGCCAGAGGAAGCTTGACTTTAAGCTAATCAAGCTTTTCTTTAGACCTAACTTCCAGTAACAGAAAATTCAGGGGGATAGAGGAATAAATTAAATGATAGTATGAGGCAACAGACAAGTCTGAATGTGGGAGCATTCTCTAAAACAGTTTGCTCAACCATCAGGAGAAAAAAGGCATCATCGAGTGGGAGTGGGGAGGAGAGGGGCAATGGGGTGAAATGGAGGACATCTGTAATACTCTCCAAAATAAAGGTAAATGAAAATAGAAGGCATAATCACCAAATGCAATGCATGAATCTTGACTGAATATAGCTATGGGGTAAAGGGGGTTCCCCAAGAGACTTTGGCAAAATAAGGAAATTTATATATGTTGATAATTGGGGTTAGTAGGAGGAGGTGTCTATTTTTAGGACATGCATACTGAAATATTTGCATGTCATGATGTTTGCAACTTGTTCTCAAATGGTAGCACACACAGAGACATACAAAACGGGAGAATCAATTGTATCAATCCAGGTAGTGGAGTGTTCATTGTAATTTTTCCTTAAGACTGAAATTTTTCATAATCAAGTTTTTAAGAAGTGTACTTATCTGAGAAGTACAGTAGCAAATACACCGACACTGGAATTGTATCTGGCCACAAATCTCACCTCTGTTACTTAACTAGCTGTGTGGCCTAAAGCAAAGTTACTTAGTATCACTTAGGTTTGTCTCATCTATAAAACTCAAGTAACAATACCTAAATTGTTAGGTCGTTCTGAGAATCAAGTAAGATCCCATATGCAAAATGCCTCGCAGCGCTGCCTGAAATAAGTTAATCTGGTTTTCATAATGAATGAATGCAATCATCCTAAATTACAAGACTATAGGAAAGCATTCATTATTTTCACATTCCGTAAAGAAACGACACTAGGTAACACTAACTGTCCATTGGCAGCTGATGCGAAGTACTGGGGGAGATGAAGATTTAAAAAATATGTGCGTTTAATCCAATCATTCCAACGGAAACCGTCAACAGCCGTAGGAAAACCATAAAAATCTCTACCTATGCAAACTATTTGTCATCCAACTGTCGAAGTTTGCTTTGCGTATCAGCCTGGTCAGAAAATAAGTGGAACTTAAGAGATTATTTTTTCCCCCCTAACTGCAACAGATCTATTTATCTTACCTTTATGTTGAAAAAAAAAAAAACAAACAACTTTAAATTTTTGCCTTCGTTTTTATAAGTTCCAATAAGGGACACAATGATTGGGCTGTGGTCTGGTTAAGATGCCTACAACTCAGAAAGACGTAATTGCCTCTCTTCTCAGGGACTTATCATTTCCCTCTAGGTAACCCCCTGTCCTCGTTAGACCAGCAGAAAACGATCAGCTGCCGAGCGAGCCTCAGGTAGAGGAAAAAAAAGAGGTGATTGCATTTTTTTTCATTTTAAGACGGGCCATTCCTCCCCTCTCCAGCTCTATAGAGAAAACGCAGCAGGGGAGTTAGAGGGGAAAAGGCCGTCAGGTGTGGGGCTCCCGGCTCCCCCAGGTGAGAGGAGGTCACACCCCAGCCTCCTCCGGGGTTAGGGTGCCGGGCAATGGGCGTGCAGCGCCCGGGAGGATCGGCCCGTCTCCTCCCCCCGAAGGATTAAATGCCATTGGGTGGGGGGGACCCTGTGGGCTGTCTCCCGCGCAGATGGGGGTGACCAGACCCAGGCTTTCCTTTCCGTCCAGCGCCCAGAAAGGGGGCGCGCAGTTGTCAGCCCCGGAGCAGGAGCCCTCGAGGGCGC
The DNA here is from genome assembly GCF_000327345.1 of Myotis davidii. Lineage (NCBI taxonomy): Eukaryota > Metazoa > Chordata > Mammalia > Chiroptera > Vespertilionidae > Myotis > Myotis davidii. The sequence continues at coordinate 131,635 of NW_006299479.1, read as the reverse complement.
AGGCGACGAGTGGCGGCGGCGGGCCGAGGTTCGCCCTCGCCTTCCCACCCCTCCCCATTACCTGT
>NW_006299479.1:123154-131132 GCF_000327345.1 Myotis davidii | reverse complement strand
GACCTGAACTGTGGGTGACTCGGCTGCGTACACACTTGGCGTTTCGACATCGACGTTGCTCACCGTGGCGTGTGTGCACACGTGCAGTTTACATGACTTGCTGCAGGCGCCCTGGCTGTTCAGTTTGTCTTCCTCCAGCTGCCCCCTCAGCCCGCTCCCTGCGTGCACTGACAGAAGCATTTCTGGGCACCGTTCACGCTTCTTGCATTTTTTTTTTTTCCTCTTTAAATCTCATTGGAACTAAAAACGAAAGAAACTCCTGTTTTCTCGAGTGGTTTCTGTAGCTGATTTCAGTAGCGGGGCTGAAACCGGAACACCCCAGACCCTTTCGGTGAAGGCGGTTAGCTGTTAATCCGCCCATCCTTCACACTTAGGAGCTGTGGCCTGCCCAGAGGTAGCCCCAGACAAGTGGGGCTTCCTTTGCAGACAACCGACCTGGCCCAGCATACCCCGTTCCGTGCCTCCTTTGCACCCCCTGGCATCCTTTCAATGACCTGAGGTTGCTCTGGCGTTTCCCACGTCCGGGCGAAACGTGGGATTCGAATCCCAAGTCTGTCTTTTCCCGTAACACAGGGCACTTAAAGCTGCTGCAAAGACTCTCCCGTTCTTTCCACGACCTTTAATCTCACTTGATTACACCATCACTTCCCTGGCCTTTCCACGGATGGAGTGTGCGGGGCACCCCGAAGTGGCGGGTACTGTCTGGGGAAGTTTTAGAGTTCCTGGTCAATTGCAAAATCGTGGAAAGTGTTAAAACTCCCAGGACCCGAAGTCTTAGCTCCCCAGGGCTGGTAGGCGTAGGCTTGGGGAGCAAGACCTGGTGGTAAGACAGCAGAGAAACGCCCCCAGAGGAAGCCAGCCTGAAACTCCACAACCCATGAATCCCAGCTGCCGGTTACTACTTGAGCCAATTAAGCAGAGGGTCGAATCATATGAGTGTTAACTGTATTCCAGTAATGCTGGCAGTATGTGAGAGCTGTGGGTCACCCATGAACCCATGCTCTCCCACCCCCCATAAGTCAGCAGCTTATATGGGGTAGGATAAAGATTACATGGGGAAGCAGGCAAAAGAAATGAGAATGAGTTTGCAAAATGGGTATTACAGGCAAGTAGGCAAAAAGAATACAATTGGGTATAATGGTTACAGATTACATCGTTTGGGCAACAAGGTTGTTAATCTATCCATGATAATATGATAATGGCTCACATTCCAAGGTCCTGGGGGTGTACAACTGCCATCTGGGTTATAATGTGCTTTCTCAAATCAGAACAAAACTATCTCAGGGCATGATTAATATTTTTTATACCTAATAGCTAGTCCCCAATATTCCATTTCGGTCCCTAACAAGCCTGCCAGGTGCCTGGAAATGGAGTGGGGCTCAGTGCTTGGAGGCCTAGGGCGCCTTGGGGCTCTGTATTTGCATATTTTATTTTCCCATGCCTCCAGGTTTTTTTTTAAACAGAACAACTCCTCTTCAAAGTGCTTTGTGCAAGGTGAGCTCACCTCCACTTGAAGTAGAGTGGATTTTTCTTGGTAGCATCTTAATCTCCTTCCTGAGACACAGCAGCCAATGCCCTAGCGCCCTAATTGTAACAATCAAAACCACTTTAGAAATAAAGACAATAGAAACATCTAATTTTATAGTCCTTTACAGTTTCCAACAAGTTTTCAAGTATATATAATACTTAATCCTCACAGCAACTGTAATACATAGGTTTTACTATTTTTTCCCCACCATATTTTATTATTCCCATTTCGGAGATGAGGAAAACCTGAAAGATGTGAATTAGGCCGAGAAAGTTTTGTGCTGAGACTTGAAGAAGGGAAAGAAAAGAAAGTGGAGTGTGTACCCTAGGAGAGCAAGGCTCAGGAGCTTGAAGCTCTGGCGGGGTGTGTGGGGACAAAATAGTGTGAAAGAACAAAAATTCAATCAAGTTTAAATCTGAAGATCGAATTGGCTTTAGGGAGCATCCCAGCTAGCAAGCTTTTCGTGCCATACGCAAGGCTTCCCCAGGCTGAAGCTGGGCAGGACAGAAAGTTATTAGCAAAAGAAAAGAAAGATTGGCACAGGCCAAGTTACCTTTCCTTAAAGTGAAGGCAGGAAGTTTTGTCATGCAGATTACATGGGCTTCCTTTGAGGGATGGAATGGGCCCAGGTGACAGATGACCTCATTGGTACCAAGTAGAAAATTCCAGCCGGACAGACTGACGTTGCATTCTGGGAGAAGGTTGAACCTGCAGGTGCTTTAGCCCAGGTGACTCCATTTGGGGCCTGTGGTTTTCTCTTTAACAGCAGTCAAGCAGATTCCATTTACCTCCCCCAGGGCATTTAATAGGACCATTAATAAAAGACCATCAGGCAAGTCTTTTACTTAGTGTTTCTCAAGGGACTGAGGTGTCATCTCCCTTCATGGCAAGACTAGCAGTGCTGACACAGAAAATAGCCTTTCTTAGAATGTTCTCTTGTCTCCTTTTCCTTTTGTGCTTTTCTATTTTTCATGTTACATTTTCAAATTTTATCATCCTCTCCCCTGCCCCCACCCCAGGTCTGGAGAATCAATTAACCAAGAAATGGCTGCTGGGCCTTTAGAACACAGTGTTAGATTCTTGGAGCTGTTGTGAGGGGAAAATACAAATATTAACTATGTAGGAGCCCTCTTCTCTATTTTGGCTTTGGACAAGGTCTGTTTCTATGATTTCTGCAGCCTCCCACTGTTACCTATAGAAGTGAGGGGTCCTTGTCCTCACCTGTTGCTCATGGGAATAGAATTCTTGCCTGAGAAAGAATTTTAGGAGACTTGCACAGGAGAACGAGTGATTTTTATTTTTTAAAAAATATTTTTATTGATTTCAGAGAGGAAGGGAGAGAAGGGGAGAGAGATAGAAACATCAGTGATGAGAGAGAATCATTGATCAGCTGCCTCCTGCACACCCCACACTAGGGTTCGAACCCACAACCCGGGCATGTGCCCTGACCGGGAATTGAACCATGACCTCCTGGTTCATAGGTTGATGCCCAACCACTGAGCCACACCGGCCAGGTGGGAAATAACTTTTATAGATGAGGAATCCACAAGGATACTGGATGGCGGTTGAAAACCGATAAGCTTATGAAGTGAGTTCGGTCCAGATAGAATAAATCGCTTGGGGACCTGGTATTTGCCGACAACATGGGACAGCTGCAGTTACATGCTACGAATATTGGATCTGATTTCTGGATGCAAATTAATTCTAGCCCATGAAGGGTCTTGAGCCACGCCAAAAATGACCAAGTAGAACAATATGTGAAAAGATGGCTGGCTCTGGCACTACACTACAGCCTCCCCTCAGAGCTCAGAGCATCTGCACAATTCAATTCATTCCTAATGGTAGCTGTCATATTAGCTTGTCTCAGCCCTCACTGTGGTTCACAGCTGTATCTCAGAAGTGACTTAGGAAGGAAGCTTTTAGTAACTGTCTTCATCTCTCCATCTGTACTCTCTCTCCCCTCACCCTCCCATCAGTAGTACCCTCTGCCTCTCCTCTCAGTTTTCTTCTACTTACCCTCCTCTGCCTCCTGCTCCCTCAATGAACATTACTTACCCTCCTTTGCCTCCTGCTCCTTCAATGAACATATGCTCCAAGGAAATAATTTGCTAAATGAATTCATAGCGAGGTACACGCTGTCAACAAGACTTGCATGTAAACCCTCCCAGTGGCTAGTGGCATGTTAAGAGAAGTCTGCATTTCAAGCTAAAGAAAACGTCTAACTCCGAAGCTCTAAGTCAGTGGTTCTCAACCTTCCTAATGCCGCGACCCTTTAACACAGCTCCTCATGTTGTGGTGACCCCCAACCATAAAATTATTTTCGTTGCTACTTCATAACTGAAATTTTGCTGTTATGAATCGTCATGTAAATATCTGACATGCAGGATGTATTTTCATTGCTACGAATTGAACATAATTAAAGCATAGGAATTAATCAGAAAAACAATATGTAATTATATATGTGTTTTCCGCTGGTCTTAGGTGATCCCCGTGAAAGGGTCGTTCGACCCCCAAAGGGGTCGCAACTCACAGGTTGAGAACCGCTGCTCTAAGTGTTAGCTGTTCCACAGGAAAGAGAATTTTTAGAAGACCTAGTTCCAACTTAGAATATTTTTTTCCATTTTTCCAGGTACACTCTATTTTAGGTACAAATTCCAACTTATAAAAGGGCTTTCGAAAACCAAATTTCTTGTCCCAATATGAAAAAAACCCCTCTAGGGCTACTTGGCGTGTGACCGCATTGAATATCGACCTTTTACACCCTTCCAGGCAGACACGAGGGAGGAAGCCAAGACCTTGACCATCATGAGAAGCAGGCCAGGGAGATTTGCACCTTGCTGCAGGAAAAGCAGGCTGATGAGCAGAAATAGAACAGATCTAAGTCAGGATCTTGACTATATTAGAGGGTAATAAGCAGCCTCCGTATCTTTAATATGGCCTTTTCCTCAGTTATGGGTGGAGAACCTTCCTTGGGATACAGTACCCAGTGGGGAGCTGCCGGTGCTAACAGTGTGAATACCAGAAAGTGAGAGTGAAGAGAGGGCAATACATTATCACTGTGATTGAATTTAACCTCTCCCAGCCTCTGCTTCTCCCCCCCCTCCCCCCATAATGTGGGAACCATAATATCTATTGAAGAGAGTTAGAATTCTTTTGATTTTTTAAAAAAAATATATTTTATTGATTTTCCACAGAGAGGAAGGGAGAGAGAGAGAGAGTCAGAAACATCAATGAGAGAGAAACATCAATTAGCTGCCTCCTGCACATCTCCCACTGGGGATGTGCCCACAACCCAGGCACATGCCCTTGACCGGAATCAAACCTGGGACCCTTCAGTCCGCAGGCCGACGCTCTATCCACTGAGCCAAACCGGCCTCGGCAGAATTCTTTTGATTTAAAATTACAGAAAGATATATTACTAGTAAACTAGGTTAAGATTTAAAAAAAAAAAGAATTTAGAGCAGTGGTTCTCAACCTTCTGGCCCTTTAAATACAGTTCCTCATGTTGTGACCCAACCATAAAATTATTTTTGTGGCTACTTCCTAACTGTCATGTTACTACTGTTATGAATCATAATGTAAATATCTGATATGCAGGATGGTCTTAGGCGACCCCTGCGAAAGGGTCATTCGACCGCCAAAGGGGTCGCGACCCACAGGTTGAGAACCGCTGATTTAGAGCCCTTCATTCCTGGATGTCTAAGGGCCACTAATTTGGGACAAGGCTGGGTCCAGAGATTCAAAGGACACCTTCAGAACTTTCCGGCTCTCCCCCCACCCTTTTTTTTTCAGCTCTGGTTGTTTTTACTTAGCTTTATTCTCAGACAGTTTGAATGTATGTGTCAGTTAAGATCTAGAAAACTTATCTCGAAGGTTAACAATTCCAACAGACAATCTTATTCGAATATCACAGGGAAAATTATATTACCTTGCTCAGGTCACTGTGTGGTGGGTTGACACCCAACCAACGGAGCCACACCAGCCAGGGCAAGGACTTTTAAGATGAACTCTCTTAGCAACCTTCAAATATACAACACAATATAAACACTAGTTACTAATGTGGTACATTAGGCCCCCAGAACTTATAACTGGAAGTTTGTACCTTTTGACCTCCTTCACTCATCTCTCCCACATCTACCCACTGCTTCTGGCAACCACCAAAAATCTGTTCTTTTCTTCTATGAGTTCATTTCCATTTATTTATTTACTAGAGGCCCGGTGCATGAAATTTGTGCACAGGTAGGGTCCCTAGGCCTGGCTGGTGATCAGGGCCGATCAGGTTCCCAACCTCTCCTCTTCCCCACCCCCTGCCTCCTCCTTCCCCCGACTCCCTCAGCACCCTGCTGTAGCCGCTGGTTGCCCACCATATTCCGTGTTGCCCCCTGGTGGTCAGCACATGCCATAGCGAGTGATTGAACTCCCGGTTGAATTCCTGAGGGGACAATTTGCATATTAGCCTTTTCTTATATAGGATTTATTTATTTATATTTTAAAGTATATTTTTATTGATTTCAGAGATGAAGGGAGAGCAAGAGAGAGATAGAAACATCAATGATGAGAGAGAATTATTGATTGGCTGCCTCCTGCAAACCCCACACTGGGGACTGAGCCTGCAACCGAGGCATGTGCCCTGACCAGGAATTGAACCGTGACCTCCTGGTTCATAGGTCGATGTTACTGAGCCACGCTGGCTGGGCCATTTTTTCTTTTAGATTCCACATACAGTATTTACCTTTCCATGCCTGACTTATTTCACTTAGCATAATGCTCTCAAGATCCACCTACATTGTTGCAAATGATAGGATTGTCTTCTTTTTAATGGCAGAATAATGTTCCATTGTATATGTACCACATTTTCTCTATTCATTCCTCAAGTTACATTATTAAATGAAAAAAGCAAGGCTAATACCAGAGTGTATAGTATGTTATCTTTTGTACAACAAAATAAAAAAATATTGTTGTATTTGATCTGCTTTCTGTATGCCCCCTACTGGGGAGTGAGTCTGCAACCCAGGCATGTGCCCTGACCAGGAATTGAACTGTGACCTCCTGGTTCATAGGTCAACGCTCAACCACTGAGCCACGCAGCCGGGCCAAGCCTGCCCTTTTAATATCACATCCTACCAACCGGAATAAACAACACACTCAAAAAGAAAGACAACCAAGATGTGAAGACATCTATAGAGAACATACACAGAGAAGAACACAGCCTTACATGATTGCTAGGCCTTACCGGCCACAGGGGATATTTTTATCGTGTTGAGTTTGTGAAGAGGAGACTGGGTTGGAGACTGGGTGGGCATAATGTTGGGCGCATTTGAAGAGTGGTGTGCATGTGTTAGGAGATACTCACAGACTCTTTAGCTTTCGAGCACAGCTTACAGGATCCGGTGCCTATTTTCCGAGCTCCTACAGCAGTGGTTCTCAACCTTCCTAATGCCCCGACCCCTTAATACAGTTCCTCATGTTGTGATGACCCCCGATTTCATTGTTACAAATTGAACATAATTAAAGCATAGTGATTAACCACAAAAACAATATGTAATTATATATGTGTTTTCCGCTGGTCTTAGGCGACCCCTGAGAAAGGGTCGTTCGACCCCCAAAGGGGTTGCGACCCACAGGTTGAGAACCGCTGTCCTACAGGATCCGTGCTGTCTTTGATCTCAGTTCCTATTGCCCCTTTCCTTTTTTGTAATTGTTTACTAGGCGGTGAGGTCTTTAGAAGGAAGTACACAAACCAACAAAACAAAAAAAGGAGGAAGTACACAGTTCCTTAGCACAGCCCTGGCATTTAGGAGGCTCTTAACAAGCGTTTGCCGAAGGTCTGGTGAGACATGCCTTAGGAAGACGGGGTGACATTGGAGATGCCCCCTTGGCGGGGGGATCTGGAGCCCACAAGGCGTGCTTTGTTTCCAGTTGGTGGGCTGTCGGACGGCTGAGTGTTTCCAGCCAGCGTTAAGATTTTCTCCTCCCGCGTAGCCTGCACTCTATACACACGGGGCAGCTGGCTCAGCACAGCCGAGGGTGACAGGTCTCAGCTCCCTGCCAGCACGTTAGGCTCGCCCATCAATCCGTCCCAATGCGTCCCCGCCCCGTGATCTGACAGTAATAGAATCCCCTTCCTGAGATGTCTCTGATCGCCCGCCCGCGCTCTCCTCACCTCTGTCTGCTGCTGTCTGAGCTGCTCAGACTTGGGCCGCCGTGAGGGACGACAGAGAAGTGAGTTCATCCATAGAGCATGTTCGCAGGCAGCCAAGTCCTCCAGGTTTGAGTAAAATGACCCAATCTATTTGGTATTTACTGGGCAGTCACACAGGGACATGTCCATTCTGGGATGTCCCTCGGCAGGACAGATGCTGCCTCCGCCAGATTTGCCAAAGGTCCTTGAATGGGGTTCCTGGTAGGAGTCATGGGAGTCAAAGTCCACTTTCTACACCCCCCTCCTAT
>NW_006299479.1:86654-123144 GCF_000327345.1 Myotis davidii | reverse complement strand
CCCCCCCCACCCCAATTCTACTGGCCACTGGGTTTGCCTTAATAATGAATTCCAATAGAATTTTTATTCCCAATTCCATTAAGATTTTTCCCCAAATTGAAACCGCTCACCTGGCCCATAGCTGCGAAGTTAAAAGACTCCAAATTGTGGCTTTCAGAGACAATGGGCTATTTTGTTCCCAGGGGGTGAAGCATGGGCACTGGCTAATGAGTTGTATTGCCCTGCACAATGCCCTCTGATTGTGTATTATATATTAGCACTCCGGACTTGAAAGAGACAATTGTGCAACGTTTGCCTATTAATTGAGAATAATCATCTCAGCTGTGCAGTGTTGCATACCAGCCAGGCTTGTCATTCTCCTATCCAACAGCTTTTAATTGTTGTGTTGCCCTTTCATGGCAACCTTTCTCAGAGTTTGGCGAACAAAAAGGGGGGACCTACCTAAATATCAGCTCCTTCCCACCCTGAGAGAACAGAATCCATTTAGATGGGAAGGATGAGTTTTCTAATCCTCAGAGAGTGGTCATGCCTTAGAAATGTCCATTATCCATTAAATCTAAATGCTAAGGTCACGGATTGCTCCTTCCTAATAAAGTTAGAAAGTATATCGGACAAAAAAAAAAGGGGGCTTGCATGATTACACAGTAAGCTGGAGACTAAAATAGAAGAAACGCCTTAAAAATCATTGGCAGGCCCTGGCTGGCGTGGCTCAATGGTTGAGCATCAACCCATGAACCAGGAGGTCACGGTTCGATTCCCGGTCAGGGCACATGCCTGGGTTTTGGTCTCGATCCCTAGTGTGGGGCATGCAGGAGGGAGCAAATCAATGATTCTCTCTCATCATTGATGTTTCTCTCTCTCTCTCTCTCTCTCTCTCCCTTCCTCTCTGAAGTCAATAAAAAAAAAATATTTTTAAATAAATCATTGGCAGGACCCCTCTGGATGCAAGTAGCAGAAAATGTAACTCAAAATGTCTTAAGTAAAAATGTTTATTGTCTCACCTAACTGAAAAGTCCCAAGATGGAGTGGCTTCAGCATGTCTAGATTCCAGGGTTCAAAAATATCTCCAGGATTTGGCCCCATGCTCTCCACAGATGAGCTCTTCTCTCCTCTGCTGCTGCATTCTCAGCGGGTCCTCCCTCCTCTGGCAAGATGGCAGCTGGCAACTCATCTTCAGACTCACAGCTCTAGTGAAAGTCCCAAGACTGATGTCATTGGACCGCTTGGGTCATGGTCCTCATTCGGAACTACTATGATGGGCAGGGGGAATGTAGCATGCTGATTGGCCAGGCCTTGACTGTGTCACCCCTAGAGGTGAAAGGCAGGGTCAAATCCATCAACCTGAATCATTTCAACTAACCATAGAAGGTGGTAGTGATTCTCTAAGGAAAAAAAACAACAACAAAAAGCAGACACGGTTACCAGAAAAATGAGACTGAATGCTGAACAAATAAACAAATAAGAATGAATATCTCAACTTCAAGAATGAATGTTTTGCTCTGGTTGGTTTGGCTCAGTCGATAGAGCATTGGCCTATGGACTGAAGGGTCCCAGTTGGATTCTGATTAAGGGCATGTACCTTGGTTGCAGGCTCGATCCCCAACCAGGTTGGGGTGCATGCGGGAGGCAACCAATTGATGTGTCTCTCTCACATTGATGTTTCACTCTCTCTAAAAACCAATGGAAAGTATATCCTCAGGTGAGGATTAACAGCAACAACAAAAAGAATGAATGTCTTTGTAGGTTGGTGATTTAAGCCTCATGTTTTCTCCCAGAACCTGTCTATATAATAAAGACGACCATTTACTGAGTTCCAGGCATGTGTGAAGTGTTTTACACGTTACCTCTCATTTGATCCTCACGACTCCCCTATCAGGAAGGTAGGATTAAACCCCTTTCTAAGCAAGAAAATGGAGGCACAAGGAGATTAAATGACTGCCTCTAAGCCACACAACTATGAAAGGGTGAGTCATTATTCAGTCCTGGCCTAACTCCAAGGCCCATGCTTATTCTTCTTTTGTATGTTTCCCAAACTTGTCTATTTACAAGACTTTCTGGAGTGTCTATGAAAAATACCCATTCCCAGGCGCCCTCCCCCTTCCCCCTGGTGATTGTGATTCAGTAAGCCTGGGCTAATGTCTGGGAGTATCTTTTTTTATTTTATTTATTTTTAAAATATATTTTATTGATTTTTTACAGAGAGGAAGGGAGAGAGATAGAGTTAGAAACATCGATCAGCTGCCTCCTGCATACCTCCTACTTGGGGATGCGCCTGCAACCAAGGACATGCCCCTGACCAGAATCGAACCTGGGACCTTTCAGTCCGCAGGCCGATGCTCTATCCACTGAGCCAAACCAGTTAGGAGTATCTTTTGTTAACAAGTGTGCTCAGTGATTCTTAAGATGAAACTAATTTGAAAATGCACGCTATCATGCCGCCTCCCACAGGTAGAAAAACCTGCAAACGGCCACTGCCCAATGCTAGCCCCTCCTCCCGTCCTTCCCCTTCCTCCACAGGTGGTCTGAGGGACCTGCTCTAGCTGCTGGCCATGCTCAGCTCGTTCTCCAGCGCTCTCCAAAGGTGGGGTACACAATAGGTTCCACTGGTGTATAAGGAGGCAATATTTTTCCATTTTTTGTCCAATATCTATTTACTTTTTATCTAAAAAAAGAAATCTATCTTTACTAACATTTGACAAACAAACTGACACTGGTATTCTCTCTGAACCATGAACCCTAGGCCATCCATGGTACCTTAGGTGAGGGTGCCATGATACAGAGGGACAATAGCACCCCATCCTTTGCTAGCTTCTAGACCATCGAGTCCTTATCAGAATAGTGGGATGGTATGAAAATTGGGGAGGGGGGGAAATCAGTGGAACAAGATAGGAAACCCAGAAACACACTCATATCTGGACATTCAATATAGGATAAAGGTGCAATTTTATTTTATTTATTTTTAAATATATTTTTATTGATTTCAGAGAAGAAGGGAGAGGGCAAGAGAAATAGAAACATCAATGATGAGAGAGAATCATTGATCGGCTGCCTCCTGCACTCCCCTTCCTGGGGATTGAGCCTGCAAGCTGAACATGTGCCCTGACCAGGAATCCTACTTTGACCTCCTGGTTCATAGGTCGATGCTCAACCACTGAGCCACACCAGCCGGGCTAAACGTGCAATTTTGAATCAGTGGGAAAATAATGACTGTTCAAAAAATAGTGTTTGGAAAATGAATTCTCCGTATGGAAAAACACAAAATTGGATCCCTCTCTTATATCACAAGTGGGCTAAAATCTTACAAGTAAAAAAAAAAAACAGTACCACTTTAGAATTTTAGAAGAAAATATAGGTCTTTACAACCTTGTGTATAGAGAGATTTCTTAAACTTTATACCCAAAACTCAAATTATATGGGAAAAAATAAGGATACATTTTTATTACATTATATTAACATTAGATGTTCTGCAATGACAAAAGATTCTGTAAACATTGTAAGAAGACAAATTTCAGACATTTGGGAAAAGATACTTAAAATGTAACTCTGATAAAGAATGTGTCTCAGAATATAGAAGGAGACCCTACAAACGAATACCGATGATGGTGATGGTAGCCAGGCACTGTGCTAAACACTTGAGATATGTGAGCTCACTTAATCTTTTTCATGTCCCTGTGAGGTAGATGTTTACTAGTGTATTTCCACTTCATAGATGGAGAAACAGACGCAGAAAGGGTTACATAACGTGTTTAAGGTCACACAGCGAGTAAGTGGTGGAGCTGCGCTTGAGCCCTAGAGCCTGGCTCCGGTTCCTGTCGTCTTAACCACTGTATTTGCTCCACATTCAGTAGAAACATAAACCCAAGTCGTCAATGCCTACGTAAAAAGAATCTCAACCTCCCTAGCAATCGGAGAAACACACATTAAAGTACCAAGGCGAAAGCATCTCACACCCATGAATCAAACAAAAAAATTAAAAGTTTAAGGGAGGATGCAGGAAGAAACTGAGAACCATTGTGTGAGACCATTTTGTAGAGCAGTGTGACAACATCCAGTACGCTGGGTCTCCTTGGTAGACGGCTCCCTGCAGGGTTCAGAGCCCACGCGTGGAAACTGTCAGGGCAAGCTTAGTCTTCTCGCTGCTGGCAAACTGCCATGGGAACATTCCAGTCCCCAGGCTCCACCGAAGACACCGGCACCAACGCCAAAGAGCAGAGCACCAGCTTCTAGGGCAGCTGTGAGCAAACTACGGCCCACGGGCCGGATCCGGCCCGTTTGAAATGAATAAAACTAAAAAAAAAAAAAAAGATCGTACCCTTTTATGTAATGATGTTTACTTTGAATTTGTATTAGTTCACACAAACACTCCATCCATGCTTTTGTTCCGGCCCTCCAGTCCAGTTTAAGAACCCATTGTGGCCCTCGAGTCAAAAAGTTTGCCCACCCCTGCTCTAGGGACAGATGCCCCTGCGTCGCAGTGGTCCAAGGCCCCGAGAAGTGTAAAGACCACGAAGAGGCCCATTCTGATCGCGCAGGAAGAGTTAAGCCTGCTCTTGGGAAATCTCTGGCAAAGGTTCTCACAGTTGGGCTGGTGAGGACAGCAGCTCCTGATAAAAGCTCAGAAACAAGATAGAAGCTATTAACACCCTTGGGCTGAGGCCTGCACGTCCTTTGACAGTTCTTCCACGTTTTAGCAAAAGGTGTGCAGGAAATCAAAAGGATTTACAGGCAGCCGGCTGTGAGAGCCGCAGCCTGGAGTCAGGAAGCAGTTGCTGCCCCGGCTCTTTCAGAGATAAAAAGCTAAATGGTTTTGTGCCTGAGCCAAACCAGCCAGAGCGCAAGCTAGGGTTTCCCTCACTGTGAAATGGGTTTGCTCCTGCCTTAGGATGCTGGGTGTGTTCCTGTATTTAAAATACCGAATCTACACTCTGTGTTGGCCAGATGTCCCCAAGCCATGTCGGCCCGGAGTGGGAATCCTGCCCAAATTGTCATTCCAGGCCCAGCTCTCACCAGCAGCAAGAAAGGGAGCTCCCAACCTGGCCCGATGCCCCGGAACACCGTGCCTTCTCCTGGCGGCACCGATGCCATGGGCACCCCTACTCTGGACTGAGGGGCTGAGCGGCCCGCAAACCCTGGTGTGACCCTCTAGTTCTCGCTCCAACACTTGCCTCACCAAAGGGCAGAAACCTGCTCCTGTCAGTTTATCTTCCCTTCTCCTCGTTGGCTCTGTATCAGGACTTCAACTGTCCTTTTGTCCTTTTATTTTTCTCTTTCATGGATGCCATGTTCTTTGGAAGCTTGTCTAAACCAAGTTAATGGCCTTTTAGGCTTCCTCTACACGAATAGGAGTTCACTTTAAAAAAAAATTTTTTTTTATTGATTTCAGAGAGGAAGGGAGAGAGAGAAGAAAACATCAATGATGAGAGAGGATCATTGGTTGGCTGCCTCCTGCACGCCCCCTACTGGGGATGGAGCCTGCAACCCAGGCATGTGCCCTTGACTGGAATCGAACCTGGGACCCTTCAGTCCGCAGGCGGATGCTCTATCCACTGAGCCAAACCAGCTAGGGTGTGGAGTTCATTTTTTGAATAATAAGAATTCTATGTCACGTGGGGGGGTGTGTGGCAACAGGATGTTAGAGATGCTTAGGTGGGGCATGGCCAAAAAAAGGTTGGGAGCCACTGTTCTAGATTATTCCTAATTTATCAATTGTGTAAAATATGTTTGCGTATGCTCTCTTTAAGAGTTCATTGAGTATCTCTGATGTTTAAGGTGATGTGGGGGAAAGGGAAATGGTATCTTGCCTACAGGAGTTCACAAATTAGTGGGGGGAGAGCTGTATATGTAAATAGTTATGAGATAGAATGAGATCTGTGAAAAGTGTCATGAGATTAGCATACGTGCAAAACAGGAAACATTTGGTTCTAGTAATCTGGGAAAACATTAGGAAAGAGGTAGCCAATAAAATGAAATATGTGTGTCAGTCCATAAATGCTCAAGGGTGGGGAACCAGAGAGGAATGGAGGGCTGGTGGTTTGGAACTAAAGGTCAATGTAGACGTGGGTTTTGTCAGGGTAAGCTGTCTGCAGTTGTAGCTCTAGGGCAGCGGTTCTCAACCTGTGGGTCGCGACCCCTTTGGCGGTCGAACGACCCTTTCACAGGGGTCGCCTAAGACCATCCTGCATGTCAGATATTTACATGACGATTCATCACAGTAGCAACATGACAGTTATGAAGTAGCCACAAAAATAATTTTATGGTTGGGTCACAACATGAGGAACTGTATTGAAAGGGCCCGAAGGTTGAGAACCGCTGCTCTAGGGCCTTTCAAACTCAGTTCAGCCAGTTTCCACACAACCAACCACACTGAGTTCTGCCATCTGCTCTCCATTGAGTGGATACGGGCTGAGCCTCTGGGGAAGGAGTGGTGGAGAACGCCCCCGATGAATCAGGGAATGAAGTTCGTATAAACGACACGGTTCCCCCATGGCAGGATTTTGAGAAGACTGGAGCTTGTGGGTGAAGCTGAAGTGAACGAGACAGATGGTACCCTTCATTTTGCCCTCCCATCTTTCAAAATGGGTATGGCTTGTTCACAGTCCCATCTACTGCTTTCAGCACGACCAGCTTTCCACACTCGGAATGGATTTCGCTTTGTGGTCGGTGAGGCCACTGTGTGGTTTGCCTACTGGCTTCTGTCTGTGGTTGGAGGTTAAGCGCTCTCTTGCCTGCTGTTTCCAGGAAGGCGTGGTGTGTCTCAGCGTGCTGCTCGGAGGGTTTTGGTTTACCTCCCTCGAATGGAATGGCAGTCCTCCGGCAGGCCTGTGCGCATGTATAAATAGAGGGACACGTAGGCTGCACTTAATATCCAGAACATAAACCAGCCACCCCTGCGTGCTACACCGTCATGCTTTGATGAAAGGCTGCTGTCAGCACCACAGACCATGCTGTGGGGCCCAGCAAACCACCTAATCCCACTGCTTTAGCCCAGGCATGGATGGGGTAGGTTTCCTGGCCAGGAACGAACGCTCTCTTTCCAGCCACCAGCAGCTCTGAGGTTTTTTGGCTTTTCCTGCTTCAGCTGCCCATTGGCCCTTGGTCAGGGAGGCCAGGGTGAACACGGGAGTTTCAGATGTACAGCTAATCCCCACATCTTTTTTTTTTTTTGGTACTACAGAAGATTTAGACTCATTTGCCTATTTAGACTCACTTGCCTATGAATCCCTTGGACTATGGAGATAATGTCAAAAGGGCCTGTTGAAAGTGCAGCATTTCCATATCTCCTGCCCAACTTTCTACAATGTATCATATAACTCATGATATGGTCTATACTATAGACTCTATAGGGTGCTATATACTGATGAGAATGGACAGATTTTAGGTTGGAATTCTGGATTCTAGAGTCCAGAGAATGGAAACCTCCATGAGGGCCAGGCTCAGGTGCTATCTTCTTTATAACTCCTACAGTGTTAAGTACCATGTATTATATGTAAGAGGAGCCAGAAGGTGATTACTTAAAAAATATATTTTTATTGAAATGGTATCTTGCCTACAGGAGTTCACAAATTAGTGGGGGGAGAGCTGTGTATGGGAGGGAGAGAGAAATAAAAACATCAATGAGGAGAGAGAATCATTGATTGGCTGCCTCCTGCACGCTCCCTACTGGGGATCAAGCCCGCAACCCAGGTGTACTGTATGCCCTGACTGGGAATCAAACTGTGACCTCCAGGTTTATAGGTCGATACTCAAAAACTGAGCCACACCAGCTGGGCAATTTTTTTCTGTCTGGAAAGCTTGAGAAACATCATGGAGGATGGGACATTGGAGCTCACTCTTGAAGGATGGGTAGAGCCCATAGACATGGAGAAGGAAGAGACAGCAGCAGGAAGAACATGAAGGAAAAACGGCCCAACAGCTCAAGTGAGAGTGAGGTGTGTGCGTGTGTGTGAGGTCAGATAGCGGTGGGAGTAAGAGTTGTGGGACGAGAGGCAAAGCATATCCTCTCAAAGGCTTTAGGGTTTATATGGGCAATGGGAGCCACTGAGGAAGTGTGAGGACTGAAGATCTTTCGATTTTCCAGAGATGGCTTCTTTGCATGTGCAATTATTGGGCGGTGTGGGCTACTTCATTCATTCATTCATTCATTTTCAGGGGAGCACTTTTATTTATTTTTTCAGGGGAGTCTTCTGAAGGAAAAGGACCTTATCGTGCTTTTTTTTTCACCCTTTTGTCCAGGTTTGATATCCGATTTGCTATTTCCTCTCTCCTTCCGTTCATGCTTTTGGCAAAGGGAAGAGTTACGCCATTGGTTCTGGCTGTTGACATCCGGGTCAGATACTGGGTTCATATGACCTCATGACTTATTTTCAGTGAGTTAGGTGGGCCAGAGAGTGAGCTGTGATCACCGTCTGAGGGTGGACAGCTCAAGAGTACGGGAATCAAAGAGCTGGTGCGAGGATCCTGCAGACAAAGAGGTGGGACCCGCATCAAAGCAAGGCCGGCGTGCCATGGCCCGAGAGAGGCCTCAAAATAGAAGGTGCTTCTCTTGGGATTCACACCACAGGCCTTTGCAGGCAGCCTACCCTTATCGCCGTTAATTTCGGCGTTTGGAATTGGGCACCACACCCTGGTGTTAAGCTGTTAACCTCCAGCATCAAGGCCACAGCTGCTGGGAAGAATTCCTCTTTCAAGCTTTGGCTCTTCATCTGGACAAAGAGTAAAGGTTCCTAAATCAGTCCCATGATTCGGGGTTTCTATATATACTGAGGCACCGCCGCTCCTTTACTCCAGGGCACACACAGGGCAGAGCCTTCCTGCAGTGCTCATGGCACCAGAGCAGTGGTGTGTGTGTGAGTGAGTGTGTGTGTGCGTGTCAGTGAGTGTGTGCATGTGTGCGTGTGTGTGAGTGTGTATGTGTGTGTATGAGTGTGTGCGTGTCAGTGTGTGCGTGTGTGTCTGTTTGAGTATGTGTGTGATTGTGTGTTTGTGTGAATGTGTGTGTATATGTGTGTGTATGAGTGTGTGCCTGTGAGTGTGTGTGTGTCAGTGAGTGTGTGGATTGTATGCGTGCGTGTGTGTGTGTGCATGTGTGTGTGTGTCTGTATGTGAGTGTATGTGTGTGACTGTCAGTATGTGTGAGTGTGTGTGTGCGTGTGTCTGTGAGTGTGTGTGTGTATGAGTGTGTGTCTGTGTGTGTGAGTGTGTGTGAGTGTGTGTGAGTGTGTGTGTGTGTGTGAGTGTGTGTGTGTGCGCGCATGCGCGTGCATAACACAGGCTGAGAATCCCCTTCCAGATATTTTTTCTGCTGTTATTCAAAAGAATAAAACATGAAAAAAAAATGTGGATACTTTGAGGAAATGTAGGGCATTTCTAGAGCACTTCTAGACGCCTTTCACAGCGGAGTCTGCTCTAGGTTGAGACAGGGTTCAGTTTTCAGATTCTGGAGTTCTCTAGACCTCGCCCCGGTTTCCTTGCTGTGTGCCTTGAAGTTACACCCGATCCATCAGCAGAGGGCTCCCTCAGCCGCCGGAGCCGGGGCTGGCGCTTGGAAGGCCAAGCGATGCAAACGAGAGAAGAAATGCCTTGACGCTGAGTGTAAAAGCCAGTGCCCCCAAGCGCTTCAGTGGAGAAAGGAGTCCTAACCCAGCCTGAAAACAGACCACTTCAGCAAGAAGGTATTCGCCAGGGTTTACATTAAATGACACTGTTTAAATTCCTGGATCAAGGTCAGCATAATGTTTATGCTCAGAGTAACACACAGCTACGTTAGCCTTCAGAGAACCTAAAAAGCAGAGCAACTCCCTGACCAATGGTTTAATTGTTTCTGAACTGGCGGCTGGACAGTTCCTAAGTGTTCAATCACAGCCCCATCCATCACCGTCAATCCCAGGTCTGGGCCAAAGCTTTGCAGATGACAAAGCCCCACGTGGCATTTGCCTGGGGCCTGACTGATACAGCACAATATCAAGGTATCGAAGGCCATTATCTTTTCGGGCGATGGGAGCTGGCCAGCTGCTCTCAGTTCAAGCTGAGAAGGCTGCGTGGGGCAGGTGGGACTGGGAGAAGGCAAGTGGGCCCTGCCCGAGCAACCTCTGTCAGAAGTCGGTATATCTCTGTTCTGATTTTCCACTCGGGAGGCGCAGCGGTCTAGGATCCAATAGCAGGTCTGAGTTAGAATCGGGCTGTTCTCTTACTTGGAACGTGCTAGACAGCCTCTGTCCAGGTTTTTACTATCTATGAGTTTCTCCTTAGCTCTAGGCAAATCATCGCATTCCTTTATTATAACCTCATTTGAGACATGCTACAGCGAATTATGTCATAGCTTGTTTGTTATCAGGTATGCTGCTCGGAAGGGAATTACTGGAGAATGCCCCAAATTCCTTGACTAAGTTTGGTCTTTTCTTTGGGGGTGATGGGGACATACCTCTCCAGTGGATGAGGTCTTCTGAACTTTTTAAATTCCAGGGGAAAGGAAGCATCATACTGAAATCAGAAAAGTCACCTTCGAACTGCCTGTCACTACCAGGGCCAGTAAGTAGAGAGAATGATTAGATCATCATGGCACTTTATTCAGATGGCTGGCGATCACAGAAGATGGCCGGTTATGTGCCCTAAAAAGACTGTCTTATACCCAGCCCGTGTTGCTCAGTGGTTGAGCATCAACCTATGAACCAGGAGGTCATAGTTCAATTCCCGGTTGTGGGCTAGATCACCAGTAGAGGGAGTGCAGAAGGCAGCCAATCAATGATTCTCTCTTATCATTGATGTCTCTCTCTCTCTCTCACTCTGTCTGTCTCTCTCTCTCCCTTCCTCTCGGAAAGCAATAAAAATATGTAAAAAAAAAAAAAAAAAAAAAAAGACCGTCTTACATCTCATCTCAAGCCAACCCTTTTTTTAAGGAGAGGAAAAGTGTAGTAAAGGGTTTGAGTTCAGGAGGAAGTAGGCCGGGGGTTGAAATTCAGGGAAAAATGTTAATCAGCTAGAGGCTGCAGTTAGCGATTTTCCAAGCATCCTTTTAACTGCTGGAGGTGGTTATCTGGGTCCTGGGCAGTGGACGTCCTCTCCCTGGAGCACAATGGCTTAGGCACCCTCTTGGTCGCTGGCAGCCCTCCTGGGGCATGAAGGTCGAATTGTTCTCAGGTTTGCTGAAGCAGGACAGGTCCAGCCACACATCCCAGTTCCTGGAACAATAGCTTTCTATGTACATTGACTACCAAGCCCATTAACAATATAGCTAAAGCTAAACAATTAAAAAATCTTTATTGCCCCAGGCGGTTTGGCTCAGTGGATAGAGCGTCGGCCTGCAGACTAAAGGGTCCCAGATTCAATTCTGGTCAAGGGCACATGCCCAGACTCAAGGGTCCCAGGTTCAATTCTGGTCAAGAGCACATGCCTGGGTTGCGGGCTTCGTCCAATGTGCAGGAGGCAGCCAATCAATGATCCCCTGTCATCATTGATGTTTCTATCTCTCTTTTCCTCTCCCTTCCTCTCTGAAATCAATAAAAATATATTAAAAAAATCTTTATTGTTGAAAGTATGACATATGTCCCCTTTTACTCCCCCAGGGACCTCTTCTAGGTCACCCCTGTCCCTTACCCCAGGCCTTCCCCACCCCATTGTCTGTGTCCATGGGTTATGCATGTATACATACAAGTTCTTTGGTTGATCTCTCCCCCTCCCCCTAACTCCCACCTTCCCTCTGGGATTCAACAGTCTGTTCCATGCTTCTATGTCTCTGGATCTATTTTGTTCATCAGTGTTTTTTTTTTTTGGTCATTAGATTCCACATATGAGTGAGATCATGTGATACTTTTCTTTCTCTGACTGGCTCATTTCGCTTAGCTCTCCAGGTCCCTCCAAACTTCTCGAGTTCCCCATCCATCCTGTATACAAAATCCATCTCCACCTGCCCCCTCTAAAGAGGTGTCGAACATGGCCACCAGGGCAAGCAGACACCTGGCCAGCTACAGCACCGAGCAGCGGTCGCCAACCGAAAGCTCACTGGGCTGGAGGGACAGTGCAGTCTGTGGGTCATGGTAGCCAGCACGCTCCGGAAGCGTTTCCAGAGAAAAGGCCACCACATGTGAGAAGAGGCTCGGGGGAAGCCACTCCAGGCTACTGAGGTGGGAAACTCAAGCTGTTTCTATTTGCACTGGCTTCTCTCTCGCTCAGATGTTTCTCATCAACCGCTTTCAGATTGATTCCATTTGCAAAACCCTCCTGGCAGTCTTGCTGGTGGATGAGGCTTGGTGGCAAAAGCTCTGGCATTTTCTGATCCTGCCCAGGCCCTGCTCTTCTTGTGTAGTTTCTCGGTGCTTTGGCTCCTGAGCAGAAACTGGGCTGAGCGGAGGCTGCTGTTGAACAAAACCAAATGGGAAACAGAACCCTGGAACACTGAGCGGAGCGCGTTTGGAAAGGTGGGGGATGGGAGTGCCCTGGAGGACGGTGGGGGTCAGGAAAGGGAGGGGCTTCCTCAGAGGCTGCCTGAATCATGCTCTGGTGAGCGTTTGTCATGGTCTCATCGTGTCAGCATCCTCGCTGATCGGGCCAGAGCAAAGGTTACATCCCCTCCCCTCTTTGATCTCGCTAACGGATGCAAGAGAAACTATTTGGATCCTTCCAGGGCCATCCTCTCATTTGCTGTCCCTCACGAAAGCCTGTGACCCATGACTCCCTGACATCACTTATTTTGTTCTCATACTTATTCAGCTCAGCCTCGAAGCTTCTCATCAGCTTCCTGCTTGGCAACCAGCTCCCAGCGCCAGTGGTCGGCAAACTCATTAGTCGACAGAGCCAAATATCAACAGTACAACGATTGAAATTTCTTTGGAGAGCCAAATTTTTTAAACTTAAACTATATAGGTAGGTACATTGTTATTAACTTAATTAGGGTACTCCTAAGGCTTAGGGAGAGCCACACTCAAGGGGCCAAAGAGCCGCATGTGGCTCGCGAGCTACAGTTTGCCGACCATGGTCCCAGCCCCACGGTTTCACACGTGACCATCACGTATTCATTCCTCCACTTGATACTAAAACTCATCCTGTCCCCTCAGGGAGCATCTTCTCATCCCACTCCGCACCCTGCCCAGCAGGGCGGGGCATCCTGCTGGAGGGACTTCCAATCCCCCTCCTCCCACCGTGGAGACTGAGGAAGGGGTGCTGCTGTCCATGGCCTTGGCCGTCTTTCCCAGGGGCTGGCGGCGTGTTCTGTTGCTCTCGTCCTTCCTGTTGCTGTCTGGATTTGATTTCTGCACGTGTGGTCGTGGGGTCTGGACTTAGGTAGAGACCTAAGTATTAGGAAGCAGAGAGCCCATTGACTTCTGGTCCAAGATGATTATCCAGTCCATTCAAACTGATATAGCCCCTAGCCGGTTTGGCTCAGTGGATAGAGTGTTGGCCTGCGGACCAAAGGGTCCCAGGTTCGATTCCGGTCAAGGGCACATACCGTGGTTGCAGGCTCCTCCCAGGCCCGGGCCCTGGTTGGGGCTCGTGCAGGAGGTAACTAATCGATGTGTTTCTCTCATATTGATGTTTCTGTCTTCCCCTAAAAATCAATGGAAAAATGTCCTCTGGTGAGGATTAACACTCCCTTCCCCCCCAAAACACACACACACACACACGCACGCAAACACACACACATATACAAGGGTGCAAAGCAGTATCATAGTCACACAGCTCAACATTCAACGGCACAAAAGGGCCTAGAGTGGAAAGCCGCCCTGCACACCTGTGTCCCAGCTGTCCCGCCCCCTCTTAGGGGCAGTCAGTGCCTACAGTGTTTCGTGTATTCTTCTGGACAGGTTTTACATGCATTAGCAAATAAATACATACTAGATATTTTGTTCACCCTCCTGCTGTTCCCCCCCCACCACCCTTTTTAAATGGCTGCATAATTTTTTTAACTATTTCCATATGGATGAGAATTTGGTAGTGTCCAATCTTTTGCTGTTATAAAGAAATAAAGTTGATATTTGATCCTCAGACCTTGAGTTTATTTCCCAAAGGCTCAGCACTTAGAGGGGAGAGCAGTGTGGTCCACACTCCACATACCGGTCAGGACTGGCATTGGACTTGAAGTCCCAGGTCAGTGAGTCAGACACATCCAGGTCTGCTCTTTTGTTCCCCCTAATTATCTCCAACTTGCCATCAGGCGGAGAATTCATGCTAAGAATCCTGGCGTTCACAAAATTAGGTAATTTTATGTTTTTCTTTTTTCTTTTCTATCTACATCCTCCTCCAGGTTAGGGACTTGGTTGCCACCAAAATACTTTCCCAGCAAGTGATGCTCCCAATCTCCTAAGACTTCAGGTACTGAATTCCCGGAATTTCTGCAGCATGTTGAAATTTGCAAAGCACTTTCAAATAACATTCTTTCATTTAATCCTCACACAAATTTTCTGAGGTTGGCAGGACATTTTTTTAGATGAAGAAACTCAACTCAGCTCAGAGGGACTACGTGGCTTGCTCAAGGTCACCTGGTTGATAAATGACACAGACACAACTCGAAGCCACATCATCCAACTCAGTCTGCTGCTTTCCCAATACACATGCTCACTCTTTACCTCGGATGTGCTGTGAGAGCCAGCTTTCAGTTTGGAAGATGGTGGGAGGCTGAAGTTCAGCAAATTCTTCATGTCCATCAGCAGACAGATTGAGGCAATTCAGGCAAGAGGAATCTTGGATGTATCTGCATTGATTCCCTGGGATGGTGTGTAACATGACAAGGGCAATGCTCACAGCTCACGCTTGGCTTCCTGGCATTCTCCCATGTGGTCCACGGCCATGCAGACCCCCACATGCAATGGACAAATGGACTGCAACCACCCTGATGTTAAACTGAACCCCACTCCAACATGGAAAGGAAACTGTGGACCCTGGCTCTGATTCTAGTCGTCCAACATGGAAAGGAAACTGGACACTGGCTCTGATTCTAGTCAGTGATGGCGAACCTATGACACGTGTGTCAAAGGTGACACACAAACTCATTTTTTTTTGGTTGATTTTTCTTTGTTAAATGGCATTTAAATATATATACAATAAATGTCAAAAATATAAGTCTTTGTTTTACTATGGTTGCAAATATCAAAACATTTCTATATGTGACACGGCACCAGAGTTAAGTTAGGGTTTTTCAAAATGCTGACACGCCGAGCTCAAAAGGTTCTCCATCATTGTTCTAGCTCTACTGAAATGGCAGCTACAATTCTCCTATGACTGGACTAAGGGAAATGGGACTTTGGACACCCAGGGGTGTAATCCCATGGAAATCAAGTTTTTTACTATATGACATTCTCCTGTGAGAGTCTCAGAAGAGAACTTTTCTGCTAGGGAGCAGGAGAGAGTATGGTGGAGAAGTGCCAGGGTTGAAAGCCTTTGATCTTGGAACACACGAGTAATGTGGGAGACAGGGGATGGGCTTGCAAGCTGGGGAACAGGGAGAGCAGAAAAGAACTATACATTAAAAAATATTTTTATTGATTTTAGAGAAAGGAAGGGAGAGGGAGAGAGCGATAGAAACATCAATGATGAAAGAGAATCATTGATTGGCTGCCTCCTGCATGCTCCACAGGGATCAAACCTACAACCTGGGCACGTGCCCTGATGGAATTGAACCGAGACCTCCTGGTTTATAGGTTGACGCTCAACCACTGAGCTATGCCGGCTGGGCAGAACATATACATATCAAGTGTCTGCTCTATGCCATGCTCACCTGTAATCACAGAACTTGGGAAGGGTATGTGCAGAGTCATGACAAGGCCATGCTAGTTCACCAAGATGTGGTGGTAGTGGAGGTGGTGCTGGCGGGGTGGGACTACCTCTGCTCTGCCTAAGGGGTGGGGGCAGGGGGACAAGGGGCTGTGTGACTGGTGACACTCAGTGCTGAGTGTTAGACACTGTGCTTGTCTCAACCTCCTCCCTCCAAGGAAGGACTCAGGTCAAGTTCATGGGTGTGGCTTTCCACCTGCCGACGTGTTTTCTCTCCAGCAGCCCCTCAGCTCCCAAAGCACAGGTTTCTGGCTGTTATGCTGCATCCATTCATGAGGAATCCTTAGGTGCCCTCCCCCTCGCAGCTGTGAGAGAGCTGTAAACAAGATCCAGGGCCACCCCAGGGAGGAGGGCTGCCCCCCAGGTGGCAGGGATAGGACAGGAGTACTGAGCACATTCCTGAAGGAGAAAGGGGAGCTTTCTAGGGGAAACTGCTGGGAGAGACAGCCCAAATGCAGCTTTGTGCCCCCCAGGGATCCAACAAAGGGAAAATAGATGCATGCCCAGTAAAGTTGAGATGCCCGGATGACGCCTATAATGTCTGGCCTTCCCTTTGCTCCTTTTCTATTATTAATAGCTAGCTAATCACAATGGTATCAGGTATAGATGAGGTCATGAGGATGGGGCCCTCATGATGAGTTAGTGCCCATATAAGTAGGGACTCCAGAGAGTGTGTGCTCTCTTTCTCTCTCTCCCTGCACTCACCAAGGAAGGCCATGTGAGGACACAGTGACAAGGTGGCTGTCTGCAAGCCAGGAAGAGGGCCCTCACCAGAAACCTTGGTCTCACACCTCCAGCTTCCAGAACTATGAGAAACACATTTCTGTTGTGTAAGCCACCGAACACATGGTATGTTGCATGGCAGCCTGAGCTGACGAAGACCACACTCACACACACAGCCAGCACTCGCTTGGCTGCAGATATCCATCAGTGAACAAAGAGTCCTTGTCCTCATGTGCTTGGAGCCCAATGGAGAGGAGAGGGAGTCATGAAGTGAACAATCCACGCCAGTTCTATGCAGTTACTAATTTTGAAAGAGGGTAAGGGGGGCTCACTTAGACTGGGGAAGATGGGCAGAACTGACTGAACCCATGTCAACCCGCGACCCCAAGGACGAGTCAAGGGGAGCCAGGCATGAGCAGAGGAGAGTGCCCCAGCCTTGGGAAGGGCATATGTGAAGCCCTGTGATGAGAAAAACTTGGTGAGAACTGGCCAGATCCCCGTGTCACCAGAGGGGGAGAGTGACGTCAAATAAGACTGGGAGCTGTTAGAAGACAGTTCAGGAGCTTGTAGTTCTTGTTAAGAGTTTGAGATTTATAGTCTTAGTGCATTAGGGAGCTATTAAAGGGTTTAAATGGAGAGATAAAATGATCCCATTTTCCTGTTTAAAAGATAACGCTAAATAACGTGAGAATCAGATTGGAGGAATGTCAAATGCAATGGGAGAGGCTTGCTCCAAGGGCTGATGTAGTCAGGCTGGTATGAGGCATCCTGAACAGCAGTAGGAAGAGAGAGACATGGATAGGATGGGTGAGGAAGAAGGGGGGACAGGAGGTAGGTCATAGGTGCAGCAGCTGGAGGAAGAGGGTGATCGTGAGGACGCTGAGCCTGCTGGGATGTTGGGAACACGTGGGCCTGTGGTTCAGGAGACAGATCCAGCCTGTGCAGAAAGGAGTAAACACAGCAGGCCCGCACTGCTGTCCTTAGCAAGCCCTGACTGCACTTGGCCCTTGGCTGGTGTCTGGGAACTTGGTTCTCACAGTGTCCTCAGTCAACAGTCAACCGATAAGGCTGGTTCCCTGTGGCCAGACTGTTTGTGCATACAAGATGATTTATGCTGGACACCTGTTTTTCTTCTGGGAGTCTGGAACTTTGGTACATGCTAGGGAGAGAGAGACTCTATGACCAGCCCCCAGCTAAAACCATGGGCACCGAGTCCTTTATGGGCTTCCCTGGGCAGAAACATCACACACATGTGAGCTCTGTGTGACCCTTCACGGAGGGAGAGAGCAGACAGAAGCCTCATAGATGCCTCCAGACTCTACCTGTGTCTTGGTCCCTTACAATTCAGCTGTATATCCTCACTACATCTCTACAATAACCTCAGCCATGAGTACAACTACAAGCCACGTCCCATGAGTTCTAGCGAATCTCTGAATGAACACAGCCTCCTGATTTAAATTTGGGAGTGATCGGTATCCCCAAAAAACTGAAACCATGGGAACATCTGGGATCACCCAGGAAGAGTGAGTAAAACCCTGAGAATTTCCACAACTTAAAGGTGGTCAGGGGGCCCGAAACGACAAAGGAGGCCAGGGTACAGGCAATAGCAGATAGGACCGTCTGCTGGATTTACCACATGGTCATTGATGACTTTGGCAGGAGTCCCCATGGGCAGCTGGGGGAGAGCTGACTTGTTAGGAGGTGAGGAGGGGAGAGATCCTCTCAAGTGTGATTATGGAAGAAGCAGGGAGGAATGTGGGCAGGTGTAAACATATTGTTTTTTTTTATAAGAATCTTTTTTTTTAAACTTTAAAAAAATGTATTTTATTCATTTTTTACAGAGAGGAGGGAGAAGGGTAGAGACTTAGAAACATCGATGAGAAAGAAACATCGATCAGCTGCCTCCTGCACACCCCCTACTGGGGATGTGCCCGCAACCAAGGTACATGCCCTTGGCCAGAATCGAACCTGGGACCCTTCAGTCCGCAGGCCGACGCTCTATCCACTGAGCCAAACCGGTCAGGGCTAAACATTTTGTTTTTAAGGTGGAAAAAGCTCGATCATTTGTTTTCTCATTTTTTAAGTGCCCAGCTTGTGTGACAAGCTCTAGGCTAGACGAGAATGACAAGATGTAACCTGGACATCTGTAATACTCTCAACAATAAAAATACATAAAATAAAAAAGATGGAGTCTGGTCTCAAGGAGTGTGTGGTCCAGCAGTGAAGACTGGAGGGACCGCCAGGGTGCTGCATATTTGAAATGTGAAGTGCACAATGCCATGGGGCGCTGAGCCGAACTCCAGAATTCTTTTGAGGTGGTGACCTTGCATCTGGGACCCGGAGAAGAAGTAGCAGTCGGTTGAAGTGGGGAGAGGAGAAAAAGGAGAAAGGAAATTGAGGGGAGCCCACGTGAGTATCTGGAGGGAGAAAAGAGTGTGTACTCTGGGGGAGCAGTGGGACCTTCCCGAGCAAGGAAGAGAGTGAAGAGGTATGACTGTAAAATGGCAGCTGGGAGATGGAACAGTGCCTTCAAAGACTGATGGGAAGGAGCTAGCAGAGAGTGGAGCTCAGTCTGCAGGAGAGATAGGGATTGTCGATGGGTGGAGGACCTTGAGAATGTGGAGGGCTATGGTACCTAGAAGGGATTGATTCTGATGGTAGAAAAACACCTAATCATTGTAACAGAAACAGAGAAAGAAGAGAGATGTTTAAAAGGATAGATATGGCTACAGGTAAGATCTTAGGATTGGTGGCAAGGAATTGTGCATTCTTGTCTGACGACGCTTGTGGGCAGGTGTTTTTTTCACCCCATCATCCTTCCTGAGATCAAGCACATATGAAGGGCAGGAAAGTAAAAGGGGTCTTTGCTGATGTAACTCAAGGTGGAGAAGAGAGAGACGTGCTTTCAGCATTGCCACACCCAGCAGAAAGACTCACGGGAGCCCAAGGTTAGTATGGTGGGAAGTCTTTGTCTCAAAGATATGTTGTCCTTGACCCTGTCCCGGTGAGGGATTTGTCTATCTTACCTACCCCACCCTTGAAATCTGAAGACCCAGCTTCCTCTGTCTTCCCTACTTCACCCTTGAAATCTGCAGACCCAGCTTCGTGGAGCAGTGAAACTAGACAGAACCGCGTGACTGGTCAATCATGTCGGGGGCCATGCCCAAGAGACGCATCCCTCTGGGCAGGTGGGAGAACAGAGGGGTTCACGGGATGATGGGGGCGGGGAAGCTGAGCCAGGTGGGAGCCCCGGAAGTCTAGGCTGGATGTGCTGTGTGTGCCCTTTAGGAGAGCTGGGAGAGAAATTATCTTCGGAATCTTCACCCTTCTAGGGACTTCAGAGTGATGGGAATATGCCTCTTGAATCCAAAATAAGGTAGAATTATAATGTTCCTCTAGATCTGGGCCTGTCACTTGATTTGTTAACAGTGAGATTGTGGCCCTTCTCTCTCTTGTCTCATGGGAGATGCAGTGTTGGTTTCTTCTTAGTAGAAGGAGTTGAGGTCATCTACTCAGAGCAAGGGGCAATGTGGCAGAATCCTGAACTTGAGGAGAGTGGAGGAAGTTTAAAATAATGCTGCAGAGAGGTAGCAATAGAGCTGACTACAGAAGCCTGCTGGGTGGCTGGTCAGACTTTTCATTGGCGACTAGGAGGTTTATAGTGACAACTATGTGCTCAGGGGTGTGATTCCCTCAGGGCTGTGGAGCCTGGTTATAGCAAAAGGATAATGATCCCGAGGTAGAGAGCGGTGCCGGGGGCTCTGCTTCTGAAGGGAGCATCACAAAAAGTCAAGTTGGGAATGTTGGCAGGATTGAGGTTGAGGTGCTGGGACACAGACTCTAAGCAGCACAGGGAAAGAAGTAGAGACAGAAATAAAGACAGGGGAACGTGTGCCTATGGGGGTGGCCAAAGATCTGGGGGGTCCCTAGAATATGTGTAGTGGGAGCTGGTGAGGAATCTGGAACGACAGGAAGTTGTGGTCAGGGAGTAGGATATTTACATGTATGATTTCAGAGGTGGAGAAGTTCTGAGTAATCAGCAAGCTCAGGATGTGGCCTTGGGAGGGCCCGCATTGACCCTTGTCATCACCGGGACCCTCTCTTTGATCCAGCATTCACACGGCTTCTCTCTCTCCTTTCGATGTCTGGTGCACCTCCCATCCCAGCTACCCTTTCCCACTTTCTGGTCCAGCAAGAGGAACTCACAGCATCTTTTTTACTTCCGGAGAAATTTATTCCACATGTGTCTGATTCATTGGCGTTTATAGAAACTTGAAATCGCCAGTGTCCAAAAACCCTTTCAACTATTTTTTTCTTCCCTTTCTTAGAAACAGGAAGTTGTGTTTGGCTGAGGACAAACTCTTCAGTGTGCCTGCGACTTTACACGATATTTGGAATGAGGAATGGTGAGGTCTGAGCAAGGCTTCTTGACTCTCTCTCTTCCTGGGGCAATCATGTATCTTCCCAGGGTAGGCTGGGCAGCTCATAGGGGTGGGAGACTAGCCAGCGCTTTCCTGTCTCTCATCGCTGAGCCCAACCCAGACCCCGAGGGAGAGTATGTTCTCAAAGGGACAGGTATCTTAGAAGCCTCTTATATTTTTTTCTCCCTGCACTAGCATTATTGTGCGGAACGTGCTTGTACAGGGGTCTTCTCATCTTTATCTTCCCAATACTGCAGCTGTGTCTGTGAGGAACCCCTTTGCCTAGTTTTTTGGGGGGTGTGGCTTGGCTGTCACTCAATTTTATTTTATAAGTATATTTTTATTGATTTCAGAGAGGAATGGAATGGGAGAGAGAGATAGAAACATCAATGATAGGAGAGAATATCATTGACCAGCTGCCTCCTGCATGCCCCCTACTGGGGACCGAGCCAGCAACCCGGGCACGTGCCACTGACTGGAATCGAACCTGGGACGCTTCAGTCTGCAGGCGGATGCTCCATCCACTGAGCCAAACCGGCTAGGGCATGTCACTCAATTTTAAGCACGGAAGGCCAACTACCTCGCAACTGGAATGCCAGAGAAGCTCCACATCTGAGGAAGGGTGGACAGGTGTAAGGGGCACACCAGTTTGGATACATCCAGCCAGGCTGTTGGGAAATTTCAGCCTAGATAGCAGACAGGTGCCTGGAAGGGCCGACACAGAGCTGATGAGTCAGAGAGGGTACGGGGTCATAGCCCAATCTCCCTGCTCACTCAGCTTCCCAACTTTGAGCTCCTGCGATGTGTTATTCTGTTCTTTTTAGAAAATTTTCAAAATGCCACTGAGGTTGGTGACTTCTTTCCCTTTCACATTCCACATGCAGCTTTCTTTTCTTTTTTTTTTTAAGATATATTTTTATTCATTTCAGAGAGGAAGGGAGAGGGAGAAGAGATAGAAACATCAACGATGAGAGAGAACCACCGATCAGCTGCCTCCTGCACGCCCCCTACTGGGGATGGAGCCCACAACCTGGGCATGTGCCCTGACCAGAAATCAAACCAGGACCTCCTGGTTCATAGGTCGATGCTCAACTACTGAGCCATCCTGGCCGGGCACACATGCAACTTTCTTAAAGCTGCAGCACAGGCAGGGGCCACTGGAAAATGAGCTGTGTTGGTGGGGAGCTTTCTCATAGAGATTTTTTCTCCTTCAGCAAGGGCCCCCAAGGTGAACAAGTCCCTGCTTATCTTTCTCGGGGGGAGGGGGTGTGTGAGGGTGGGGGTGGTCGTGCTCCCTTCCTCTACCTTCCATCGAACGCCCATGGGCAGTGCCTGCTCAGGGTCTTGGGATGGCTTATTGTCCATCTGACGGTGGACTTTGGGGTGGGGTACGCTGGTGGGAGTATTCTTCTCTTCACTCAGGGGCTCTCCTCCAATCTACACAGAGCAGGGCAGGCCGGGAGGAGGACAGGAGTCAGGGACAGTCACTTAACTTACTTAGGACGCGGCCTTCACTATCTTCACCACGCTCACCCTCTCTCATGTTTTATCTTGGCCACATGTTCAGTAACAGCTTCAACGCACCACCAAGGCAAAAGGAAGTCGTAAGGCAGTGGCAGCAGAAACCTAGAAACTCAGGGGTCATACCACAGCTGATTCTCTGTAGTAAGTTCCAGATTTCTGTTCACTCTAAGAGACAAGCCATCCCTAATCTCCAGACAGCAAAGAGGATGCGGCTGTTTCCTGTAGGGACCGGTGATGCGAGGCCCACCACATGGAGTAGAAGGGGCTGTGGGCCCGTGAGCCTCTCTTGGACCCGGGGGAGACTTGGACACTGGGCGTCTGGGCCGTGTGCGCAGCCCTGGCACCCAGCAGCGACACTGCCTCCCGCTTCGCACACTCAAGCATGCAGTGGTGACAAAGCTGCTTGTTTTGTTTTCCCTGGACCGCAAGTTGAAACTATCAAGACAAAGCCAAAGCCAACATATTCTGAAGAACTTTCCCATTGTTCTTGTCATTAAAATTTTTTTTTGGCCTTTCATTTTTTTTTTTTTTTTTTTTTTTTTTAGCAGGAGAAGCAAAGCTTGGACGAAAAGAAGAGAGTCCAGAGGAAAGAAGCATCAGATGACTGGATGCTAGGACGGAGGAGCAGCCCTCATTAGGAGGCCCACTTGGTTAAAAAGCCCAAACTCGAAGGGTCTAGAACAGCGGTTCTCAACCTGTGGGTCGCGACCCCTTTGGGGGTCGAACGACCCTTTCACAGGGGTCGCCTAAGACCATCGGAAAACACATATATAATTACATATTGTTTTTGTGATTCATCACTATGCTTTAATAATGTTCAATTTGTAAGAATGAAAATACATCCTGCATGTCAGATATTTACATGACGATTCCTAACAGTAGCAAAATTACAGTTGTGAAGTAGCAACGAAAATAATTTTATGGTTGGGGGTCACCACAATATGAGGAACTGTATGAAAGGGTCGCGGCATTAGGAAGGTTGAGAACCACTGGTCTAGAAGCTAGTGGACGTCATCCGAGAGCAAGATGTAGTAGAGCTGGTGGGAAAATGGCCCCATCACTCCTGGAAGATGTTCCTGGGAGAAAGGGGTGTTTTGCTGAAGTGGGTTGGGGAACAATTGTGTTGCATCCTTTTGTAAATTCACAAAACTCTCCGGCCAGCTACGGGGGAATAAGGGCAGAAAATAAATTTCAGGCAAGGATTCACTTATCTCAAGGTTGCAATGAACTTGGACGTTAATCCAACCCCTTTGATGAGATGTTTACGGCAAGTACTGGGAGGATACAGATGAATGACCAGACCACCTGACGAGTCAGGGCCACGGGGACTCCCAGGAGGAGGCGCCGGTACTAGCGTCCGTGAGGAGCGCTAACTACAACACGCAAAATCCCAGCAGTGCAAACGCAGTCTTTTCTTATCTGGACAAAAAAGGGTGGTCGTGTTGGCTGTGGGAAATAATGGTGCGGCCTCTCTCTGCAGATCTGTTTTCCGAGGCCCTGAGCTGCAGCTGTTGGATTTCCAGACACAAACAAGTATGTATTCTGTGCGCCTGGCCGAGCCCACACAGCGAGGAAGAGCCAAGCTGGATTCCTTTCTGCTTTGCACATCAGCAGCCCTGCTGCCAGCTGAACTCCAGGGCGAAAGCTGTGCCTGGTGTGATGCAGGCGGTAGGGATGGCACAGCTGGACCGGCCTGAGCAGTTAATGGGGGACACACTTGGCCTTGATTATTTGGGGGAGAATGAGCAATGAAAGGAGATGAAGAATGGCAGAAACATACACGAGCCTCAGCGAAACTGACGCACAGCAAGGACAGCTCTGGTGTTACTAGTCATCGTCGGCATGCCTGCGTGAGTGCTTGTTTATGTTTAGGTAAGTCCGCCTCCCACTCACCAAACAGTCGGAAGATCAGAAGGGCAGACGGGAAAACTGGTCAACAGCCACCGTGCACCGCATTAATGTGACCAGCTAAGGCAGGGGTGGGGAACGTCTGGCCCGAGGGACGTAGAAGGCCCATGATATCCTTTGGTCTGGCCCTGCCAAGGCATTAGGGGGGAGTTAATTAAATGTTTGCCCAAATACAGCAGGCTAATTTTTATGCTGATAATTTTGTATGGCCTGCAAATGATGTTATGAATATCCAAATGGCCCTTGGCAGATACAAGGTTCCCCACACCTGAGCTAAGGGCACGGTAGGGTCTGAAATCCAGTTTGCCTCGTACCCAAGGGCCTGAGTCCTCAGCGGGCCCTTTTTCTCATACACGTAGGGCTCCATAGAGCATCTTCTTTGTCCATGTCACCATATATTTGAAGGGGGCTTAAGAGAAAACCAAAGGGAAGGGCAAATGGGTAAAAGGTGACAAGGGAGGGAAGATGAAAATGGACATATTTTCTTTCTTTTCGCTTGAATATTGTTTCTTGATGTTGTCTGTTTCTCCTCACCCATGTATGACCAATGACTCCGTATCATCTACAACAGACCGCATGGAAGACTGAGCCAGACGCTTCCCGTGAGCCAGGAAGAGATGAGGAGCTAGGGACGGGAGAGGGGGTTTTAGAGGTAGCTTTCTGGGGGCTGGGCAGACATGCCCTTTGTGTAAAAGGGCCGGTGGGGACAGCTGCAGTTGCTCGGGCCCAGGGATGGGAATGGATCTGGTGTGGAGAGAAAGGGCCAGGGCTCTGAATCCCTCAGACCCGAAGGGGCTTGTATCTCCAGCTGGTCAGTAGGTAAAAGTGAGGATGGGCACACATGCAGAGGGGAAGGGGATGATAGTCTTGCTCAAGAAAAAGGAGCCCAGAGGCCTCGCATAACAACGACTCCTGTGCACTGGAAGTTTCCACCAGGGCAGTGATTCTCGAAGGGCAGCCCCCAAACCAGCAGCCTCCATGTCCCCCGGGGAACTTGTTGGCAATGCAGACTCTCATTTCAGGGGCATTAGGATCATCCTGCTGAATCAGACACGATGGGCCCAGCAGTCTGTGTTTCAAGAAGCTCTCTGGATAATCCTAATGCCCACGAACGTTTGAGGACCACTTGTCTGGATTATGCAAATGAGCAGCTGCTCCAGCAGGTGTCCGAGAGCCCCGGAGGAAGCCGGAAACGACTCTTGGAGCGAGTGCCCGCTTCCCAGTGTGTTCAAGGTGCTGACCCAGTGCGAGCCTTTGTCCTGGGGCTCTGGGCGCCTGCCCTTTCAAAAGAAACACGGAACCAGACCAGACCATGATGTTGGCACAAGATCACACTTTAGTTCAGAGACACATCTGCATAAATACTTGAACGGGAGCCACCCCTGCAGGTGGAGGCCTGAGAACACGTGGCTCTCCACAGCCCTGCAGCCCCGCAGGTGATGGGTTTTTAATACTGAAGAGAGTCATGATCACGTTGGAAGCCAGCTCAGGAGCTTGCTGTGACATTCGCCATTGGCCCCCTGCCTCACACCTCTCTTGGATACTTTTCCCCCTTTGAGGTAGATTATTTATAGGGGAAACCCAATAGAAAACAATTTTTTTTCCCATTTAACTTTGCTAGTCCTTTGCAAACAGGCTCAATGAGTCTCCCGTTTGGGTCTGGTGCACTTTTCACCTTTCACCTATGCCCTCTACTTGAACCCAAGCAAGGTCCCATCCACGAGAAAGTAGACATTATATTCGGTTGGCCCATCCTCTCTTCCCCTCCCCGTGCCGGCGGGGCTGGTGCAAGGTGAGACCAGGGTCGGCTATGCCACCTCTACACGGAGGGTCACCACAGTGGGGACACCTGTTGGCACCCCAGCAGCCCGAGTCCATGAGCACGACTGGCCCCGCCCCACTCGGTCACAGAGGGCACGGCTGGCTCTCACAGGGCTTGGCATCCTCGGGTTTCAGAGCCTTGTTGCAGGTGGCGGAGGCCTGGCCGCTGGGGTCCCGGCACTCCACGGTCCGCCGCTGCCAGCCAGCCCCGCAGCTGCTGGAGCACTGGGACCAGTCCCCCAGCGCCCACTGCGCGTTGAGCAAGGGCTGGATGACGTTGGTGGTCACTCTCTCTTTGCTGCTCTGGATGCTGAAGTCCACGTCATTGGGGACAAAGAAGGTGTATTTGACTTTGGGGGGAAAGACCTCACCGGGGACTGTCAGGACCTGCACGATCAGAGGCTCAGGCAGGGGCCGGAAGCTCTGCAGCCGCTCCAGGGTGGCGATGGAGCCACTGTACTTCAGGATGGTCCCTTTCACCAAGATGTCCTGCTCTATGGCGGAGATGGCCAGGTTCCCGTTGAGCAGGTACTGCCCGTCCGCGGTCTTCAATGCCAGGTAGTTGCCATCGTTCTGGACCCCCAGGTGGCTCCGTTGTTTCACATCGATGTTCGTGGCACCAGCTGGGATGGTGACGATGTCGTTGTAGCCATAACTAGGACAGGAACAGAAAGACACCCTTAGGACCGGTGCCTTCCCAGCCCAGAGCCTAAGGAAGTGAACCTGCTGGTGACTGGGGCTGGCAGACAAAACCAGTAGCAAATAATGATGCAGTCGCCTCGAAGCTCTACATCAACTAGCTGCCGGGGCCGACAACTCCATTTCCAATGTCGGGGCTGAGCAGGTGAGATGTGTGGGTCTTGACAATAGCACGGGAGGAAGGCTGCTCAGAGGGGGTTGCCAAGCCTGGCAACCCTTGGCTCAAATGAGATCTCAAACACATTTCGTTTTTGCACTGGGATAAAACTTTGCTTTGCTACTTTCATAGCCAGAGCTCAAACCCACGTGGGAGAATGCGTTCCACACACTCACTCCAGAATCCGCCGCCTCACCCCACCTCTGAGAGTCCACAGTTCTCTGTATTGGGTTCACATGGCTCTAGGGCAGGAAGCCGGACAGAGGAGCTGCCTTCCGATGGACCCAGATACCTCGAGCCGTGCTTCTGGGTGGATAGAATGCTGTCTTGGGAAACTATTTCAATGCTATTGTAGGGATTTATGTGTCTGGAGGAATGTTAGTCTTGTTCTTATCTTCTGGGGTGGAAGCATTTGGGTGACACAGGTTGGGAAGAAATGAAAGGGACTGAGAAACACAGCCAGTCGGTTCTTCGCTATTTTTGCCTTATGCCCAGCGGGGGCCAGCTGCCTAGTCCAGGGCGCATGAAAGTATCCATAAGGCCCCATTGGTGTGGCTCAGTGGTTGAGCATTGACCTATGAACTGGGAGGTCATGGTTGATTCCCAGTCAGGGCACATGACTGGCTTGTGGGCTTGATCCCCAGTGTGGGGCATGCGGGAGGCAGCCAATTGATGATTCTCTCTCATCATTGATGTTTCTATCTCTCATCCATGGGCTCATTTGTCTCATGCCTAAGAGAGAGCCAGCTGGGGGACCCAGAATCTGGACACCCCATATTCCAGGCTTCTTTTTTCTATATCCCCTGATTTTAAATTTGAAAAGACCTCTAGGTTGTCTGCTGTGGGCTGATCCTGTTCTCTTGAGCCTGATGAGATGTGAGACAGGGGCCCAGAGTGGCTGCATAGCACCTGCTCTTGCCTTCCTCTCGGAAGTGCCTGCAGCGGCAGGAAGATTATCCAGGAGCTAAGAAACCTGGGTTCTCTTCCTGGCTGTTATGAACGCTCAGTGTGACCTTAGAAGAGTCTGGTAATCTTATGGAACCTTAGTTTCTTCATCTGTAAGTGGGGGATAATAGTGTTGGCCTTGCTCACCTCAGGGATTTATTTTAGGAATCAAACAAGGTCACAGAGGTGAAAGGACTTAAATACTAGGAGCATTAAGCTGTGAGAAAGCGTCTGGAGTGCTCAGACTTATGAAGGCACTGAGGCCTCTGAGGCCATGGAGGCCGCCCTCCCTGTACCCCCTTTTCTAAAGATTCAGCTGCCAAAAGACAGGCTCGCCAGGAGTGGGGTGAGGTGCCCTTCCCCAAACAGGCCTGGAAGAGCTGCTCTCTGGCAAAGTCCTGGTTACTCAGTGTAGCTCTATTGTTGATTGACTCCCTATCCCTGTGGCCTCTGGCTGCCCCATGCACGGTCCTCTCTGTGGGCCAGACCCTGTACCAAGTGCTCCCCATGTCCCATCTCATGGCTCTTTACAATGACTCTGAGATGCGGAGGACTGCTGACATTTTACCAAGACAATGAAACTCAGTATTCCATGGGTATTAAGTAGCAGCACAGTCGAAACTTACGGGACATGATTCCAAAGCTTGCTCTGCTCCTGACCTTGGTACTGAACTACGAGGAGGCTCACCTGGATGGGTTGAGGGAGCCGGAGACCTTCCTGCATGAGTTGTCGTTGCCCCCACACACCCCACATTTGTCCAGCTTCGTAGACGAGTTCACCACGTGGTCACAGCCAGCCTTGACACACTGGCCACGGACACAGATGGCCAGGGTCTCTGGCCCACAGAGGGTGCCGTCGATCACCTGCAGCAGGAGAAGGGAAAGGAAGAGTGGGTATGGTGGGCACAGAGGCAGCCCCTGGCGGGGGGTCGGGAGAGGTGGTGGTGCTGGTAGGTGCCCTTCATCCTCCTCTGTGGTTCTGAGTTCCAAGAGGAGTCTCACCTTGGCCTCAAACACCTTGAACTCACTCCTCCCCCGGGCTCGGCAGAACAATTTGCAGCGGTCCCGGGGGGACACCCCCGAGTACTTGGGGACCCACTGCAGGAGGTTCCCGTCCATGTCGGTGTAATTGTAGGCGTTATACTTCTCACACTGCTGCTCCCGGAAGCTTTTCTCTGAAAAGAGTAAGAAAAAGGCATGGAGTGAACACGCCGCGCTGAAGCAGGGAGGACCCAGCTGGAGAAATGCCTGGATTTGGGGGCCTTTTTTCCGCCTGGTTTTGACCAGACCCCAGGACACAGGTCCAGTGTCATCTGGGCCCAGTATTTCTAGGTCCACCTGACCCAGGTCCACCTGTGACCCTTAGGAGCATCTGGCCTCTGCTGGCCTTTCTGGGATGAATGTCCTTTCTATTGGAGGAAGACATTGTGTTTTACAGAAACATAAACTTAGGTGGAAACGGGACAATTCAGTGAGTGTGGGAAGCACAGAGTGACGTGCGGAATTATGTTTTGGGGCCTCTGCTGTCATTCTCTATCTTGACTCCCTCGGTGACACTGGACACGCGGCCGGGGACTTCCAGATCTACAGCTCCAGATCCAGTCTCGCCCTACGCCCCACCTGCTGCGATTCTGGGTGTCTGTGGGGGACTCCATGTGTAGGTGCTGTGATTACCAGCTCAGCACAGTCCAGCTGCACACGGTTCCCTCATTACCTGGATTGATTTTCATTGGGTGACACCTCCACGCTCCAGGCTGAGACTCTACATCCTCCATGTCTGAGCTGTCCTTAAATCCTTCTATCACCAGGAAAATCTGGTTTTAAATGTCTCTGTCCCCTCTCAGCACCTCAGTCTCCCTCTCATAGGCCCAGGCCTCCTGGCTTCCCTGGGGCCCTAGTGCCCAGCCGCCTACGCCAGCTGCCTCCTGTCCTATCCTGCTGCCCGCCGCTTCCAGAACAATCGTGGGAGTACGACTTTATTTCACAATCCTGGCATTGAACCTGCTCTCGTTACTCAGGTCCTTCGGCTCAGCTGGGCATCTGCGTGGCCGTGGAGACTTTTCACACACAGATGACTGGGCCCCATTCCTTAGATTCTGATCAGTACATGGAGGGGCCTAGGCCTCTGGTTTGAAAATGCTTCCCAGGTGACTGGCCAGGACACCTGGCACTGAGAACGTCTAGATGCCATTTTTTTAGCTTTCATGGACCTTGTCGTCTGCTCTTGAAAGGCCGGCCCATTCCATCTGGTGAGTCACAGCCCCTTGGAGACCTCCTCGTCTCCTGGCCCACCCTCCCAGGCCTCCTCACCATCTCAGTCCCCAGGCTCTGCTCAGCCCTCACGCAGCCGGGAGCTTCTGACCAGTCCCGGCTCTTCCTTGCTCGGAATTCCTCAGGAGCCAGGAGTCTGTGCTTCACAGATTAAGTTTTACTGGCCTTGTAAAAGGGTCTGGATCTCTAGCTAGACTGCACATTCCTTGTGGATGGAGACCACACTCTGTGCATTTTTTTTATGTCATTTATAACATCGATTACAGTCTAGCCACACAAGAGGCAGTAAGACACTTGTGGGTTGAGATGGCTCCTCCCAGTGCATCTGAGCTCATGACTGTTGTCCGTGTCTACCTGGCAAACCCTCACCGTTCCAGGGAATGCTTCGCCCGTGTGCCAGGCAGGCTCTCCCAATTCCAGGCAGTTTCCAGAGCCCCTGCCACTGCTGTTTCTCCCGTCGTGCAAAACTGCTGCAGATGCCCCATTAGACACCAAGCCAGTGGCAGGGTGTCTCTGCCCTTGGATGGACCTTCTGCTGCCTGCCAGTACTTCCCGGAGCTGCACTGGGGGGAGCTGCGCAGCATGGCAGGGACAAAATTCCCAACGACGCCCTCTCACCCGTTCGGCTGCTGCCCGTGCCTGCTTCTGAGGCAGTGCCTGTGCTTTCTAGCGGGTACTTGGGGTAGGAGCACGCCAAGGGAGGTATATGCCAAGGAGCGGTGCCTCCTGGGAAGGTTCCGAGGCAGTTGCCACGGCCCCAAGGGAACATGGGCAACTCTCCCCTGAAGGAACGTGCACTGGAATCAGACGCAGAAACCCTCCCTCCGCCCGCCCGGGCTGGATGTGGACTGGGAAGATATTGGAGGTTTGGCTCTGACATTGGCTTTGGAAAACGCTTCCAGTCCGCACACAGACAAGGGTTCAGAGGCCTCCAGGAGGCATGTTACCCCAAACCCAAGCCTTCTCTACAAGCCTCCTCCCAGCAAACGAGTTTGGTTGGGAGTGACATCCTCTATCTCCACATCTGGGAAGGCCAGGGCTGCTCCTCTCCCGGGCTTTGCCATCCCTGCTCCCCCACCCCCACCCCTGCACGAGGGGAGCTGTCCTGGGGTGCTAGGGGCTGCCCTAAAACTGGGCTGGGTCACAGGAAGGCACTGCCTTGGGATTGGGAGACTGCCTGCTCCGTCCTCCTCTGGGGATCTTAGGCAGGTGTGGCCATCAGTGATGCTTACCACTAGGGGGACATTCCTCCGTGTGGCAGGACTGGTACTTGGTTCTCCGCCCCAGGCAGTATCTCCCTCCGTTCTGAGGCTCGGGGTCCTTGCACTCCCGGTGTGAGAACTGCACCCCTCCTCCGCAGGTCCGGGAGCATTCTCCCCAAGGCCCCCAGGCGGCCCAGCCTCCGTCCACCACTGCCTGCAACACAGAACCTCCAAGTCAGGAGCTGAGATAGGAATGGGGCATGGGGTTCAGTAACCCGCCCTAACCATTCGTTTCATGGCCACATGGCCTGCTTGGCTGTGGGCTCTGTGAACAGAGGCCGGAGCACGGCGACCGTCCAGCGTCTGAAACAGCGCCTTGCCCTCAGCAGGGCACTCAGTGCTGGTTGTCGAATGAAACTCTTTCATGGCAATAAGGTTGGCTCTGTCATAGCAATTCTTCACTGGGGACGTTTGGAAGTGTTTAGAGACATTTTGGCTGTTACAGCTGGAGAGGGTCTATGCCGCTGGCCTAGAGTGGGGAGAGGATGAGGGGCTGCTAAGCACCTAGCAATGCACAGCCAACCATGAACAAGACACCCCCCTACCTCCAGCCCCCCCACCCCACCCCTTGTCACTATGCCAGGGTTGAGGAGTGCTGGTCTAAAGCAATAACCGCTGGGAGGTGTGGCTGCCGGTCGGCCAGCCAGGGCAGGGGCCAGATGGTCCCTGGGAAATAAACAGAGCTGCTTCGACTTTACAGCTGGCCTGTGAGGACAAAGCTTTGCCACTGGTGCGCTCAAGGGTTTTCAAACTGAAAATAATTTTTAAAATGGAAAAAAAAGTAACATTTGCTTATATAAAAAATGAAAAATACAGAAAAGTGTAAAAAAGAAAGGAACACAGTGTAACTAGCGGGGCTGACGTGGCTCAGTGGTTGAGCGGCGACCGATGAACCAGGAGGTCACAGTTCAGATTCCCTATCAGGGCACATGCTAGGGCTGTGGGCTCGATCCCCATTGTGGGGCCTGCAGGAGGCAGCTGATCATTGATTCTCATCATTGATGTTTCTCTCTTTCTCCCTCTCCCTTCCTCTCTGAAATAAATGAAAATATATTTTAAAAAGTGTGTAACTACCCAGATAAAAAAAATTGGCATGATTTTCATCAATATCCTTCCATATTTTTGCTTTGAATATATAATCATAAAGGTGCGATGTTTTTTATTTTACACAGATATAGTATTAGATGAGAAAGAGCATGCCATGAGCATCCATGTCAACCGCTCCTGGCACTGAGCGTGGCTCTGGCCTGGGGAAGGTTGCACGGACCCCCTCCCTACCCCTCTCCTCAGTGATGTGTGAAGCTCACCCTACAGGAGAGGGAGACCCCTGGACCAGAAGCTAGGTGTCTGATGGGAGGATGAGAGGCGGCTGAGGGTGAAGCCGTGACTCCCACCCCGGCTCCTGAGTCTCAGTGCCGAGGACTCTGTCACTGAGAACAGCCCTGGGGAGAGTGACTGCTCGGGCCACCCTGGTGCTCAGTGCTGGGCCGGGACCAGGCTGCCTAACTCCACGGATGCCGTTTCACAGGGGCGGCTCAGTGACTGGCGGCAGGAGAAATGTGATCAGCCCATGGTTTGGAAGGATTAAGAGCAGGGCAAAGAAGCGAATCATTTAAAACTCTCAGCGGCATTGCCTTGGATTCTCCTGCAGATTCGCTGTGTCCGGGGCCAAGTTTTCTCTGCCTGTCAGAGCCCGTCTGGTTCCTCCTCCCCTCCCCCGCCCTGAGTATGGAATCCCCACAGTTACTCTCATTCTCCCGACCTCTCATTATAAATTCAGCTCAGACATGGGTAGGATATGAGCCCTCTCCCTTCATTTGATGGAATGTCTTCTTCCAGGCCACTCTTATCTGTTTATAAAGACTCCAGAATGGCTTCCGTTTACCGAGTGCCCAGGCTCTGGTCTTGCGGCCGGAGTGTCTCCTATAATCACCAACCTCCACAGCCTCCAGGTCAGCTCCAGAGCATCCATCCCACAGGGAGCTCCCCACAGGCCCCGGCACCGGTGGCATCATCCATTCACTACAAGCTCAGCTTCCAAGGCTCCTCTCGTGTTTGGATAAATATGCTTTGTTTTGTTTGTAAAAATATGACTGTCCCAGTGGGCATGGCTCAGTGGTTGAGCGTTGACCTATGAGCCAGGAGGTCACGGTTCAATGCCTGGTCAGGGCACATGCCAGCAGGCAGCCGATCAATGATTCTCTCTCATCATTGATGTTTCTGTCTCTCTCTCTCCCTCTCTCTTCCTCTCTGAAAATAATAAAAACATTTTTAAAATTATGAGTGATTTTACTTAGAAGTCCTGGTTGCAGCCTAGCCCCGAGTCCCTTAGTTCCTCACTGTCAAGTGTGGTTTCTCCGCGCAAACAGCTCTCCCTACTCTGCCCCTCACCCCACCCCACCCCACCCGACCTCTGTGTCCCCAGGAGCCATTGCTCACCTTGGGCCTCTCCACCTCCTCTGCAGGAAGACAACTGCCATCCCAGCAGAGGTGCCCGGGCCCGCAGGGCGTCCCGTCCGCCCAGGGCAGGCTGCCGTTCTTCGTGTGGCAGAGGGGCTCGGCGCCATCCCTGTGGCACCAGAGCTGGGCGCAGATGTCCTGCGCAGAGGTATTGGGGCAGTGGCGGAAGCCCAGCCCGAAGATCTGCCTGCACTGCTGGTCCAGCTCATAGAGCGCCCGTTGCCCCGGGAGGTCGGTCGGGAGGGGCAGGGCCGAGGTGGGGGCGTCGAGGAGACAGTCTCCTGAGAAACGGAGGAAGCAGAGGCCAGAGTCAGGGGCCCGTTTCCTCTCTCACCCCCGCATGGCTCCCATAGGACCCCCCCAAAGTCCCGATGGACAAGTTTAAGCTCTAGACATTAGCTTTCCCTTGACCTCCATCTAAAAACTCAACACTCGCCATCCAGACAGAATCTGTCCCATTTTCGACTATCAGTCACAGCAGTTATCTTCAAGATCGGATTTCCTTTGTTTTCCAGAATATCTTACCTGACTCAGTGTTTACCCAGCAAACTGTAATACTAATGTAGGTCAATGTACCCCGGGGGTGTAAATGAACTCTTAAAAACCATGGCCTGCAAAATGGAGCCCAAGGGCTGCTGTTTGGATAATCCATCATTTTTGTGTTATATGTGAGCCTGCCTCCTTCAAGGGGAAGAATCAAAAAGAAATTGTGTTTCACTGTTTTGCTCCACAAACCAAGCTGTTTCAGCCGGGCGCACGCTCCGGCCCACCTGGGCCCCCACTCCCTGCTCTCTTTGCCTTGCTAAGCGATCCTACAATGTCCCGCTCCAGCCCCATACTCTTCCCTCCTCTGCGCTGCAAACATTCTTCTGCTCCTCCCAGCTCTGTACAGACCCACCTCCTCCGCCCAACTCCACCTGCTTTGTGACTGAGTCTAGATGAGCCAGGGACTCAGGCTGCTGGACAATGGGCAAGGAGGAGCATGCTCTGTGGGCATGGGGAGGCCCCGGCACAGGCCGAGGGGCAAGGGCCAGATCTCTGAAGCCTCTTCTAACCCTCAATGGCTATGATGCTTCCTGATGCAGCTCAGTAAGGAGCCTGCCGGGCAGAGCACCGCTGCCAGCAGCTGGCCAGGGAGGCCTACCGTGCCCACCGTCCAGGAGCTCCGTGAGGTACATGGCGCTGCAGGGAGACCAGGGCAATGTCTTGTTGAGGTGGACGAAGAGGGGTGCCATCATGTGGTGCTTGCCCATGGGCCCAAAGAGCCGTGCACAGGGCTTGGAGTCGTCGTGGGGCATTCCGAGGACGTGCCCTGGGGACAGAGAGAGACCCTCGGTCTATGTTCACAGCCTCCACTGCTTGGAAGCCCTCCCCACCTTGCTCCAGGGCTCCCATGGGGGAGAGAGAGAGAGAGAGAGAGAGAGAGAGAGAGAGAGGAAGAAGCAAAAGAGGAGGTGAAGGAAGAGGAGGAGGAGGAGGGAGAGAAGGGAGGGACTGAGGGAGCAGCATGCCCTCTTATTACTTTTTAAAAATATATATTTTTAAATTGATTTCAGAGAGGAAGGGAGAGGGAGAGAGAGAGAGAAACATCAATGATGAGAGAGAATCATTGATCAGCTGCCTCCTGCAGGCCCCACAGTGGGGATCGAGCCTGAAACCCAGGCATGTGCCTTGACCAGGAATGGAACGGGTGACCTCCTGGTTCACAGGTCCACGGAATCAGGAGGGGGACCTGGCTGACCAGGAGGGCCCGCGATTGCTCAGAGCTGGGTGAGCCTGGGTCTGGAAGAGGCAGCGTGGAGCAGGCGGGCAGGGCGGCTCTTACCCAGCTCGTGGGCCAGCGTGTAGGCCGCCTGGAGCCCCTCGTCCTCGATCACAGAGCAGCTCTTGCTGGGGTCACAGATGGTGCCAATGTCCGCCACGCCCAGGGTGTCGCACATCCCCTCCTTCCCACAGAAGTTCTGCGAGGCGGAGAGGGTGAGAGTGTGAGAACGGACAGAGGACATCTCCCTATTCCTGCTCCTCCTGAGTCGAAGGACATTTTTTAAACCCAGATCCCTCTTTCTTCACAAAGGACACTGGTTTAGGGAAGGCCATTTCTCCTTCTACATTGGCCTGTGCTGGGCTGGCTGGGGCTTGGACGGCTGGTTGGGGGAGGCAGGCCAGCACAGTGGTTCAGAACACGGAGCCTGGGCTGGGCTGTGGGCGCCGCCGCTTTGTGACACTCTGTGCCTCAGTTTCCTCGGTTGTAAAACGGGGAACTGTACAACGGAACTTGGCTCGTGGGGTTGTTGTGAGGACTGAGGAGTAGACAGGGCCTTGCACACATGACTACTCTCTCTAGCCTTGAGGATGCCGCCCACCTAAAGTTTCAATCTCACCAGGTGGATGGGCAGCCTCCTGATTTGGGGAAATCTCGAGGGTAATGGCTTGGCTACCTGGCCATATGTTTAACCATCACCACAGAGAGACCTCTTCTCTGATTCCCACTCCAGATCTCTGACCGGACGGCGTGTCCTCTAGTTATACCTCAGCAG
>NW_006299479.1:84537-86586 GCF_000327345.1 Myotis davidii | reverse complement strand
AAACACATCACACTTGTCCTCATGACCTCCTCCTCCTCCTCATTCCACACACGAGGCTCCCAGCTGGGGCCAGCAGGGAGGCAGTCCCTATGTTCGGGCAGGCCCAGGAGCCCTGGCCCTGGCCCTCCCTTTGACCCAGTCACCCCACCCCAACCCCACCTTCCCCCGCTCCCCGGGGTCTCTGGAACCCGTCCACAGACCTGTCTGGTGAGCAGAATGGCCGTGTCGAAGTGTCCTGGGTTCCGGTCGCTGTGATAGTTGAAATGCTGCTGCCAGTTGCAGAAGCTGCGCAGGGTAAGCCCACCGTTGTCAGACACCCTGGGGCCCTGCGCCTCATCTTCCACGATCAGCACCTTCACCACCACCAGGTGGATGGAGTTGCGAATGCTGGGGTGCTTGTAGATGCGGGCCGCCACCGACATGAGTGTCAGGATGTGGTTCTGTCGGGAAGTGGG
Source organism: Myotis davidii (assembly GCF_000327345.1). Lineage (NCBI taxonomy): Eukaryota > Metazoa > Chordata > Mammalia > Chiroptera > Vespertilionidae > Myotis > Myotis davidii. The sequence goes on along the minus strand of NW_006299479.1, from coordinate 86,131 downwards.
GAATAGGAAGAGTGAAGGGTTCCATCTCCCAGCCCGTCGCCTGCCCACGGCCATCACCTCTTGTTCCCCACCCCGTGTACCCCGCTCTGGGCCGAGTGCCCGATAAATAGCATCTTGTTGAAAACTCACAGCCTCCAGAACCTTCATTTCACATAAAAGCCAGTTGCCTCCCAAGATCACAAATCTACGGGGAGCACGGCCAGCATGTGAGCTCAGACTGCCTGGCTCCGAAGCCCGTGCATGTAACATCTTGACCAGACACATGTGGCCATGGAAATCAAAGTCCATTAAAAGCCAGCGAAACTGAAATCACTGCTCCCCCGTCGCACTGGCCACGTTTCAAGTCTGCTGATAGCCATCTATGGCTTGTGGCCACTGTATTGGACTGAGCAGACAGAACGTTCCACCGTCACGGAAAGTTCTAAGGGACCAAGATGGTTATTCAGCCTTGACCTTGACCCTGGCCGTCTCCCCGCCATGCCCCTCTCCCCCCCTCTTCTCCATTCTCAGCCCAGAAGCAGTGATCTGAGTGCTCCAGGTGAGTAGACTTTCCCTCTGAGCATCCAGCATTCTCCTGATGTCTGCGGGGCAAGCCTACTCTGCAGGATGAAATGTTAACCCTGAAAACTTGGCTCTGGTTGTCACGGCAAACAATAGCTACCCAGCTCCCGGAGCGGGACCCACACTTCACCAATGTCACCTCTTTCCACGCTCACAATAACCCTGTGAAGGCGGTATCACAGTCCCTACGTCTAAGGCCACACGGCTCGTCAAGCCAGATGCGGCCCAGGCCTGTCCGTCTCTGGGGCCCACAATCTTCTCATTAAGTGTCCCAGTGCTCGGCCTCCGGGCATTTGCCTGGTCAGCCCTGAAGGGCTTATTCCCTTCTGCCTGGGGCTTGAGCGAACCCTGTGGGTCTAATGAGGCCCAGATGCGGAGGCTCACACCTGCTTCCAGTCCCACCCAGGTCAGCTGAGACAGCCCACGTCATCGCTGGGCCTCTGTCCTGTCCCTGGGCTGCCAGCTGCTCCCACGCCTTTGGAGGAGCCCAGGCTGGAGCTCATGCTCCTGCCTCTAAGAGCGCGTTCTCCTGGGTTAGTTTGCAGAAGAGGAGACAAAGGGGCAGAGGCAAGAGTGCCTTCAGCCGAGAGTGTGGCCAGCTGAGCAGCCAACTTGCTGGCCCCGCTCTCTGTTCTCTGGGGGCACCGTCTCTAGGAGCCTCTCCTTTTCTCTCCGGTGATCTGGAAGGTGGGAGTGGAAGGAGGGGAAGGGAGAGTGAAAGGCTAGAGAGGGACGTTCCGCCGTCCGGGGCCATGTGTGGGAGATCCAGACGAATCGCCTCATTTGTGAATGGGATCTGTCTGTTCACCTCGCAGGCGACAAGCCAGGCATTTTGTAAGCCCTACAGACAGAGGTTGGCAGGTTGCTGAGGGTGTCAAGTACTCCGGCTATGTTTAGGCTGATGTAAACATCTTATCAGCAAAGCTGAAACTTGGCGCTCTCGCTCTTGGAGTTGGATTCCTAAGGGAAAAAAGCAATCACATCATTATGCAACCAGGGGTGAGGGCTGAGGAATGGTAGCTTGCTGAGGCCA
>NW_006299479.1:83127-83883 GCF_000327345.1 Myotis davidii | reverse complement strand
TGTCCTGGCCTCTTGCCCTAGGAAGGGCCAGAGTCTGATGGGCCAGGAACCAACTCCTGGGACTTCTTCCCAGGCAACCTGCCACTCTCCTCATAAGAATTCTTCCCTTTGAGTCCGGATTTCATAATCTCGCATTTGGGGAGACGATGTCTCACAAAGAAGGTGTGGAGATAAGAGATGCCAGCTGCTCAGCACTGACTCCAGAAAATTATACACGGAACCGAAGACTTGAGGTTTGAGAGGAGTCTGCAGTCCCACGCTGGGCAGGTCAGACTGAGGCTCCTCAGGCCAGCAGCTGTGTGGACACCACACAACGGCCAAGTCCCCAGGGTAAACCAAGCAGTCTGGTGTGAACTGCCCCCCAAAGGATGGGGTGAAGCATCAGACGCTCCCCAACACTGAGAGTTTTTTTAGGGGGCGGGGGGTCTTCTCCTTTGCAGCTGAGGTAGCTCCTAGCATCTTCTCCAGATGAATGACTGCTGGGCTGAGACGGCTAGGGGGCCATTTTCTTTGGCCTTCTGGTATTTGTCTGGACAGCCCTAAGGTTTTATTCCCTTCTGCCTGTGGCTTAGACGAGAGGTTAGATCTGAGGATGGTTGAAGGTCCTCTGGCTGCCACCTCAGAAGATAATTCCCATTGCATTGTGGTCCTGTGTTTCTGTTAAAAATCCCCAAACCTTGTCCCACTTACCCACCTTTTCTGTCCCACTGAGCTTTTGAAGATGAAGGGTCACCATCCCCAGCGTTAGCTCCTCTG
>NW_006299479.1:77012-83069 GCF_000327345.1 Myotis davidii | reverse complement strand
CAGGGGAAGGACCCCTGGGCCTTGGTGGGGTGGTGGCCCTGAGTCGGTGAGCCTCCGATTCTCAGCCAACCCCCAGGCCTGAGTTACGGTCCCTCCGCGAGTGGCTCAAGAGCCAGGAAGGAGAAGGGCAGATGGCTCGCTTCACCACCTGGTGTCTATTTATACCTCCCTGCACCCCAGTGCAGGCTGCCGGCTGAGGCACGTGGGTAAGACTGTGCCCCTGTGGAGGGGGTCCCAATACAGCAGACAACTTCCCACAAGCACGGCCGGTAGGCTGGACAGAGCCCAGGGCCAGCAGGCCCTTGGTGTTAAAAAACACACACACCCTGCTCTTGAGTGACTGGGGGTCTGATGCCCTTCACTCTTGTTGGGAGGGCGGGCCATCTTTCTGGGAGTCTCCTTCCCCACGGGCTCTCACAGGACGTGGAAAAGAGAGACCTTCCCAGCCAGTTTAGGGAAGTTGTTTTTTGTTTTTTTTTTGATTCTTTGAGCTACAAACAAGGAGATCCCACCCCAGAGCTCTGGTGCAGCCAAAGCCACGAGGGTGGAGCTGAGGGGAGGATGGGCCTGGGTCCAGTGTCTTTCTAGCAGCCTCTTCTGCCCCCAGTGCCACCCGCTCTGCGCTGCTCACTGGCTCTGTGCACTGTGGGTTCTCCCGCTTTTCCTGGCGGCGGGTCTGGGAGACGTGAGGAGAGGGAGGTGGACACACGGGAACCCTCTGATCTCAGCAACTGCTCTTCTCCTTTTTTTCCTTCTGGGTATCTCTCTAGGGCCCGAGACTGTGCTGAGGAGACGGAGGTGGGAAGAAGAAAGGAAAAGAAAAGAAGCAATAGGAGAAGAGAGGGTCCTACACGGGTGTCTTTCATTTCTCCTCGTTCTCAAGATGTGTAGGCAGTTAGACATGAGCAGAACAAGGACGAAGGGCCAGGTACGGAGGTCACCAGGGCCCTGGGAGCCAGCAAAGGACAATGGTCGGGGGGGAACTTTCTTCCCAAGCACCTCACTGGTCATGTGTTTTGGACCCCCTGACCTTTCTTTCCTGGAGATAACATCTAAGCCTCAGTTGAATTTCAGCTCCAGGCCCAGAAAAGCAGCAAAACCAGACAAGCAAAACCACGGCCAACGCAGGACCAGCTACATTGAATAATGACCCCTGGCCCTGGTGCCCACTTAATCAGTGGAGCCCCCAACCCTGAAAGGACACAACTGGAAAGTTGTGAATATTCTACTGAGATCTTCCCCTGGGACCTCCCCTAAAATTTTCCCCCTTAAAACCTCTGGTCATGTGTTTTGGACCCCCTGACCTTTCTTCCCTGGAGATAACATCTAAGCCTCAGTTAAATTTCAGCTCCAGGCCCAGAAAAGCAGCAAAACCAGACAAGCAAAACCATGGCCAACGCAGGACCAGCTACATTGAATAATGATCCCTGGCCCTGGTGCCCACTTTATCAGTGGAGCCCCCAACCCTGAAAGGACACACCTGGAAAGCTGCTGAATATTCTACTGAGATCTTCCCCTGGGACCTCCCCTAAAATTTTCCCCCTTAAAACCTTTAGGGCAGAGGACCCAGCTGGCTCTCCCCTCCTGGGAGCACGCCTAAGCCTTTCCCTTCCTCCTGCCCCTCCCCATCCCCAGGGGCATTGCCTTGACCTTCCTCACTTCTAAGCTCCAACGGGCCTTCCTTTACCTCTATCACTTGTTACCTAAGCCAGTTTTTTTTCCTAAAAATTACTTCTATCTCTGACTTTCCAAATGAACATTCTCTTAGAGTTTGGGTCTTGGCTCTGAATTCTTTCCTTAGCCAGAACTCAAGGACTGAGGTTGCTGAACCCAGGTCTGGTCTGACCCCACTGGTCTAATACCTGGTGCCGTTCTTGCCACCCCAACAGAAACACAAGGGCGAGGCCACTTCTCCGAGGCACACACTTATCAGAACCACAAGGAGTCAAGCATGAAACTCTGAGCCAAGCAAGCTGAAAGGAGACCCTCTCTGCCATGGGACAGCGGAGGTGACACAGCAGTGGCGGGCTATGATGGCCGGTGGCCACACTGCGCTCCTACTCTGACAAATGCCATCACCGAAGGCAACTCTAGTATCAGTTATGCTTTCTTGAGCACCTACTATGTGCCGGGCACCATCACCGAAGGCAACTCTAGTATCAGTTATGCTTTGTCGAACACCTACTATGTGCCAGGCACCATTACCGAAGGCAACTCTAGTATCAGTTATGCTTTCTTGAGCACCTACTATGTGCTGGGCACTAGTTCGGGTGCTTTCCGTATTTATTGTATCCTCAGGATATTGGGATACTTGTTCTGGCGAAAGATTAAGGTAACTTGCTCAAGGACACTCAGTTACTTCCGTTACCCTTCAAAGCGGATCCTCTTCAATGTGACACTGACTGTCTCCCTGTTTACTGCCTGGAGGAAAACTACAGCACAGAGTAAACAAACGCCAAGCACAAAAGCAAACAACCTGGCCTTGACATCACCTAGGCACACACCCCACCCTTCACCCCTGCACACACCCCACCCTTCACCCCCGGGGCAGGCGGAGATGACGAATCAGAAACCTTTGCATATTAAGGCATTTTCTTTGGAAAAGACTTCATATTGCTGATCACTCTGACTGCAGCAGGCAAAAGAGATAAAAAAAAAAAAGACTCATTCCTTTGCCAGTGGGAGAACATAATTCGCATGGACACACTTGTCTTTCATCCACGAAGACTTGGGTGGCTAGAGAGAGTGGGGCATGCATCCGTTTCTGCTATTTTTCCAAAGCAGGTCACTTCTGACAACCTGGGACTATGCTGGGAGTATGCTGGGCAAAGTGGGATACACAGTCACTCCAGTGTCAGGGCTTGCGGGAGACATTTTCCCTAGTGGATGTGGTTAAGGGGAGACGAAATGGCTATGACTTAGCCCTTCCCCGAAACCACCCGCAGGTAGCTTGACATCTTGGGAAACCTCTCGTCTGCTCTGGGGACAACGGGCGCCACTCCTAGGACCCTCTCTGCTGAGAAGGGAATTGGGAAGCTCAGCTCACCCTTGACCCCTGACAGGTCGATTTCCCAGACTGAGCCGGGAGCTGCTGGGCCCACCCTCACTCCCGCTCCAGTTTCATCCAGAGCGACTAGCAGCAGCCGGAGGCAGACGGAGTTAATGCTCTCTTCCGAGGTGGTCCCTCTTTTCAGAAAGCCCCCTTTGTCTGGGCTCCTTCCCCCTGAAACCAGATAAGAAGGTGGGAAGCAGGGGCCCCTCTGAGAAGGGATTAAGTGAACTGAAGAGCACGGAGCTCTGGGAAATTGTGGCTCAGCTGTGAGACCAGCCTGGAGCCCGGCTGCTTCTTTCTCTCGGCCTTTCCGGCGGTTTCTTCTCGGTATCGGGCTTGGACAGCTGGATTCAAGGACCCATTCCCTCAGTATGGACAAGGGGCAGGGGCCCACAGAGCCGTAGTCACAGGCCCTCGAGGAGCTATAGGCAGCCGGGCACAGAAAACAGCACTGCCCTCCGGTTCAGGAGACGGGCCCTGCAGAGTCACACGTGCTGTGCGAGCTGCACCTTCGTCCGCTAACCCCTCACAGGTGTTTCCGCTGAGCTGATGCGTGGAAACCCCTCCTCAAGCTGAACGCACTCAGACTGGCTTCCCCGCACAGTGATGACCTTTCTCGAAGATTTGTCATGAAGCAGCCGCACAGGTTACCCGGTCCAGGTATCTCTCTTCAGAGATGAGGAAGCCCAAGCCCTTGAGGGGGTGAAGCTCTCCACATTCTCATCATGTGCCTGGTCACTAAGACACCCCAAAGCACCTCTGTCCGTGTGATGAAGGCCCCAGGAGACTCCTGAGAAAGTTACTTATTCTATTTTGGGGAGAAGGGTCTGGGCAGGCAAGGTCTTGGGGAACCAGACTTGACAATCATTCTCGGCTGAGCTCATGAGCCCATTTGGGAAGCCCAGGGGATGAAGCGAGAAGTTCAAGTTTCTCCTGTGGCATCTCCACAGCTGGTGAGGGGCCTGTGGGCAATCATAACACCAGCTGTCCCTCAACCCTGCCCCGCGCCAGCAGGGGTGCAGGTGGGCTGTGACACGAGACCGAGGGAGAGGACTTCTCTTTGAGGTGTAAGGCCTAGCAGTAGACACCTTAGGGAGGGAGAGGAACGTAGCCTTCACAGGTGCCCGATGCCCATGCTGATGTGCCCTCCTGACCTGGGCTAGCCAGGCGCAGAGGTACGCGGCTGTGAGTGTAGGCGGAGGGGCAGGTGTGGGGTCAGCCTACGCTAGGCCATCCAGCCGGCATCCTATGAGGGGGCATCCCGGGTGGCTCTGCGAGGAGAATGCCGACTTGTCTGGTGCAGTACACCCGGGTCAAAACGCAGCCCAGCCTCCTGCTCAGGGCCTGGGCATCCTGGAGCCCAGCACCAAGCCATGCCTGCTTCTCCGTGGCGCTGGTGTCTGCAGAGGTCAAGTGCGTCCTTGAGGCAAATGCTCAGTATCTTCAGTGTCAAGGTGAGCTCAGTGAGCTCAGAGAGCGAGGCGGGAGGAAGGCATTAAGAAGGACATTTTCGGCTCCAGAGCCTGACAAGCAATTGCTTTCTCTGCAGCTTCTCCGAGGTCTTGTTATTCGTATCTCCTGGTTCCCAGGCAGATGTTGGACACTGGTGCACATGTGGGGAGGGGCCCAGCAGCTCAGCTCTGGGTTTGCAATGAACGTACTTCAGCGTCTTTCTGCTGTTGCACGCTAGTAGCCAGGCCTGCGGGGCCTCGCCCGGGATGGGAGGAGCCCCTCCTGCCACCTGTCTAGGACTTGCAGGGGAGGCGGGGAAACAGGTAGGAGGTTCATAGACCCAGAGCCTGAGGGGCAGACCGCCTGGAGGGCTCGCAGCTGTGTTGCCATGCTCTGGGGGAAGGCAACCCCGTGACTGATAAACAGACACAACCGATAGCATGCAGAGGGGCCCACCCAGGTTTAACCTGACCCTGCAGTGGCTAGAGGAGCAGCCACAGGGACCTCTCACCCCCTAGTCTTTCCAGCCTTCCACCTAGAATGCATTTCCCAGGGACTGTGGGGTGGGAAAGATGGGGTGCGAAACAGAAGGGCCGACTGCGTCTTGTCTGGCCTCTTTTGCACAGGTGATGCCGAAATGCTCGGATAGGGTCCCCAGCTGAGATTGCCATCACTGTCAGTGTTCACTGAGCTGCTCCAGGGGCCACGAACCCTGGTTCAGGGCACTGTGACCTCCAGGCAGGCCAGTTCTCTACCTGGCACATTACCGGTTCTGTGTTCCCCGGGGAAGAGAGAGTGCCACCCCCATACTTCCCCTGGTCTGTGGGCAACACAGACACCTCCTGCAGGGTCTGTACCACCTTTGAATCTAGTTAGAAACCATCTGGCCACAGGGGCTATGCCCTAGACATGGCTTTTCTGCCCCAGCTCGGCGGAGAGCTGGGTCTGGGCTCTGACCCAGCTGGGGTGGACCAAGTAGATAGTTCTGGTTCCACTAAGAACAGCCCCTGAAGAGTTCCTATCCCCACTGCCTTCTCCCCTCCCTTTCCCACTGAAGCTTCAGTTTCCTGGACTGAGCCCCCAGGCAGAAACTCTGGTTCCCTCCCTTCTGTGCAGATGCTGGCACTGCCAAGTTCTGCGGGGCTGGGCGCCAGGTTGGCAAGGTAGTCCACACCCCCAGCCCCCTGATCAGAACCAGCTGGGCACCCGGAAGTGGGGCAGCCCCTTTCCAGGTTCAGTTCCCTCCAAACCATATCTTATTTATGGGAACCTCCGTGCTGTTTGCAAGGGAATGAAATAGCCACATCTTCCCATGGCAGCCTCTCCCATCTGGAGACAGCAGAGGGCTGAGAAATGGGGTGGGCGTTTTCCCAAAACGCTCAGTTTTCATCTGTGTTGGGAGAGGGGGTGCTTAAAACCCATTTCAGTTCAGTTTGCCGAGAACTGTGTCAGATTTAGGAAGGGAGGGATGGGGGGGTGGAGAGCAGCTGAGAAGGGGAGACGCTGGGGCCTGCACCCTAATTTGGAAGGGACGTGGGGGGGGCGGGGCAGGA